>NC_081352.1:42001373-42325890 GCF_029784015.1 Lycium ferocissimum | reverse complement strand
TTTGAACATAGTGTGTGTATATATATATATATGCATAAAAATAGTGCAAATTAATAATTTCCAAAAAAAAAGGTGCACCCCATATTAAAAAATCAAACAATATTCATATAATTTCTAAAGTATCTCATTAAGTCAATACTGATGGATTCATTGCCACGTGCGTATCAATCCATTAGTGGGAGCAAATGAAATTCTTTTCTTCAAAAGGTTAAGTAGTCAAACCATACAATTTTTTTTTTTTTTTTTTTTGCTATTCCGCCATGTGATTTATTTGTTATGTTTACTAAAATAAATATACTTAAAATATTTATATTTTAAAATAAGATAGAATTTAATTACTTTTTTATTTTTATTCTTACTCTAATAAATGTGAAAAGAGATTAATGTCGTAAAAAAAAATATACCAAATGAAGATCAAATAATGAATAAGGTAAATGTCAAATTATAATTCTAATCAACGTTTTCTTAAAAAAACTATGCAAAAGACAACATGACAAGTAATGAGCTAAACCGAGAATATTTACCAAAAATTAAAAAATAGTATTTCTTCGTTTAAATAGAAAATCAATTTCTACTTTGTTTCGTTTTAAACAAGTAAAATTAATTTAATAATTTGAATTAGAATTATCCAAATCAAAATTTGATAAAAAATAATAAGTATTTTACACCTTTAAATTAATAGAATTAAAATTGAAAGTATCAACTGATGCTTAAATATTGCTATTGTTTTATCTCAAAGAGAGGAAAATAGTTTCTTTTTAAACAAGTCTTCTCTTTTAAAAAATATTAATAAATTTGCCGATTTTGTATTCGTAGCAAACATTAATATAATAAAGTTTTAGATACGGAGCACAAACTACAATGTTATATTAATCGTGTTTTGAACATAATATATATATATATATATATATATATATATTCACTATCCAAACACAACTATATACACATAGATGCACTATAATCTAAAGTGTTGGGCCCGTGCGCAGCACGGGCATAGGCCGTCTAGTAAGAATTAGAAGAGTAACACCCTGCACAAAACAGTTCAAAAAAAAAAAAAATTGTAAATCCAGGAACAATAAGTTTATTTAAAAGATTAGCTTGTAGCTTTACATATCTAAGACTCATAATTAATTTAACAAACAAATTAACCAACAGTTCCACAATAACCATTACAAAACAAGAAAAAACTAAAATTAGCTATGAACTTGTGTCACTAATCTGTCGTTAAATTGGTCATAAACTTATAGCTAACAGAATTTTATGATAATTTATTGTTAAATAGGATTAGCGACAGATTTTGCTATTTAGCTACAGAATCTATCTGTTATTAATTTCTTTTTTCAAGTAATGAACCTTACCTCATATATAAGGGACTGGGTACCAGTCAAATATGGCAACTCTCCTAGATAATAGTAGTCTCTGTTGTTGCAAGACTCAGCTAAATGCTTAATTAAAACACCAAAGTGGTTTCTGAGAAAATCAGTGAAACTAATTAAGAACAATTAGTGTGATAATATTACCAATTTGACTAATTAACAGCCAAAGAGGGAACTGAAGAACAAACCTCAAAGAAGTTGAGAAGAACTAGAAAGATTGAATTAAATTTCCCCACTAAGTGAACATAATTAAACATGAAGTATAATGGTGCTGCCTTTTCAAAGTTGGATCCCTCAAGAATTTCTTCTGGTAAACCAACACCATCTTCAGCCTGCATGCATGTATTAACTTAGGGAATTAATTAAGGGAAACTTACTAATATCTACAGTTCAACCAAACTTATTTACCAATATGATCGAAATATATAAAACTTATACACTGATTATGTATATTATAAGTATAAATATACAAAACCGGTACATTTAGTACATATTTTGTAAACTAGATCACTCTGTTAAAATATAGAAGGGCAGATTAGTCTTTTTACCAGTTCCGGAAGTTAGTTATTTAACTAACTATGTGAAGTCCAAAAATTAGTTAGTTCGCTAGGTAGAAACTGTCTCTGTATATCAGTATATAAACACTGTATACCATTGTATATTCAACACATTATTGAATACCATCGATACTCCTTCCTCACACGTCTTCTTCATTTGTTCATCTCAATTCACGTTAACTAACAAAAAGGCATTAGGCTGTATTTTTCCCATTGATTAATTTCTCGCCAAACTATTACTAGAACTATAACGTCAACATTATCAATAAAAAGTATACTTGCGCCTAATCTACTCCAAAAACTACCTCTCATCTTCTATAACCATATGAGGAGATAACACTAATTAATGTGGGACACTCTAATACCCTGCAAGCTCAGGCAGCATGTACGAGTACGACTAGAGCCCTAAGTATTTTTTAATATTTGGTAAGTACGCAGAAATAAATTAGAACAAACTACTTATTTAAAAAAAAAAAAAAAAAAAAAAAAAAAAACAGTTCTGCCCTATAGATATACAATTGAGTCCTTTTCTACAACTCAACAAGATAACAAACTATTATTGTCAAGATAGCTTCAAGTATTGAGTGGCAGCTCGATGCACGAACCATTTCGAATTTACGAAGGGTTCGGGAAAGGGTCATACTCTAAGGGAGCTAGTGTAATGTTAGCAAAGATACCCTGACACAAAAATTAGTGGCCAATTCCACTACTTGGACTCGTGACCTATACATTTACACAAAGACAACTTTACCATTTCCGACGCTCCCGGCCTTCCATATATAACCAAAGCCTGCATGTGGTATATTGTGGTCTGTGGAAATGCAAACAAAAGGAGGAGAAGTGAAAAGAGAGAAAAAGGACGTACAAGATCAACGAAAGCAGCAGCTTTCTGATAAGGCTGTCCATTAGCAATATCATCTGATCTGCATTCTAAACTCGATACAGGAAGCAGAGACTCTTCCATTGTCTTTCAAATTAATTCACTTAATTTACTCTATAGCTAATTAATTAAAATCTATGTATATTATAAAACCTACCGGTTGAAAATGCACGATAATGAGAAGATAATTTATACTAAGAGAAATTAAGGGGTCGTCGTTGACATTAATAAAAAACATGACTTACATATAGATGTAGAAAACTGAAATTAAATTAATTCCGCAGGACCGGTTTGGTGGTCAAGTTTGTACTTATTATTATAACTGAAGCATCAAGGAGACAATAATTAATTAAATAGGCATAAGCATATAGATAGGAAGGGGTTACATAGACATACGTGGGAAGAGGTGACATAAGCATACAACGTACGTAAGAGGTGCACAGGACATATGTAATAGGACATAAATATCACTTTTAGCCGTTACTTGTTTTTAGGGCCGATTAATTTGGTTTCGCACTATGTAATTAGACTTATTAAAAAAAGAAGCTCTCCTTATAAAGATATTTTTTCATTTCTAAAGCTCAAACTTGAGACATGTGATTAACGGTGAAGTGATTCTATTCATCCCAACACAAGCCTTCGTTAATAATATTACTTGAAATACTTATCAAATAATATTTTTTTCAAATATTCTATTAGTAATATCTCAAACATTGAAGTTCACCATTTACAAATACTAGCGGTCAAACTAGTTACTATTTGCTAATAATGAAATATTATTATATATGGCCAAACTGAAATGGTTGGTACAGAAGAGAAATATAGCCAAATAAGTTGGAAATTACTCTTGATTTCATTCGAATATATAAGATATAAGGTCAGTAAAAAATGTCCAATTTAAAATGTAATAGCATGATTCGAGTTTCAGTGTTAAATGTTAATTGTTGTTCATTTAATCTTCTTCTCTTTCTTTTTTTGTATTTTCTAATGAAAATACTCGTCAGTACGAAAACTTATCATAAACAATCGATGGATGTTTTTAGTCAATTTAAACACCACCTTAATTGATGTTTTAAAAAAAAAATATAAGATTCCATATTCAGAAATTACAAACAAGATGTGCATCAGTTGACCAGTTAATCTGCTGTTGTATGCTTATTATAACGTTAATGGAAACAAGTCCTTTATTTTAAGAAGTCAACTAGTGCAACTGTGCAAGGATGTCATGCTAACAATTGACTAAAGTTGTACATCCAATTGCATTTAATTTAAATGTACTTTCTCAATGATTTAAGCACTGAGAATTATTCTCTTAAGTCGTCATCATATATTTAACAATTCAGTAGGCAATATAATTTATCGCCGAGGGTTGTGTTGTTATAGATAAAATTTCTTCACTTTTAATCAAAAGTCTCAGATTTGAATTTTAAAAATGAGAAAATTTATGATAGAAAAGCATGCTTTTCCCCTTTAATAGGTCTATTTTCCCCTTTAATAGATCTAACAAGCAAATTCTAACTAATTAGAGTTTCAAAGCAGAATATCGAATACCGAATGAAAACGGGGTGATAAATTCCTAAGTTTAAAATCCCAACTACTGGTGAGTTTAGATTCCTGCTTCATTTAAAAAGTTGGAACATGTCTTATCTACGATAAACAAACTCGTGGATGTTTAAAATTTCCAACAAGGCAACATGTTTGTACAATTAAGTCGATGTTTCATGTTTGTACAATTAAGTCGAAGTTGAAACAGTCACTAGCCAGCTAGCTGTCCTGACAAACAAAGCAATTAAAAGTCAAAATAAAAAAGAAATAGTAATGAAGGACTTGTAACATGGAGTGACAAGGAAACCTTAAAAGAATGTATAATTTGAAGAGTCTGGAACTTAAATGACCCCAAAACTAAGCAAGTGAACCAAAATACCCACTAAAAAAAAAATGTTACATTACTATCTTTTGCGCAGGCAATTCATGCGCAATAGGGGTTAATATAAGGGAAATCTACATGGTGTGACAAACTAGTGTAGATAATTATATTTAGTAGCTATAGTTTATATTAATTACTCCTCATAGCTAAAAGTTGTATGTTAATGACACTTATTAGCTACCTCCTCCTCTCTCCTTCTCCTCCTCTCTCTAACGTACTCCTCCACCCTCTCTCTCTCTCTCTAACGTCGTCTGCTCTCTCTCCCAACAACGATCCGTCTTCTACACGCTTTGGTCAAACAGAGATGGATTCTAAGAAGCTAACGTCAAACAAAAGGGCAATGACATCCGGTTTCGGCATGCATCAAGATGCCCTCGAATCACGATTGGGAGAGAGGCCCAATTTATCAAGCCGTGAAAATGCGAACAAAAGATCGGCTACTACGCTACTTTAAGTTGCATTTACGGTTTGATTTGAAGATCTTATTCTCGGATTTGTATGGATCTGTGTTGATTTTTTGGATCTGTGTTGATTTTTGTATCTTCAACAGATGGCCAATCTATGCTAACTTTGTTGTTGTTGAGTTCGTGTTATTCTTTGTTGGCCGTGGTTGTTGTTGTTGTTCGCCGTCTCTCTCTCCTCCGACGGCGACGGCGACGGCTTACAACTCCGTGCAGGTCATATCCGGATGGAAATAACCGTATCCGGCCGAATTTGGCCGGAATTTTTATTTCTTGTATTCAGTTTTGAGTGTATTCGTTAATTTTATTTTCTTGTATACAAATGAATACAATGAATTTTGAAGCGTATACAAATGAATAGAGTGAAATTTATTTCATGTATTCAGTTTTTTAGTGTATTACTTGCTGCCTTCACTAAAAAAAATTTGTATGCAACAAGTTGAATACAATATTTTTTGTATTTATGTTGTTTGAATACCACTGATTTTTAAATACAATAAAGTGAATACAATGTAAAAGTAGCTATAGATGAATACAACTGAGTTGAATGCATTTGACATGAATACAAATTTGAGTTGAATACATATGACTTGAATACAAAGAAAAGAATTTTTGAAATTTTTTATTATTCGTCGTATTCATGAATACAACTAAAGCCGTTTTATGAATACAAAGAGCCATTTTTTGAATACGGCGGGAAACTGTAGCTACGCAATGTAAATATTGAAACTGTAGCTATGGCATATTTTAAACCCCCAAAGTGTAGTCATTTATGTAAAATTCCCTTAATATAAATCCTAATACTTCACCATTTTCAAGTCACTTTTCACCTCCTCCATTTTTACTCTTTCAACATATTTTAGCCCCCCGAAAATCATGTCTCAAAGCTCCAAAACGTCAAACTTTGCTATAAAACCCAATGTTTGTGAATGCGGTTATTATTGTAAGCTAAGAACATCAAGGACCCAAGATAATCCGGGTCATCGTTTTTGGCGTTGTAAAGTGCCCGAAGTAAGTGTTTTTACAAGTTTTTAGGGTTTAAATTTTTTTCACATTATCTACATATTTTACTTTCAAAAGCTTATTTTCTTGTAATGTTTATAGGATATGAATGGTTGCAAATATTTTCTATGGGAAGATAGCATTTCCATGGATAAAACGGTAACGGCGAAGTTTAAAAAGCCTCCTGTTGATAGAGATACCGCGACCTCACGTATCACTAGAGATACCGTGAAGTTTGACTTGCAGTTTAAGCTTATGGAAGCTCAAGAAAAAATTGACCTTTTGGAGGTCTTGCTAAAAGAATCCAAAGAAAAACAAAAAAAAAAAAAAATTAAGGCTAACCTTAGAGACACTCAACACGAGAAAAATGCTTTGAAAGAAAAACTGAAATCTTGGAAGATTATTTGTGCATCTTGTTGTTGCTTATTATTTCTATGTATTTTGTTTATTAAGTTTATTATTTCTATGTATTTTTTTGTTATTTTATGTATTCTGTTTTTACTAGTTGTAGATTTTCATGTATTATGTTATCGGCACCTTTTATGTATTAATTTATTTGTGTTTTCTTTAAAATTGTGAATTGTTGAACTTTTTATGTATTATTAACTCTAAGAAGCTTATATAAATTAATTATAGACTATAACAATCAAAGCAAATTAAAAACATACTAATTTTCTTCAAATTGATGACTTCATCATAAATTAGAAATACAAACTAAATCATGAGTTCGGAACTTAAATGACCCAAAAACTAAGCAAGTGAACCAAAATAACCCCTAATAATCATCAGAATAGAAGCCTTCAATATTGTCCTCAGAATAATATTTTGGGTTTCTTAAGACATATCTTCTTTCTGTAGATGTTAGTTCTCTACCCGTTGATGATGCTTGTTCTTCGGCTAACTTTAGCATGTAAAATCTACAACGTCTTGCTAGCATTTTGTTGTTTGTTTTTCTAATGCTTTGTACGGCAACCTCGCAAGAATGTGGATCAGTTCGAGGCATGGTCATTGAGAATCTTGTTGGGATTTGAGCGTTGAGATTTTTCAAGTCACGAACAAGACGTCCTGATTCAGCATGCCGATATGCCCATTCTCGGCATAAACCGTAATAATATTCTCGCGGATCTGAATATTTCACATTGCAAAAATCATCATTGCGCTCTATAAGAAGGTGGGGTTTCAAATCGTCTGTCTTGAATTCATTGTTATCAAGATAACTCGATTCACCAGAATAGCTGCAATGATTTGAGCTTTCATCACCACTGCTATTCGAATCATTTGGAAGGAATACCGACCAATCTACATTTCTACTACTCGACATTGAATATGTTGTAGTTTAATAACAAATGAAAGGCTACTTATATAGTTGCAAACTACCCTTGGGGTCGTCATTATGACCCT
This sequence comes from Lycium ferocissimum, assembly GCF_029784015.1. NCBI lineage: Eukaryota > Viridiplantae > Streptophyta > Magnoliopsida > Solanales > Solanaceae > Lycium > Lycium ferocissimum. The sequence goes on along the minus strand of NC_081352.1, from coordinate 42,318,286 downwards.
ACCTATCTACTTTTGTTATAAAAAAATATATTAATAGGATCACGGGGAATCATCTTCATCGGACATCTCACAGTTCGAATCCTACTTGGATCTAAATTTGACGTATCCATGTTGACCAAATTCTACCCTGAGGCAACGTATTTTCATCTGATTGTTCTCTTCGCAAAAACGGTTAAGAGCAAAATTGAACTCTCGTGGTGTACCACGAGGCATTGACATAGCACGACTTTTTTGACGTTTGAGTTCGAGTGCCCTCAAGTTTTGTTTTAGCATTTTAGCCTCCCTAACATGTCAATTTCACTCAGCTCTTATTGTATTATTGTATTCTTGATTGTATTTGTGGTTTGGGTTATTTGAGTATTTAAACTCATCCTCATCTAGTTCCCATGTCCTACCCATTGCTGCAAGTATGTTTGCTGGGGTAAAACATGTAATAGAACCAATATCAGAAAATTGGTTCCAAATTGACATAATAACTCGTTTTAATATGAATGCTAGTTGTTCGTCATTCATGTTATATACTACTCCTTGATTTGACAACACTATGCTCGTTTTTTACCGCTTTATATGACACTTTATTACGCAACATTTAAATGCGCAAAATATGAGCTTTCAGAATGACATCCTTGATTTGACAAAGACTATGGTCACCTTTGACCACTTTATATGACATACTTATATTGCGTAACATTTTGATGCGCAAAATATGAGTTTTCATAATGACATCCTTGATTTGACAACACTGTGGTCGCTTTTGCCGCTTTATATGACAAACTTATATTGCACAACATTTTGATGAGCAAAATATGAGTTTTCAGAATAACATCCTTGATTTGACAACATTATGGTCGCTTTTTACCGCTTTATATGACACACTTATATTGCACAACATTTGGATGCGCAAACTATGAGTTTTCAGAATGACATCCTTGATTTGACAACACTATGCTTGCTTTTGACCATTTTATATGACACCCTTATATTGTGCAATATCTAAATGCGCAAAATATGAGTTTTCAGAATGACATCGCTTTTTTAAATGTTCACTTTTAGCTCACATTTTTTCTATCTAATATGAATTTTGGATGAGGTAAAGGCTCATCCATTTCATAAGTTTAAGTCATCTTTTTCAAGATCTTGGATAAAAAACCCAACTCCAAATTTCATAAAAAAAAGTAGCCTCTCCTCTTTCAACTGTTAAGGTTTCTTTATTTTGGGATGGAGAGATTCTTCATGATAATAATAATAATGTTCGTTATAGTATTAAACCACAATACCATGTTAAGTTTCCAACTACCTTGGATTACGAAACATTACTCAATGCCATACACAAAAGAATGAAAAGTAATCGTGAGTATGAATTATTTGTAATAGGCAGATATCTAATATCCATTGCTCCGCAAGGTTTAGTGCTTTATGGGGAGTGGACTATCATTGATGATGAGTCTTTGAGGGAATATTTGAGGGCGCCGGAACAATATAGGGGGTTAATCAACCTCAATGTTCTTGAAATGTATGTTGAAAAGATACCTCACAGTCGTAGTGAAGTCTAGGCCAGGACTCTTCAAGAAGTCCCTCAAGTCCAGCCTACTCATGGTAACACTTATACGAACTTGAGTTCTTATGGAGACATTTTGAGTGGTCAAGTGTAACATCCGTATCTTAAAATAAAGGTTAGACCCGTATCATTATAGTTTCAGACGAAATTTGAAGGTTTGAATGTTTTGCGAAAGCGGCTGAGGGGCCTACTTCGGGCAACCATAACACCTTGATTCGTTGAGAATTTGGAAAAGGTTCCTTAATGAAAGTTGTAGTAATAGAAATACCTTTCCAGGCATATAAGGATCAGGCCAATCAGAGTCCGGATCAAGGAGATATGATCGTCTCAAAATGGCTAATAGAGAGGTGCTCAGATTCGATAGAATCGGCTAAGTTTTGAGTAGGTCTGCCTTCCATCCCAATTTAGTGAAAATCTATTAAGAATTTGAGAAAACATTAAAATAAAAGTTGTAGCCCTTTGAAATACCTTTCCAACGGTATATTATAGAGGTAAATCAGACATCTCTACTAAAAATTATGGCTGTTTTACTGAGAGCAGTCCGGGCTCGCCAAAATCCTCGCGAGGCGAGAAAGTCAAGCTCGCCAAAATCCTCACCTTTGGCCTCACTTTACTGGTTTGTGACGCCCCCAGATGGCCTGGCGCGTCTAAATTCTCACAAAGCAAGGCCTGGGGACGAGCGACTTGTATAAATACAACACTTAGCTTCTAAAAATCAGTTTTTCACATTCTTCAAGCCCTAGTATGAAGTTCTTCTCTCCCTACCATTAGAATACCAAGGTAAGTCTATTCTAATCATTCCAAGTGAATTCCGACATATATTCATGAATATTAAATGAGAAATTATTGTTCTTAACCTAGGGTTTTCAAGTAAACCCATATTCAAGGTTTGAGACACAAGCTTTTGGGATTCTTCTCAAAGATTCAGACTTTTATTGTGGATTGTGAAGAAGCTAAGGTATGTGAGGCTAACTATCCACATTAGGGAACATTTATGATTCTCCTTAAGCCTCATTCTACATGCTTATCAGTAATTTGACTCTGAATACAGCTTAGCCCTATTTTCTTGAATAGTTGTAGAATTGATATCTTCTAGGGTTATAGTTTCATAATTCGTTCATGGTGATCACTTTGAATATCATGAACTCAGTATGTAATTATTATAGACTTGTGTATTTACATCACATGAGTCTCGCTTAGTATATAATCGCTATTTGTTTAAGTTTCATAATCGAAATGCATTATCATGCTATCGGTATAGCCGATCTCGGTTATCTTGTAAATTGTTTAATATTAAACACCTGTATCTGTAATTTTGGGCCCTAGGCCACAGTTTATGCATACGTATTACTTGGGCCTGAGGCCACAGCTTTTGTGCACATTATTTGGGCCCTAGGCCACAGTTTATATTTACAGTCATACATGTGATTCTTCATTTTGAACAGGGAGTACTTCAGATTCTTGCCTTCCTGTTTAGTTCAGTTTCAGTACTTATATTTCTTCTTTTAGTTACTTTACATACCAGTACAATTCAAATGTGCTGATGTCCTTTTTATTGCTTGGGGGCCTGCATCGTACAGGTTGACAATCCAGCTAACTAGGACCGCTCGTATCAACTAATTGGTGAGCCCCACTTCCTCCGGGGCGTTATCCTGCTTTTAGTCTTTCTAGTTTTAGATAATTAGCTTTTCAGTATTCGTAGAAGCTTCATAGAAATAGTTCAGTCAGTCAGATATTAGCAGTCTTTCATGTATTAGCCTTGTTGGTTGTTTGTGCATATATTCAGACTTAAACCTGTATTTTTCGCATTTAGTATATTTTTCAGCTAGACTTTTAGTAGATCAGCATGTGTTGGTCTTATTTCCTTATTATTGCATGTTTTGATATCACATGTTGATTCAGCCAGCCTATGGGTTCGCTCGGTCACATGCAGTTAGGCATCGAGTGTCGTATTATGCCTAGGTCATGGTTCGGGGCGTGACATCAAGTGCCGCTGGAAACTCTAAGCCAGCAATTTAATCAAAATTCCGATGAAAATTAGTAAATATCCATTTTTTTAATTATTATTTTGTGTAGTAGCACATGTTTATTTTATTATACGTATGGTAATAGTAATGTTTTTTTGTATCTTTTTAGGGATTATACACCTGATATATGTAATATTGGGCAATCCTCTCAGTTCGGTGCAGCTGATTATTATCGGTAGGTATACTTTTTGTTAATTAAATAATATAAGTGTTTTGATGTTTAGTATTTACAATACTTGAATCGCGCCTCTGTAGTGAAAATTATTCACAAAACTCGCCAGTGGTACCATACGTTGATTTCGGTGCAGTTGATCTTTCTCCAAACCCTGACAATATTGATCATTATCGGAAAGTTCATCACCTTGATATTAAATAATCCATATATATTTTGATGTTGGTATTTAAAATATGTTACCTATTTTTCGTGTAGGAAGAGGTCTTTACTAGATGCTGCTGATTATTCAAATCATATAGAAACATCATCGAGTGATAGCGATGATATATCGAATGCAGAGGTATCCAATGATGACAACGTAAATATATCAGATAATGAGGTTGATGTTCATCCTTATAGGCAGGAACAACAGTTAGTAGAAATGATGCAAAGTCGGTCACACTAGCAAGAACTGCTGGCAGAAAGCCCAATTTAGTGGCATTCTGATTTGATTCCATATCTTGACAATCTTCAAGGTCGTGCCAATGCCTTTGTCTTCACCAGAGAAAATGATCCAATTCGCCAAAAATTGTGGAAAAAAACGGTCAATCTTGTAACTGATGAAGTCCACCTTGCAAAAGGCATGATGTTCGAATCCAAAAATGCATTGCAAAGGGCCGTCAAAATCTATAGCTCAAGGAAATGAGGGAGTTTAGGGTTGATGATTCAACCCGAAAGATATGGAGACTGGTTTGCAGAAGACAGTATCAAGGTTATCAATGGATGTTTCGGGATATTGCTACTCATGATAGTATGTGGATAATCACAAAATTCCACCCACGTCACACTTGTGACATGGAAAAGAATCGAGCAGATCATTTTAATTTAGATACAAATATGATTGCTCAAGTGTTACTTGTTGACGTTGCCAAAACCCCAAGGTAACCTAATCGACTAAGTTCATTATAATTTTAACATCAATTAAATTATCATTGCTAAATGTTGTTTGTTTAAACTTGTCCAGGATCCCCATCAAAGATTGCATTAGAAATGTTAAGAGAGTATATTGTAAAACGATAAGCAAGATAAAGGTATATCTCGGGCGTGGGCGCGCTTTTGAGATGATTTATGGTAGATGGGAGGGGTCTTTCCAGCAGTTGGCGAGGTATATGGCAGCTCTTTAAAAATTCAATCCTGGTACTGTTGTAGAGTGAAAGCTCGACACCCAACTTTGTGTAGCTGGTAATATTTTCAATTTTGTGTTTTGGACATTCAAACCATGCATTGATGGTTTTGCTCATTGCCAACCAGTCATAACCATAGATGGCATGCATGTGTACGGGATATACGACGTCAAGCTACTGATTGCAGTAGGAATAGATGCCAATGGGTCGATATTCCCTCTTGCTTTCTCCATTGCTTCTAACAAGAGCAACGAGACATGGGGGATATTTTTGACACATTTGAGGCGATATGTTATTAAGGATCGTATGGGCATGCATATGCATGCTATCTGATCGACATCAGGCCATACTGAACAATATGCTTCATTTGGCGGGGTGGCAGCCTCCCTTTGCTTACCATCGCTTTAGTTTAAGGCACATAAAGGCAAATTTTCAAACGGCCTTTAAAAAACAACACACTAAACAAATTGATGTGAGCGGCTGCAATAGCGCATGAAGAAAAAAAGTTTCTTGCACGGATGGAGATAATCAAGGTAGTGAAGCCGGAAGCATAGGATTGGTTGAAGAAAATCGACATTTACAAATGGACACTACATGCGGATGAAGGCAGGAGATGGGGATGCTAACAACAAACAGCTCGGAATCATTCAATGGTTTGCTAAAATCTACACGGGGGCTGCCCGTTACTGCAATGGTGAGAATGATTTACAAGCAAGTTGTGGAATAGTTTGTGGCTAGAACAAAACAGGCCAAAGCCATATTAGCAGATGGTGGGAAATGGATGCCAAATCCTGTAAAAATGTTCGAGCATCATAGGAAAAAATGTGAGCTACACAAGATGGCAGAGTATAACTATGCTGAACATGTATTTGAAGTCAGGACAGGTTATTACCAAGGTCGGGGAGGTAACATTCATACCGTTTATGAGATGACGAGAACGTGTTGTTGTGGTAAGTGACAATCATACCACATGTCGTGTTCTCATGCCATCACGTGTTTCGAAGCAATTGGGAAAAGGGTATCAAATTATGTGGCATCAGAATATAGCGTCAAAAGTTATCTTAATGCGTATGCCGGTAGTTTCTACCCATTTGGTGATGAGGCTTATTGGCCAAACGAGCCATTTTTCAATGATTGCTAACAAAGAGTATATCCGTAAATTGTGTGTTAACGCACGAACTCGGATTCCCAATCAAATGGATGTTCCGGATATGATATACTCTCGAAGGTGCTCAACGTGTAAGGAGTTTGGCCATGCTAAGCGTTTGTGTAACCTACGGGGCCATGGTGGTGCAAGTACCTCTGGTGTTGGAAAAACCTCTCATAGTGGAAGAGCCTCTCATGGTTGAAGAACCTCATGATTTTATGAATGTATTTTAATTCTTTTTGATGTATTCGAATTGTCTTGAATTGTGAATCTTAAGTGTTTTCTTCTTGTAAAGAATGATGTATTATTATTTTTTAATGAAGCATCTTGAATTAGGCATTTTTAAAATGTGAGTTTTTTAACCGAATGATCAGTTATATAAAAGTTCTTAACCAAAAGAGTTCTATAAAAGTTCCGTTATATAGGTGTGTCATATTTTGCGGTCAAAATGTTGCGCAATATAAGTGTGTCATATAAAGCGGTCAAAAGCTAGTATAGTGTTGTAAATAGTAAATAATTAACCCCTATTGCGCAAAAGGACTTAACAGCGCCGTTAACTGTTAAGTCCTTTTGCGCAGAAATTTCATGCGCAAAAGATAGTAATGTAACTTTTTTTTTAGTGGGTATTTTGGTTCACTTGCTTAGTTTTTGGGTCAATTAAATTGCGGACTCTAATTTGAATTGACTGAGGACCTTAATGAGATTATTGAGATCCAATTAACCGAAAGCCATAGAGCACATGCAGTAACGACATGCAATTTTCTGGAAGATAAATTTCTATGTTAGGCCTCCTTTTTGCATATGGTCGTGGGCGTCAATTATTTTGGTTCGGTTGATTATTTTATAAAATTTATATCATAACAATTATGTTCGGCTACTTTATTTTCTATAATCACAATTACACTTTTTGAATCCGTCCCAATTATCTCGGTTTCTTTTTGTATCGGGGTGGTTCGATTAATTTTCAGTACTTTTTAGAACGTCATGTAAGAGTTACAAGTCGAATTAGTTAGAGCATGATACTAGTGGGCAGTGACGGAGCCAAAGATTTCATTAAGGGGATTCTACTTTATAAAAATAGACTATATTAAACTTGTCTTTCAATTCAAAAGGATTGAACCCTTATATTTATCATACATTTTACTATTATTTTTTGCTTCTAATATATATGTAGAATAAGTAAAAAAAATTGAGCAAGGGGTATGTATATCGAACTTCAATGTGGTTCCCCCACTGCAAGATACGATGTATACTCATATCCAACTTTGACAAAAACTCTTTAGATATTTGTAATATTTAAAAGGTCATGATGAATCAAATAAAAAGAACATAAAATCATAGGCTTCTATAACCTATACATCTTTACATCAATATTACACAGCTTTGCTTTATAACATAAAAATTACAACACTGTCACCAATTCACCATGGTGATCAAATAATCACGATAGACGGAAATGTAAACATTCGGTTGGCTTAAATATTTTTTTGCTGAAGTGGCACATTCCACTTTTTTATTTTATTTTAACAAATGACCTTTGGGAAAAAAATGGAGAACACGTTATATATGACAATTTGTGAAATTAACCCTAGTGAGTTGCTCCTATTTTACCACTGTAGAAGAGTTGACTGCAGCCTTGAAAATTGAATCATAAGCAACCTCAATGCAGGATTTCAACTTATTTGGATCTATAAAATCTTTCTCCACTGCGATTACTATTCTAAGCTTATCCACATAACTCACCATCGTCACTGAATAACTCTGCAGAAACAAAACAAACACACAAATAGCTAAATGGTTTGTTAATTAGCAGGAAAGTTACAGATTCGATTGCTCATAAAAAATAATTACAATCGCTAGCCATATATACAAAAAATATACACGAGTTATGCATAAAATATGTATATTATATGTATATATATGTTAATATAAAAAAAATTACATTTATCGAATATTATTTTGATGGGCAGCTATCAATATAAATTAGAGTACATGCATGTTTAGTATATTTGACTATTGGGTATAATTATTTTGTCGAGCGGCCAAATATGTTACAAGCCCTTTTAATAATTAGCATTAGCTAGCACATATTCTTCGCTATTCTACACCCGTTCAATCATGAATATCCTTTATATGATCATCAATTTAGACTTTTGGACAATTAATCTCACCTCCTGGTTAGCTTTTGGGATTGAATTGTACTTGAATGTACATTTTCTAGATCTAACAAGAGGTACGTAAGATAGTCAGACTCATATTCTTGACTTATTCAATATAATGTTGGACAAATATGTTATATTATCCACTACTAGAAATTAAGTTTTTTCCCATCGACATTCAGTGAGAAATTTGTGTTATAAAACATGATTTTCCCATTTGTTGAGGAGACGATTTATTCTAATCTTTGCATATGGTATAAGACAATTCTCACCTCATAAGTAATATTTTCTAGGTTGAGTTAGATTGAATCTCCATTTTCTTAACAATAATTTATGGTGTTACGACATATTTTGCAGAAGAAATTTCAAATTAAAGAAAGAATAGAAAATAATGAAGGCACCTGTGGAGCACCAGTCACCATAAAATACAATCCTTTAACAGGATGATTAGCCAAAGCCATCTCTTCCAGTGGCCCTATCAAATTTGTCAATGCCATGCTTGTGTTTTTCAATGTTCCATGAATAAATCGAGCTGTCGCCTGAAATGTGAAATTTATTTTTAAGTGTTTCCGAACAATAAATCAAAACCAGAACACAACGTAAAAGATTTTAAAGTAACTTACGCTAAACACCTTGTAATATGACAGAAATAGAGAATATAAAAGTTTTTTTGGGCATAAATGTTAGATTTTAATTATAATGTATAATCCCCAAGGGGTATTTAAGTGGAGGTGAGGGTGTTCGGCAAAAAATTTACAGTGTATATATAGAATAGATTTTCTGTGTTTATGTACATATATTAACTTTTGAACATCCTGAACATATGCAAAAAGTTAACTCAAGCGGTCCAGGGTGTTCAAAATTGTCTCTAGCATCCTAGGTTTGATTCCCCTCAACAACATTATTTTTTACATTTAGCTTTTGTTATTTTTTGAACCCCCCTGAGTGAAAATCCTGAATCCGCCACTGATACTCCCCCTGTTCCACTTTATATATGTGACATATTTTTCATTTTAGTTCATTCCACAAAAAGTGATAGATAAACCTAATTTCGGAAACAATTATTATACTTTGCTTTGTACCCTTAATGAGAAGCTTTTATAGGCACAAAATGTTGTGATATGTTTAGAGCTACAAGTTTCAAAAGTTTTAAGGACTCATTTGGACATGAATTTTTTTTTCTCCTTTTTTTTTTTTTTTTTCGAAACAAAGTTTGGCTGCGCATTAGAATAATTTTTTGGTTAGTTTTAAAGATGAGTTTTTCAAATTTGAAAAACTGGTTTTGACTAATATTTCTAAGTGTTCTTTTTTCCACTTGCAACATTTACCTTTAAAAAAAAAAAAAAGTGAAATGCATGTTTAAACACAACTTCAACTTCAAATACCATTTTTCAATGTTAACTCAAATACTACATTATTTTTTTAAAATATCACTTAATTCATGTCCAAATGTCTACTTAGTCACATGAAAGTTATGACATGTTTTAGACCTAAATTTAAAAAGTCTTCGTATCTTTTACAATTCCATATCAATTCAAATTATGTCACATAAATTGAAACAAATACAGTAAGAAGCATTAATTTACCGAGATTTTTCCTTAACGTGTGTAAGAGAACATACCTCAGGACCCTTTAGCTTTCTCAAGAAATCAAGCAATTTACTAGTAAGCCAAATAGATCCAGAATTTCTTTTCCTTTCGATGATTCGATGAGCTTTTCGAACAAAGCCAAGAGGATTACTATCAGCCAAACTAGATAATTTTGGCAATGAGACAGGCAAAAAAGTGAAGTGATTTCCCCATGGCATATCAGAATTAGGCCTTATCATGTCACTCACTGACTTGTAACCACCAAGTGCCCTTGTGTTGAATAAAACCAAAGCATTACATTTTCCATTGCATGATTCTTGGTTTACCTCTTGCATGTATAATCTTGTTCCGTATGTCACTATCCCCGTTATCACATCGTTTATTGTCTGTCATAAATCACACCCAAAAAGGTAAAAATAAATAAAAGGGGGGCAAGTGGAAGACTGTTTTATAGACTTATAGTAGTTTGTGTAAAAAAGAATTAATGGAGAATAATTAAAATTTTGATATTATTATCGCAACGTTGTAAAAAAAAAATTATATACATTCAATATAATTTAACATGTGATAAGAGGTTTGTTATACGTCAGATCATTGAGTAAATATTTTCATACACAATATTCATTAATGAGATGTCGACTTAGGGAAAAGAAATTAAAATTAGGACTCATTTGTTTTCATTAAGATTAAGACGTCTGAATCTGAATGCACATCTGAATGATTAAGATGTTGTCTCTAGGTCTGAACACTGAATGATTAAGACTGCTTATTTGTCAATATCTGAATGTGCATAATGTATTTATTTAAACATAATAGATATACAATTCAAATTAAATAGTAATTAAATAGTAGAAAATAAATACAAATTTAATTAAAAAAATATTATTTGATAAAAAAAATGAAACATTTATGTTCACTAGTAATGGTGGAGATTTGTTGTAGTCGTGGTAGGTGGTGAGTGGGTGGTTAGGGTGAGGGGTGCGAGGTGGTGGGGGCGGGGTTGGTGGGGAGTGAGGGCGGGGGTTGGTGGTGGGAGGTGGGGGTAGTGGGGAGTGGGGGTGGGTGGTATGGGGCAGGGGTTGATGGTGGGGTTGGTGGGGAGTGGGGTTGGGGTTGGTGGTGGGGAGTGGGGGCAGGTGGGGGTAGGGGTTGGTGGTGGGGACTGGGGTGGGTGGTGTGGTGTGGGATTGGAGTTGGTGGTGGGGTGGTGGTGGTGGGGAGTGGGGGGTTAGAGTGGAGGGTGGGTGGGTATGTGGTGAGGTGGATGGGTGAGGTTGGAGTGGAGAGTAGTGGGGGGGGGGGGGGTGTTGAGGTGGAGGGTTGGGGTTGGGGATGAAGCTGGTAATAAAAAAGTTTCATACAAAAATACCTCTTAATGATATTAAGACTTGGTTCAAGATCTTAATGATCAAGACCTATTCAGACCCAATAAGTGCTTATATCTTAATGCAAACAAATGCACTTAATGGCTTAAGATCTGAACCATTCAGATTCAGATCTCCAATAAGTGCACACAAATGAGGCCTTAGACGAAACCACAAACCAAGCCGGGAATACATTTTTGCATTGACGGTTTAAATTGTTGCATTTTCAAGTCACTTAAAAGGTAATTGTAGTAATGCGCCCTTTATTTTAATTTATTTGTCTTAATTTCTTTTTAGTTTGTTTCATTTCAACATTACCACATAACATATTTAAGATTATAAGATTAAAGGATATTTTGGTACATAATACATAGCTTTAATTAGCTTAGGATCACAATATTCAAAATTATTCTTTACTTTGTTTAACTCCATGCTAAGTCAAACTAAGACAACAAAATATGGAGAGATCGAGTATACGTAACAAAGTAAATTATACTCCTGATAATACAAAAAGTTTAGTCACTATCCATGTATACAGCTAAAATTCATGACAAAAACGACACCTCTGAGTTAGACAAACTTATTTACTTTTCCAAGAAAGTACAAACACGTGTATGCAATTCATTTGAAGATTCGCACGTACCAACTTAAGTCAAAACTCCCGTTTGTTCACCTAAATATAAAAATAGATGTCTCTATAGTAACTAAAAACAAATTTACTATAGCACGCTATGTATATAGCATGGTGATAAAACATTTCTTATCCAAGTAGTAGCAATTTCTCTGTTTCCATCTCCTTTCAAGAATCCTTTAGAGAAAGAAGATTAACTTGATTAAACACACTACTAATGTAAAAAAGTATCATTATTTTTTGAGCGAAGGATAGACGAAATATCATGAATACTTACCACGTTCAAGCTGTCCTTAATTTGTTTAAGGCTATCAAGTGAAAATGTTTTGGTACTGAAAGCAATCGGCCTGAACTCAACGTCATCACCCGATCGAATCGCCGTCCGATCATCTTCAATCATAGTGCTCTTCAAAGTACTCCATCCAAAATCATACACTGTATTCGCAATTCCCTTGAAAAATCTAGGCACACTTTTAAAAATACGAATAAAACGTCGATTTTTATTCGAATTACTCAAATTCGTTCTTTGGCGTGATGGAAATGTTAGAGGAAGTGAAGGATCATCAACTCTTTGTAAACAAGAAAGAAGAGCTCCCATTAATGAATATCCATCACCAAGTGAATGATGGAGTCTGAAAATTATACTTCCAGCTGCATCACTTGTTGGATATTGGAATATGTGAATTTCCCAAAGTGGTCGATTTTGTGGGAATTGTTCCATGGTCAAGTTTGATATGTAATTTGAGAAGCACTCGTCGTAGAAATTGAGGGGCTTTTGAGTTGGAAATACTGGGGTTTTGATATGGTCTTGGTAGTTCACTTCGACTCGCTTCCATTTTCTTGTTCCTTTCTTTCCCGTGACCTATTTAGAAAAGATAGAATATCAGCAGCGGAGTCAAAAATTTAATTGATATGAGAAGATTTAAAAGAATTACTAGAATATCTTGATTGAGTGACATATTCAGAATTTTTAAAACGTCACACTAGAATCAAAAAGCAACGAAATGAGAAATTTAATCGGTACAAGAAGACTCAAAAAGTTACTATAATGTCGTAGTTGAGGTCTGAGCATGTCATTTAAAATAATTTTGAACATCCTTACTTTGTACTAGAATGTTCAATTATGTTAAAGGAGGCTCAACTATTTATATAGAATAAAAAATATATATATTTGCCTTATTTATACAGTATAATTTAATTACAGAAATGACTCAATTGAACCCCCTACAATTCACTTAGCTATGTCATGACTCTGATTCAAACCTGCAACCTAAAGTAAATTTTGAAGCCACCTATATCACCACACACAAAAAACCTCATGTCGAGTGGATTCAACAATTTATATATATACAAAAAATTATTTTTATCCTATTTACACAATATAATTTTCCGCTCCGTCTCTAACTTTTGTGGCATCTCATATTAAAATAGAGAGAAAAGGAAGGGAGGGAGGGGGGGTAGGGAATAGACGAGAGAGCTCACCATGATTGAGGAAAACCGTGGATTTATAGGGACAAATACATCCTTGAGTAAATTTATGGCTAGTGACTCTTCATATTCTAGTGGAATTTTTGATTCCAACACAGCAATCACAGATAGTGATAAGTTGGAGCTATTCAAATATTGAGAGCCTGGACTTGCTGGCTCAAATACTTCTTCTTCCACTGATATGTCCATTTTCTTGATTAATAATTTCTCAGTAGCTCATAAGTGATCAAAAGAGTACTCTGTAACACTTGGTTTAATTAGCATTTGGCATGTAAAGTGTATTTAAATAGATGCTAGGCGGTGGCTTATAATCCAAAAATGAATCACGTGCACGTTGTGCGATACTCCCTTCGTCCCATAATAAGTGTCATCTTAGCCAAAAACACGCATATTAAGAAATCAATAATGCAATGTGAAGTTTACCAAATTATTCCTATATAATAAAAATTGACTACCTTTATCTTTTGATTAGAGCATGCACAAAAAGTAAACCTTTTGATATTGAAAATCCAACAATACCAAGTTACTATGTGGCTTTTTCAATCATCATTTAGATGTTACTTTATTGTCTAAGGGTAGAATTGGAAAAACGAATCAATTTATGTCTTGGTTTCCTAAGGTGACACTTATTATGAAACAAAAAAAATTAGATAAGGTGACACTTATTATGGGACAGAGGGAGTAATATTTAATTGAAAAAGTCTTCCTTGATTGGCTTTATATTTAATTGTGATGGAGATATTTATTTGCTTTGATTTTGACAAACATATGAGTGTCTTGTAAACATTAAGTGCTTTTCATAGTTCTTTTCTGGAAAAGAAATGTGAGAGTATTCATCCGTCTTTAAAGGGTAGTTTGGTTCAACATCAGGTTACCCTCGATTTATAATCTAGATTGATCTTATAATAATAATTAGGATTGTCCTTCCCACCTTATATATAGGATAGATAATCCAGTGAATATGTGGTATACAATTTATCCTGATATCAAATAATATGCTCAACCAGATATAGATATATTTAATCTCAAATTTTATACTGAAATAACCGACTTAACCTTCCAATCAAACCGCCCCTAACTATTTTTCTCAAGTGAAAATTCATGTTTATACATAATTAATATAATCCAAACACAACTAATAACTTTCAAGTACTCTTTTTAATTCCAATCAAATATTGCCAATCATCTACGTACTTTCTGCTGATATAATATCTATAGTAAATGCTACAATAGACATTGTTTGGTCCTTAGAAGTGCAGTGAAGACTTTGAATGGGTTTTGAATTTTAATAAAACGAATACAAGTACTAATAATTGAGTTCCAGATTTAATATATTTATATATGTAATAATTTTATACCACAAATAAATTGTTTAACCAAAGCTACGGAATTAGACCGAACCCGTATTTATGCTTCTATCTCCGCCCATGTTAGTCCTACAACCACTGATAAAATACTTGCTTGCACCGATTATTTACATCCAACCAATCATTTTAATCGTAGTTAAATAAAAGTTCATATTACTTGATCAGGATTAAATGATAAATTTGAGCATAACAGACGCATGTCTTGCATTCATTGGTTGAGTTAAACACCTGGTTCAGGTAAGTTTTTACCCAGTAGATAGAGCTTAGTCTCTACGCGCGTGTTCAACTGAACTCAATATTTTTAATTCGAAATATATATTCACTAAAAGTTAATAAATATTAAATTCTTTATCATACATCATTTTTTTTAAAATACAATAAATTAAATCTAAATCCTAAATTTGCCTCTTAATTCTAATATTAAGGGAAAATTTTCTTTTTTAAAAAAGTATAAAACTCAGAAGGAAGTGTGAAGAAAAGTCGTACAAATTGTCAAGCACAGATGAAGTGCGAGAAGGAAAAAAAAAAAAAGGCACAGAGATAACCCCAAAAATGGATACTCCCAAGTCCTAACAGCGACTATAGTATAATAATGAACTTTAAACCTAAAAACGTTACTAATTGAGACACTTCATCTTCCAAATGTAAATGCAATTATTAGGACACACCTATTCTTGTGGTCTAAATAAAGCTGACGTATCGCACAAGTATGACCTTTCATATCCTATTTAATTTTTGTTGCAAAAATTTGGGTACAAGTTTACAATAAAATTGAGTAATAGGATAAATCCAGAAACTAATTAGGACCAAGTTTGGTGGGTGATTGTTGATTGATTTAACAAGTGTCTCCACAATTATGGTTTACGTGGTTACTAATTCTTCCCCTCTTTCTCATGGCTATACATATATGATTCAACATGGTGCCCCATAAAATGAAAGCTGGTGAACTAATAATGGAACAACCAAGGTTGAGTGTTAGATTTGGAGTTTGATTTGGATCGGAAGATCAATTTTGAAGAAAAAACGTCTACTGATTTTTTTTTTATATGTTGTTAAGGCAGTCTTACTCAATATCAAATTAGAAATTCTAGTGATCTACTAGGACTAAAGATTGTACTTCAGTTTTTGGCAAAATAGTTGTTATACCTTTTTTTAACAAAGCAAAAATCCAAATAGTGGCACTCGAAGGTCCTATTTGTGCAAATAACCAGATAATTAATGCCGTTCCAACTGTGGTCATTGGTGAAAAAGAAACTTATAAGAGAGTTTATCTTTTGAAACGTACAATTATTAGAGTTTTCTCTTGTGTGTTTGTCATTTTTTTTGGGATTGGAAGATTGTCGAGCTATTGAGCCAATTGTTTGAAAATTTTCCTCCTCCACGTTATTCCACTAATAAATTGACCCTTTCTTTAGATTAATTAATCTACTCAACCACCAACTATTTTAAAATAAAAGTGTAGTAAGCAAGAAAAATAGAGAAAGAGACGAGCAAATTTTTTTATTACTTTCCTTCTTCAAGTGTGTTTTTTACACTTCTCATCTGCAAGGCCTTTTATAAGCATAATAAAGAAGGTAACTTGCAAGTTGGCAATCAACCATTAACCAATATTTATGAGAGAGAAAAATATTCATTTCAACAAGAAAAAAAAAAAAAGGAAATAAATAATCTATTTAATATACGAACCTCATAAAAAAGGTAATGGTACCATAGGCAAATCCAAGATTTCAAGGGGATGAGTTCACCTTAAATTTTTTGTGCATTTAGTAGGGTTCAATCCCACAACCTTAAGGGATTAAACCCAACACTTAACAAAGTCTTTCACTCGATCTAGTTTAACCATGTGTTCCTTCGATTAATATTAGATATATTTTAAGGATTATATACATAATATACCGAGTTTAGTCGGGTGACCACTTGTTCACGTGACCCATTTTTAATGGGTAGATTGGTCCCTGAATAGTACAAGTAAGAAGATTTTTTTTTTTTTTTTTTTTTTTAAAAAAAAGGAAGAAACAAAATATAAGAAGTTACAAAAATATAAGAGTGAAAAGGAAAATATTGAAAAATAAATAAAAGAATTTAAAATTTTAGTATGTAATTATATGGAATCTCATCTTCCCTTTGAGAATAGGAGAGGTGATTGGCCCCTTTAATTATATTCAATCTTATATTGATCAAGTAATTACTTAGTCAGACAAACATGTTAAATTATCGTATAAGTATATTTAATCACACTCAAACCAATTATAAGGCGGAGGCGGTTTTTCAAAGATATACTAAAAAATACTACAAGGATGTTTACAACGGGAACACGCAACACTAATGTAATCGATCAACTTCATCTTAATTTCATTTCGCACTCACTTAACATTTATAAGTCAACCTCACATATCGACTTCAATCTGGTCTTATTATAATCCTCAATATATTGTTACAAAATAAGTCAAAATTTACACTCCACAGAATAAATTTATTGATATAATTACTATATTACTTAACAAAAGTAACTATTTCTCCACAGAAGATTAAAATGCCCATTTTTCCTTCAAAGCCCACTAGGATTTGGGTGGATGTCCTTCCCCACAAAGTTTTGAGTAGCCCAAGAGAATTTCCCAAACTGGTTTATATCAATATAGAGATGATTCCAGTCCAACGTCTTTTCGGTGATCTAATCTACGAGATAGCGAGCAAATGTATAAGTTATGTATATTTAAGTATAATATATATAAATAATATACATATTGTATACATAAATATACATATAATATATAAAATAAAAATAGTCCCCGTAATTAATTTCAACCGACGGGACAAAAATGAAAAAGCCCTATTTTGGGAAAAGGACACAAATGGCCATCCGGGTGAAATTATTGACACCCGATGGCTTAAGAATCTTAAAAATTGTTTTTTAGTCTTTTCAAAATAATTCAATTTTCTAGCCATTTTTCAAATGATTCCAGCATATGTATATAAATTGCATCATTGTTGTATATGTATCACTATTGTATATGTATCATTGTTGTATAGAATATGTATCGGAACTGTATATGTATAGAAAAAATGTATCACACGTATAGAAATTGTATCATTATCGTATAGAATATTCATCCCTAAAGTATATGTATAGAAAATTATCATTGTTGTATAATTTGTGTATAATAAATGTATAATCAACGTATAACTTCTGTTTATTAAATGTATTATTAATGTATACTTAGAAAATGTATCATTGGTGTATAATTTATGTTTAATAAATGCATAATTATTGTTTACTTACTAATTATATACATATTATACAAGTTTTAGGATATTATACAGTATGAATTTGTTTCCTCGATCTTTAATGGAGACTTTAGTCACCACAATAGTCATGTCCTTTTGTAGCGAACCTTTTAGTGAAGACTTTTCGCTCTTTTCCACGAAAGTCTGATTTTTTTTATTTTTTTTTTGGAATAATTAATTGGCATGGCTACCTCTAAGAGGTAATTATTGATAGTATAGTTACAGTGATTTTGCAAATTACCATTCATAGCTATACCAAAATACATTAGGCTTAGGCTTGTATTTCTCCCCCATTCCTCTCTTCTCCCCCCCCCCCCCCCCCCCCTCTCTCCCCCCCTCTCTCTCTCTTCGGTCAAATGCCTTTCCCTCTCTTTGGTGCCTTTCTCCTTTTTTCCTCTCTCTTCTCCCTCGGCCGTTGCCGTCTTTTCCATCTCTGCGGCCAAATACTAGATCTCCGGTCAAGTTAGCTTTCTCACGTGTTGTTGCTCCAATGGTGGCCACATCTTCCCCTCCGCTTCTTCCTCCTCCACGACGACACCACTAGATCTGCAAAACGTCATTGCCTCCTCCACTGTCATTATGCTTCTCAGATCTGACGGATACCGAAATTCATGGCTTCTTCTCCTTGTTGTATCTTAGATCTGAGTGTATTTGAAATTTTGCATCTAAAATTTTGTTGAAATACAGTCAAATACGGTCATTGGTTGATTGTATTTTGGTGGGGGGGGGGGGGGAGGAGGGCGGACTAGATGTAGTTATCGTATGTGTTGATTGAATGATCTATGTACATATGTTTGTATACAATTTTTCGAGTAAATACAATGTAGTTGAAATTTTGTTGAAATACAGTCAAATATAGTCGTTGATTGATTGTATTTTTGGAGTGGACTAGATGTATTTGACTGTATATGTTGGTTGAATGATCTATGTACATATGTTTGTATACAATTTTTCGAGTAAATACAGTGTATTTGAAATTTTGCATGTAAAATTTTGTTCAAATACATACAAATACAGTTGAATACATTCAACTACACCCAAAATAAAAAGACACATCAATATATAAACACACTAAAATACACAACCCCCGTCGTGTATTTAAATGCACTTAAATACATCATTTTGGATATACATGTATTCAAAGAAATTAAGGTTGTATGTATCCAAATACAGTCAAATACACGTGACATCAAATAAGGTTGGATACAACTGAACAATGTATTCAAATACACTGAAATACAGTTAAATACAGCGAAAATGCCTAAATGTAGCTCGAATTGTAAATAGCAAAATGGTAGCTACGGATAGAAAGCAGGCATTAAAAAGTAGTTATTTATGTAAGTTGCCCTTCTTCTTTTTTTTTTTTTTTTTGGAGTGAATGGGCTGGGCGGTTAGCGCTTGGCATTAATTTGGGTCGAACGGCCAACCCGAATTATTTGCTTAAAATGGGGATTTTTTAGGTTTTTTTTTTTTTTTTTTTTTGTGTTGGTGGTGGTGGTCACACCATGTATTTTTCCCTATTTTATATTGAAGTCACAAAGCAAAGCAATTTTAGAAAAAATTTCAATAGTATTAGAAAAGAAAAGAAGTGTTGATCTAAAACTAGAAGTCCTTAATCATAGCAACGAAGGAGCAAGACCAGGGCATATCAAACAAACTATACATTACACCAATAGTGAAATATTATAAATCACACATTGCATATATATTGCCCATTTTTTTTTTTCCTCTTCTTAAATCATCTTTCAAGGTTATCAAGAAATCTCCAATATTTATGTACCCATTATCACACTAACACATACACTATTCCACTTCAACAAGCATGAATCTTCGACTATGTATGATTTTCAGTGTATTCTTACTGATGATTGTTGATTCTACATCATCATCTTCATCACATTATTACAATGATCACAAATATCACTACACCAATTTTGGTCATGATTTTTCAAGCATCTATGGACGACGAATATTGCAAGCAGAAGATAATAATTATCTGAGCTATGCAGCACTTTCTGCTGATAATATTCCGTGTAATGTACGAGGGGCTTCTTATTACGATTGCAATTCGAAACAGGAGATTAATCCCTACCGTCGTGGCTGTACTGAAATTACTCGATGTGCTAGGAGCAATTCTTGATGAACCATCTCGTATGTTATCCTATCTCTTTGATCAACATATCATTAAGGAATAGAGAGTTTCAGTTTGTTTTGAATTTTAATTTTTAAGTAACTAGATCTTCCTTATTCTTTTTGTGCGACCAATTGATAGGTCTGAGGCATAATAATTGTTGTCTTACCATAGTCAGTAGACTCAGTACTATGAGTGTAACGATAATTTTGTTTGCCTGCAATTGGAAGATGATGTAATAAATCTGTCCGACCATTTAATAATTACTTTACGGTTTTTGGGTGAATTACGTATTTATGGGCCAAATTAGACATCTCTAATTATTTCCTTTTTTTGGTAGCATATGGTAAATTTTTCTCATACTATTATTAAGTTGTAGAGGAACTTTTTCATCGCTTCTTACAACTTTAGTTCATCCTAAAGAGCGTTGATCAATACCTGTGCTGCCATTTTTGGACTATTTAATTAGATATCTTACCAAAAAACAATTATTTTTTGAGATTTTTCATATAAATGTTACCCTCCCCTTCTTCAGTGACAGTCTCTAAAGAGGAAAAAACTGCAAGGTTAAAAAAAGTTTAGCGCAAAACTAAGACCTCCTTAACTTTTATGGTTTTTAATCCGGTATTCAGTACCTCTTCAGGACTTGATTAGTCTATTTTCGCACCTGAAGGATAAAGTGCGCGTTTCTTTATTTTTTTAAAATTTTGTGCCGAGTCAAACTAACACGAACAAATTAAAACGGAGATAAAGATAATTGTTGTTAACCAAAAGAAAACGTAGTTGGAAAAAAAATATAACTCCACCTTATGATTGAATCTTTGGCAACAAAATCCTTATCATGCACGTCTCTTTGGCAAGTATTTCATTTGGCACTAACGTCTCATAGAGTAGATCTTAACTGTCATGATACAACGTAACTTTGAAAAAACAATCTATGGAGCTAGCCAAACACATTAGCAAAACGAAAATTAACACAACAATTTAAATCAAATTACAGGAAAACAACTGCCATAATCAAACTAAAGACCCAAACCAAAACACTTGAACTAACATCCCTTGCAGATGACTTCGCCGGAGCCGGAACTGGTGAAACAGATTCCGGTGATGGTGCCACCGGAGATTTATGGCTCATGTGATGATGATTGGGAGAAATCACAACAACTAACACCTTCTGGCCCTTTTCACAATGATCATCTTGTCCACTGATGAAGTAGAATGGGCCTGATCTTGTAAATTTCAACTTTGAATGGCCATCTTTTAGATTATGGATTGGCTTTGTCTTGTTGCATTTGAAATAATCATCTTTGTGAACCACCAGAACTGAATCTGAGTCTTTCTTGTACTTGAATACTGCAACCAAGAAAATAAAAAAAGATGTATAATCATTAGGGTGAACCTAAAATTTTAATATTCATGAGTTCAACGTTATGAGTTATTTGAAAGTGTAAGTCCAAAATGTATATTCATACCAAATTTTAGAGTTTTCAGACACACACACACATATATAGCTTGAATAAATAAATAAAAATGTTGTGGATTCAATTGACCAATCCCTTACCCTATCACGAATATGTGTATGAATGATGAATACACGAATTTCACTAAAAGTGTTCAAGACTTAATATATATGTACAAGATATTTTTCGTGACCTATATAATTATAATTTTCTTATATATTGTGTATAACATTTTAATAAAAGATGTCCAGTTGAGCATTCTTCAGTTTATAACTATGTCACTATCATATATAAACCCCATTTAAGAAAAACTCTCGACCAGCGCTAGATTGAGCGAGGCAGTTCCACTGAACTCATTATTTTTTATTATATGTATATGAAAAAAACATAAAAATATAAATATATATATGTTATTACAACGATTCTAAATTCTATTTTTGTATGTAAGACAAGAGGGAAAAAGTTTACCAATAGTATCATTAACTTGAAAGCGGTTTCTTCCAACCCAATGACTATATGATTCAGAAGGGTTTAAAACCCAGCCTTCTTTGCCACCAACATAGAACTTATAGCCTTGAGATGAACATAGAAAACTCAAAAATATCACAAACAAAAAGCCAAAAAAGGAAAGAGAATCCATGTATATGCAGATCAAACTAAGAATAAAGAGAATGAGAAAATTCAGACACAAATAAAAATTGGGAGAGGTGTTGATGAAGAATGAGAGAATTGTGGGGGGTTTAAAAGAGGGCAAAATTAATTAACCTGCATTTATTGAAATAGTGAATGAGATTACCGTTGGGTTTGGTATATCGAAAGTCTTAGCTGGGAATTTTTGGAATCAGTATTAAAGAAATATCCAATATTGGGCAAAGAATATTGCAAGCCTAAGATAATTATCTGAGGCAAAATAATTATTGTCATACCATGATCAGTAGTATGAGTGTAACAACAATTTTGTTTGCCTGCAATTGGAATATATATGATGTGATTAAATCTGTCCAACCATTTACTAATTACTCCCTCCGTCCACTTTTACTTATCCTCTATATTCAAAATAGATGCCCGCCTTTACTTGTTCAGTAAAAAATCAAGATTTAACACTTAGTTACGCTCCTACTTTACCCTTATTATTTACTATAATTACTTCTCAATGCATTTTTCAAAACATT
Organism: Lycium ferocissimum; assembly: GCF_029784015.1. Lineage (NCBI taxonomy): Eukaryota > Viridiplantae > Streptophyta > Magnoliopsida > Solanales > Solanaceae > Lycium > Lycium ferocissimum. The sequence goes on along the minus strand of NC_081352.1, from coordinate 42,295,570 downwards.
GCACGCATTTATTATTTTCAAAGGGTGATATAATAAAGTTGTCATTCTAATTTTAGCTCCTTAATAAGCATGCCAAAAAGACAAATAGAAATGAACGGAGGGAGTACGTACAATTTCACGGCGAGTTACATATACCAAATCAACATTGAAGACAAGTAAAAATGTACGGATGGGAGTATTTCCTTCTTTTTATAGCATATTATGGTAAATTTACGACCATACTATCAGTAAGAACGCTGTTCAATGCATTCTCTGCCATTTGCGCACTATCTTAAATATCTTACCAAAAATGAAAGAAGTTTTTGAGATCTTTCATGTAGTTAACCTTCCAACGGCTTTCTTCAGTGACGGTCAATCTCTAGAGAGCAAGAATTGCAAGATGACCTTATTTTTTATGATTTTTGTCCGGTATTCAAGACTCGATTAATCCGTTTTCACACCAGGAAAGTTCAAAATGGAAAAATGCTCTACTAAAGGCAACCTTTATATTTAGGGTTCAAATCGAGACCTCCATCTATAAGAAATGAGAAATGAGGAGTAATTATTTGGACCCGGCTGCTCTTCATTTTTCTAGTCTCCATTTTTCCCAAGTTCCTATCTAGGAATGACACTTGTCTAATTTTATTAATAGTGATTTAGATTTAATTAACTAAATCAAGGTCTTAAACATGATTAATACAATAGATATTTACATATATTTACTCCAAAAAGGAGGCAACTCCACAAATCGAGCAACACATTTCCGGTTGGGGTGCTTAATTATTAAATAATGTTTAATTTACAAAAAAGAACAAACCCTAAAATAATTATCCCCTCCAAATTTGTTACTAGCATTTTGAATCACATGTAGCCAAATACAAGACATTTGTTCACCTGCTTAATTTTCTTACTTAAAATCTTAATAGAAATGTTTATACCTAAGAAAATCATGGGTAATATAAGCTCTAATCATTTGAAATTAAAAGGAATTTTTTTTTAATGGTCGATGATAAGTTTTATGCCAAATTTTTAAAAAAAATCATCTTCTGAACTCTCAAACGAAATTAATCAAGACATACTAATTGTGTTAAGAAAACTGTCTTCTCTTTTTCGTGTTGCTCTATTTTAAAATGTTCATAAAATTTAATAACATGACATTTTTATTTTCAGTAGCAATTTACTTTTGATTATCTCCCGTCGGTTTTACATTCATTTACCCCAATGGTTAATTAGGCTTCTTGCAAATCCTGTTTGCTAGAATTTTTATAGAACTGTTAGTTAGTGTTTTTAATCACATGTGTTGCTCGATTTGTGGTCGCCCCCTTTTTAGGAGTAAATATATGTAAATATCTATTGTATTAATCATGATTAAAACCTTGATTTAGTTAATTAAATCTATACCACTAGTAATAAAATTAGATAAGTGTCATTCATCTAGATAGGAATTTGGGGAAAATGAAGATTAGGGAAATGGAGAGGAGCCAGATCCTAATTATTTGTATAAGATAATTGTTGTCGAGGGGAGTCAGAAGGGTGGTGCAAGGGGTTCAATTTAACCCCTTCATTGAAAAATTATAACAAAATTTCTTTTTATTATTGAATCCTCTTAGCGTAAGAAACCTTTTTTTTTTTTTTGAATTCCTTTGTTTAAATCTTTTACTCCATTGCTGATTGTTTGTTATCGACCAAAAGTAATAAAAAATAGTTTTTTTAAAAAAAAAAAAAAACATTGTGCCAAAAAATAACCTTCCGCCTTATGATTGATCAATCTTTGGCAACAAAATCCTTATCACGCACGCTTCTTAATTTGGCGAACACTTTATCATTTGACACTAACGTCACATTTTAATGCATTAAAAAGAAAGATACTCCCTCCGTTCGCTTTTACTTATCCATTTTTTTCTATACACACTTCTTAAGAAATAATAAATGAAGTGCATAATTTATCAATGTATCCATATTAATTAGTGCATATTTTTATTGGATTTGAAAAATGATTTGAAGTGGGTATTTAATACTATGGGTAAAACAGGAAAAAAAAATTGTCTTGTCTTGATATAATAAAAGTGACAAGTAAAAGTGAAAATCTATTTTTGAAATACCGGACAAGTAAAAGTGAACGGAGGGAGTATGTATAATTCAACTCATCATTTCTAAATTTAGCAAAAAGAAATCAAGCACGAAACAACGGAAAAAAGATCTTAATTGTCATAACACAACTTTAAAAACACAATCTACTGATCTAGCTAAACACATTAAAAAAAAACAAAAGTAACACAACAAATTAAATCAAATTACAGAAAAACAGTTGCCATAATCAAACTAAACACCCAAACCAAAACACTTGAACTAACATCTACTGCATCCGACTTAGCCGGAGCTGGAGCCGGTGAAACAGATCCCGATGAAGTTGGGGCTGTAACCGGAGAACTTGACGGTGTTTGTGTGACTGGACTTGGAGATTTATGGCCTTTGTGATGATTGGGAGAAATGACAACAACTAGAACCTTTTGGCCCTTTTCGCAGTGATCATCTTGTCCACTGATGAAGTAGAATGGACCTGATCTTGTAAATTTCAACTTTGAATGACCATCTTTTATATTATGGATTGGCTTTGTCTTGTTACATTTGAAGTAATCGTCTTTGTGAACCACCAGAACTGAATCTGATCCTTTCTTGTACTTGAACACTGCACCAAAAAAAAAAAAAGTTATATATTCTAACAATGTAAACAAGTTTTCACGTTTGATGACAAGTAGTAGTATCTACTTAAAAAAAAAAAATTATATACTGACAGTGTAAAAAAGTTTTCACGTTTGATGACAAGTTAGTACTTCTTTGTTTAACAAATTGCTGACAGTGTTTGACAGGTAATTCTCTAGTAAGCAATTTGGTTGTATAATGTGTGTACCAAATTACCACCATCAAGAGATTGACAGGTAATTATCTAGTAAGCAATTTGGTTGTATAATTATTTTTTATACTGTCGTTGTATAAACTTTAAACTCAAAAATATGTATATATGATCATAGGGCGATCTAGAATTTATAATTTAGATGCAGTATGATGTTTCTAAGTTATTTGAAAACATGAGGCCATGAAAACATAGTAATATTTATACTAGTTTTTAAGATTTTCATTAACACATATATATGGTCCAAATAAACAATTGAGGGCTGTTTATAATCATCTAATAGAAAACACAAGAAAGAACTAGTGTGAAGGAGTAGCAGCATATGTAAATCTAGAGAAAGTTAAACAGTTCAACTGAACCGTTACTTATGATTAATCACTTATATATACAAAAAAAAAAAATGTAAACATATAGTGACACAGATTATATTCATTCTAGACTCACTGACTTTAAATTTTAAATTATACAGTGAGAAAGAAGAGATAAATTTTTTTACCAATAGTGTCATTGACTTGAAAGCGATTTCTTTCAGCCCAATGGCTATATGATTCAGAAGGCTCTAACACCCAGCCTTCTTTGCCACCAACATAGAACTTATAGCCTTGTGATGAACAAAGAAAACTCAAAAATATCACTAAGAAAAACCCCACAAATGAAAGAGAATCCATATGTATATGCAGATGATCAAACTAAGTACCAGGAGAATGAGAAAATTCAAAAGCAAATTATTAAAATTGCAAATAAGGAGGAAGAGAGAAAGGTGTTGAGATGAAGAATGAGAGAATTGTGAGGGGTTTAAAAGAGGCCAAAATTAATTAACCTGCATTTATTGAAATGGTGAAATGAGATTACCGTTGGGTTTTGGTGGGAGTATATGGAAAGTCTTAGCTGGGAATTTGTGTCTGTTTTAATTTCTCATAAATTGCCTGCTTATCATTTTGCCATAAAAACGCTTGCACACACCTGGCCTTTTCATATTGGAGATTTAAACCATAGTATTAATCAGAAATTCAAAGTCATGGATATTTTTTTTCTGTATGTAAACGTATTAATTACAGACGGCAGTAAATCAAGAAAGCTACTAACAGAGTAGTACGTAGTAGAAATAGGGAAACATTAGAAGCTATTTGTGGACTTGGTGCATGTATTAGCAGGGGCAGAGTATCAGTTACGAGTTCGGTGGAAGTCAATAATTTTGGTTCAAATTTTTTACTATTTGTTTTGAAATTTACTAAATATGTATAAATTATTAATTTAGAATTCAATAACTTAAAAAGATTAGAATTCATAATTTATAAGCTTCAAAATTTGGCTCCAGGAAAATTAGGCGTCTGGCCTTACCCTTATGTACATGTATTAGTGTCATTTGATCTATGCTAAGCCCGAGTTCAAACTACATTAAAATTTTAATTTACAACTTTTTTGATGTATTGTTTTGCTACTCTTGCCTTTTGTTTTGTTTTTGTAAAGGTAGTTCGATCAACAATTTCTCAATGTTTCTAAAATATTAAATCAGATAATTTTTTTTGTTAGTTAGATAACATCATTTTTCGTAGAGTATATTTAGACTTCCTTTTTGTTGTCAAACAAATGCATGTACCAAAGTTCTTCTCCTTTTTATTATATTGAAATTTTGGGATTAAAGTCTTTAATGATTCAAATGGAGTTTTACCTTATGTTGTGACTTAATTATTTTTTTCTCAACTAAACTTATATTGGCTAGCCCATTTTTGGGAAAACATAAAATATTTATGGTGTTCAAATAATATACAATATTTGATGCTACCAATTGTTGTATGATGACGTCAATGAAGTTAACTTATAAATAAAGATAACATTTAAAATTAAATAAATAAAATTCTTGATATGACGAAATACTTTTGTAGATGTTCGTTCAAATTAAATCATACAAAAGGAATTGAAAAGTTAATAAAATTATTTATTTTTTCTTGCTGGCCCGCAATTACAAGTCCTTGCAGACGAAACACTAATCTCTGACATTCCATAAACCGTAAACCATTGAAAGAACTAAACTAAAGAGGGATAAACTCAGTTTGCTCCTTTGCATGACAATCTCTTTCTCTACTATTCTTGTGTATGATTACAAATAATATGCCAAACATTTGGATTACAATTAATAACTTTCTACTCGCATATGTTTTCAAATAATCCACATTTCTAATGTTTTGGGAGTCTCTAAAAGGGAGATGTGCTCAAGCATTTTTAACTGTAATTTTATGCAGAGGTGGACCCAAGATTTTAAGACAGCGGGGCACTATTATCTTAACATAAATGCCAATAAAAAAATTAATGATGACTCAGGGATAATACTATGTCGGATCGGTCATTAATAGCGTAGCAGTGGTGAAAATACAAGTATATAGGTCAAATATGTGTAATAAATAAAATTTAATACAGTGAAGCAAATGAAAGAGATAGCTCAGTGGCTAAGGTTGTGCAACATGCGGAGACAAAAGATAGGTTCGAATCTGGGCGAGCTCATTTAACGCTTATTGTTATCCTAAAAATAGGCTCAAAAAAATAATTAAAAGTGACATTCGGGTTCGATCAGGGTTGACATGTAAAGGAAGCAACAGTTGCAATCAACGTGCCCTAAAGACACTTTCGTTTGTTAAAGTGCACAATTAAATATATACTAATTTCTCAAGGTATATACACATATATATACAAATTTTTTTCGAAGGTGCACTCCCACCCTTCCATACGGGTCCGCTTCTGATTTTATGCAGTTAAAAATCTACTCAATTCATATTTCAGGGACGTCAAGAAGAAAATTTATCCATGCGTAATTTTAGAGTCTCTACGATAGAAGGTGTATAATACTATTTAGTGCTTTGTTATCTAGCAACTTCAATTGAAAATATGTCCTTCATATGAAACTTCCTTTAAACAAATAATATAAAAAATGACTTAAGTTCTTCAAATTACGCCGTCCCGTTATTTACCGTTCCTACCGGCTCCTGCATTTAGGATTATACATGAAAGTTGAAACATAAAAAAGAAAAGAAACAATCTTGATCAAAAGGTAAACCAACCGATATATATATAGTGAGACACATAGTCAACAATTCTTTTTGGGTCATGATTCCTTGGATAACAACCTATAAAGGTTAGTCCATTAATAATCATCTCAAAGTGAGAAAAAAAAAAAAAGGAAAGATACTTAACCTAATATTTGTCTGAAAAGCATGCGAATAACTATTGTATGAAATCTTTCATGCTCTTAACGATATTTTTGAGTTTTTGTACACATCCATGATCCACTAACAATATTTTTACTTGTATTTCAACTTTCTACCAAGAAAAGGATAAGAATTTTCAACAAAACAAAAATCTATAGTAAGAATAAGCAAAGAGAAAAAAATCGAAAAGAGGGATAAAAGATTTGAAAAAAATAAATAGAATCCAATAGTAAGTAACTTAATAAAGTAATCCAATTATCAAAAGATATAATTGGCGACATTGCAGGCATTTATAAGTCAAAATACATATAATTAAACTTGATTTCTATTTAAAATTACAATGGTCGTTAATTTTGTCTTAATAATGCCAAGTGGCCTATTGTTAGGCTGCCACCTAGCTTAATATGAAGGATTTTTCTTCTCTTTTTAATAACAGATAGATTTCTTTTTAAGGGGCTAATATAATAGTAAGAAATAGTAAAAATTAATATTTTGATACTACAAGGGTCCTTGGTTATTTTTCTTTGTTAGTTTAGTTCATTATTCGTATCATATTTGAATTCTTTTCCTTATTGCTTTAGTAAGATTGTGGTACATAAGTAGTAGTTTGCTATTAGTTCATTGTTAATTGTAAGTTGAAATTGTTTTGTATGACATTGTTAATTTCAAATTTATACAATACTTTTTTTCTTGTTTATAAATACTTCTTATTTGATTTTGTGTGTATCTATATTGGTAAATTGGTAACTGTTCTCAATTATAAAAAAAATAAAAAAATAAAAAATAAAAAACTCAAATAATTGAAGGAAAACTTATGTAAATGTACGGTCAGCAGAATCTAATTACCGGCAATAGCCTAAATACACAAAAACCTATACATTGATATGTATATTTCTATACATTGATATGTATATTATACGTACAGTGTGACTCAAATTCTGAACCTACTGGTCGCGTGTGGATTATATATATATATAGAGAGAGAGAGAGAGATAGGGAGAGAGAGAGAGGGAGAGAATATGCATATTATATTTATAGCATATGCATATTTAAGCTGGCTTTTTTTTGTAAATTAGATCACCCTTTTATTGGGCTGTAAGTTTCTCATCATTAAAAGTGAGATAGGCTGTTGTTACGGGTTAGTCGCACAAATGTCCTTATTCGGGGGTGATCTTTAATTTTTCCCCCTCAAATTGCTGGTCTTTAATTTTTAACCTTTGGCTCTTTAAGTGGCTGATACCTCTGAGATTCTGAGTTCGAACCCCAGTAGAGTATAGGCCTTAAGGACTAATTTCTGTAGAATCCCAGCAGAGTAAAAAAATAATCGTAAGGCATAGTTTCTCTATAGAAGTTATGTCTTACATAACTTTTGCCTTAGGCATAACTTAGAACTATAGATGTTATGCCTTATGAGGCCTAACTTGGAACTACAACATAACTAAGTTGGGGGATAGAATTAAAAGAGACTTTTGAGTTATCTATTTGAGGATTTAAGACTCAAGTTTTAAAAATTGGGCAAAAGGGACTTTATCTTAATGAGGCTAGATTCATTTAAAAGCCAAGTTTTTATATACCCTTAAGTTTCTTTAATTTGCACAAAGGCCCATGTATAAAAGCATCTTTTTACCCCAAAAAAAAAAAAAATAAGAAGAAGAAGAAAAACATACGCCCTTTTTCTACTCTTCATCCTCTTTGCAACAGCGTCATTTTCTTTCTTCTTCATATCTTCTTCTTCTTCTTCTTCTTCAATCTCAGTGCCCAAATAAAATTCAATCTCACCTTCTACTTTTGCATTTGAATTAGTGAAGAAAATTTTAAAATATTTAAATTAATGTATATTATCTTTAGTGCTTTGGTTCTTGAATTTTTTTGTCAATTCAATGTATATTACTTCAAAAAAGATGGTATTATGTCTATTCTATGGATTTAAGATAAAAAATTATTTTAGCATTCTTCATCTGTATGTTTTTCAGCTATGATACCTGTTTAAATTAACTAAGATATTTAAACAACTACAAAGTTGCTTACACAAAAAAACTTGCACATGTAGGTTTTACGTTCAAACAACTACTAGTTGTTTAAACAACCTTGTAGTTGTTTTAAAATAAATATATTTGTTTACACAGAGAACTTTGCACATATAGACTCCATGTATATATATTGTTTAAACAACTTATTGTTATTGTTTACACAAATAACCTCAGAATATCTTATGATTATTTACACAAAATACTTTGTCCATGTATTATAACTACATTATAAATCTAGTGCCATTTGAAATTTTTTGAGAGATTTCTTTAGAGCTTTTGGAGAAAAATACCTCCCCACATATGAGGAAGGAGGACAAAGAGAATATAAACATTAAATCGGGAAAAAGAGCCCAACGACTAGTTAACATTACGTTTGTTGAATTAATGATAATTAAACATCAACCGAATTTTACTAGTAGATTAACATCTAGTTAATGCATATTTATTAATCTATTAATAATTGAATATCAATTTAGTAAAGTAATGAAGAATTAAATGTAAGTTAATGTAACAACCACATATTGTTTAAGTAACCTGGAGTTGTTTAACGTAATCAACTTGTGATTGGTTAAACAACTCACTCGTTGTTTAAACAATAATGAGTTGTTTTAGATAAATATACGGTTATTTATTAAACAAAAACATGTTGTTTATTTATTTATTCATAGAATCACTCAATTAATTTTCACATTATCACTAGATGAATACGTTATTGTTAAAATTATTAGTAAAAATGTTCAATGATGCTTAATTGTAATCAAATCATTAAGTTAAGGTTTAGCTATCGGTAAAAATGACTCGTTCGATGTTCGATTATTATAGAGTCAATAAGTTAACATTCGATTATCAATATAATAACACAACTAATATTTAATTATCATTATATCAATAAGTTATTGTTAAATTAGCAATTTAATCACTCAATTAATGTTCAATTCTGATCAAATCAATAGGTTAAGGTTAACCTATATATAGAATGACACGTTCGATGGTCAATTATTATCAAGTTAGTAAGTTAATGTTAGATTATTCATAGAATTACCTAATTGTTGTCATTCAACCGATCTTTAATTTTAATCAAATCAATACGTTAAGGTTGACCTATATGTAAAATGACTCGTTTGATGTTCAATTGTTATTGAGTCAATAAGTTAATGTTCGATTATTTATAGAACCACCTAATTGACGTTCAATTATCACTATATCAATAAGTTACTATTAAATTATTATTAATAGATTCACTCATTTGATGTTCAATTCTAATTAGATCAATAAGTTAAAGTTAACCTATTTGTAGAATGACTCGTTCGATACTCAAATGTTATCTAGTTAATAAGTTAATGTCCGATTATTCATATAATCACCCAACTAATGCTCAACTATCACTAGATCAATAAGTTATTATTTAGAATCACTCAACTGATGTTTTATTTTCATTAGATCAATAAATTAAAATTTAACTATATGTCAAATGACTATTTTGACGTTCAATTATTATTAAGTTAATAGTTAATTATACATAACATGACTTAATTGAATATTAATTTGATAATAATTGAACATCAATCAAGTGACTTAATGAAGAATTACACGTAAGCAAATGTAAATAACAAATGGTTGCTTGCACAACTTCTTGTTGTTTATTGTAAACAATCAGTGTATGTTTAAACAAACATTGATTGTTTACTAATGTTTAAACAACCATTGATTGTTTACTATAATTTACAAAAAAATGGGTTCTTACGTAAACAACATGTATTTGCCCAACAACTTCTTGTTGTTTATAGTAAATAATCAGTACTTATTTAAATAATCAATGATTGTTTACTACTAATAATTTACAAAGAGTGTGATTCTCATGTAAACAACCTGGGTAACTTCTTGTTGTTTATTGTAAACAACTAGGGTGTGTTTAAACAACCACATATTTTTTAAATAATTTTGTGGTTGTGCAAGCAGAATTTTAAGTCTATAAACCACAACTTTCATGTCTAAACAACTACACGTTTTGTCGAAAAATACAACAGTTAAATAAAAAAAAATCCAAATTTAATAGATGCATATGGACATGAATTTTGTCTGCTCTCTTTGTAAATGTAGCCTAGGATTAAAATCTAAACTTGCAATGGTTACATGCGTAAACAACCACAAATTAATTAAATAACTCGTGGTTGATTATACATAAAGCCTGAACTTGCAAAGAGCCCATGCAAACAGACACAATTTTTTTAAACAACTCGTGATTGTTTAGTGCAAATACGAATTTGCACATGTTGCAGACGCAAACAGACACAATTTTTTTAAACAACTCGTGATTGTTTAGTGCAAATACGAATTTGCACATGTTGCAGACGTAAACAATCATATTTTTTTTTAAACAACTTAAGGTTGCTTATACATAAATGCAACCAACAAAAGTTGCATATATAAACAACCACAAATTGTTTAAACAACCATGAGTTGTTTATATACAGAGTCTGAATTGCACAGGTTGCATCTGTAAACAATCTCATATTCTTAATATAACAACAATTTTCAAGGACGATTTTGATCTAGATCAATCCAAATCACATCCGAATGATCTTAAATTTTGTATTCAACCTCTAAATATCATTTTAACAAGTTCAAACAACACCCACTTCAAATTAACACAAAATCAAATTTGAAAAATCAAATCTCCTTAGAACACAATATTCTTAGGTGAATTTTTAACGATCCCCAAGAACTCTTATTCAAAAATAATATATATTTTCAAATCTAAAGAAGAAGTTGGAGAAAAAGAAGAAAAATAAGAGGAGGAGGAGCAGAAGAAAAGAAAGAGATCGTATGAGAGAGGAAGAGGCGGTATGGATTTTTTTTGGATTTTTTTACTTTTAATTATTTACTCTAAACTTTTAATAATTCTAATCTAGCCCCCTTTCAAACTTAATCAACCATGTAAAATAAAAAAAATAAAAAAATAAAATAAAATTCCTTATCCTTCATTTCACTCTGAGATCTCCCTTTTACCTTATTTTCCCAACTAAGTTAGGCCTTATAAAGCCTTATTTTCGCGAAACCTTGCTTTGCCATTTTTTATTTTTTTTACTGATTGAAAATTCGAGTCCAGAAATTTTGAGATATTTTCGATCACTTTTTTAGCCGAAGGACAAAAATGTTATCAGGAGGACAAAAATTAAGACCAGCGCATTTGAAGGACAATCGGCGCAAAAAAAAAAAATGGTTGTAACTTGTAACGTTTACGAATACAAACAAACAATAAAAGCACTTCAATTTGAAAAAGAAAACGAACACTTGCTAACAAAATTTCAAGATTCAATTCCCCTAATGTCTCTAAACACTTTCAAAGAAACGCTAAAACCCTGTTCAAATCAATCATTTTCACAAACTTCATCAATCTCCTATAATTTTGAGACAAAATCTGTATACCCTAGAAAACCCCCAAAATCTTCTTTGTCTCAACAGCTTTTACGCTTAGAAGATCACACTTCTTTGCTTCAAAACCAACCCCAAACACCCAAAAAACAGAATCATTTTGATTTGAAGAAAAAATATGAAGAGGAAGAAGAAGAAGAAGAAGAAATAGAAGAAAAGATAATTGGGTTTGGTAGGCCAAAGTTGGATTCTTTATTGTTAGATCAAGCTGGACCTTATGAGCCTTTGGTTTTGTCTTCACCTGGTGTAAATCCTGTTGTTCAGGTGATTTTTTGCTGGCCCATATCATCAAGATTCATTTTTTATCGTTTTTTAACTACTCCCTCCGTTCCAATTTAAGTATCTTAGTTTGATTGAGAACGGAGTTTAAGATACTAAGGAAGGCTTTTGAATCTTGTAGTCTTAAATTAAAGATGTGTGTAGTCTTTTTAATCTTGTGGTCTTAAAACTTATTAAATATAGAAAGAGGCATTCTTTTTGGGACAGACTAAAGAGGAAAGCAGGACACTTAAATTGGGATGGAGGAAGTAATATTTTCTGTAACTAGTGGTTAAATTTCAGTTACCCAAAAGTTGTTCTGGTTTTTTTCTGCGGCATAATGGAGCAATATGATGATACATATCTTGGAAAGTTACTATTTTGATTCTACTTGGATAGTCTGCCACAGAGGTTAAGGCAAAAGACTTAAAGATCATGTGGTGTTTGCTTATTGGTTGTGAATGTGAACATTCTTATGCTTTGAGTTATCTTAGGCGTCAATTGAGACATTAGAGTCGCGAGCTAGCTCCCTAAGTTGAATACAACAACAATAACAATTAAAAGCTAGTTGGGTTTGGAAGGCCCAAGTTGGGCTCTTTATTGTTAGATCAAGCAGGACCTTACGAGCCGTTAGTTCTGTCTTTCCCTGGTGAAAATCCTGTTGTACAGGTGATTTTTTACTGGCCCATATCGTCAAGATTCGTTTTTTTAATCCCTTTTTAACTTGTACTTTCTGTAACTAGTGGTTGAATTTCAATACCCAAGTGGGGTTGTGTTTGTTTTCTGCTGTATAATGAATGAATTGATGATCTACGTCTTGAAAAGTTACGATTTTGATTCTACTTGGATGTTTGCCACAGAGGTCAATACAGAAGACTTACACTTTGTTTGGATGGTTGTTACATATCGTTTCATAATGTACCGTATTATACTGTATTGTGTTGTATGGACGTATCGTACTGTATTTTTTTGATGAATACAACGTTTGAATAAATTGTATCCTTTCCCATTGTTACATATCACACATCAGCACTTTGAAGGATAAACGTACACAAGAAGCAGGGTACTGGTAGAAATACTATAAAAAGGTAGTGTAAAGGGGAAAATAGGATTATTAGATAATAAGGAAACACAAAATGAGAAAAATTAAGGTAACGACAAGATCACACCAAACCGGTCGTTACACAAAATGGGACTTTTCGGAAAAATAAAAAACATTGTATTTAAACTAAAAATACAATACAATAGGTCACAACCATCCAAACAAGTTGTTAAGATCATGTGTTCTTTGCATAGTGGTTGTGAATGTGAACATTCTTGCGCTTTGATTTAACTTTGGCGTCAATTGAGACATTAGAATCTCGAGCTAGCTCCCCAAGTAGAATGTGATTGATAAAATTTACCTAAATAGAAAAAATGATAAACTGTGTATGTTAATGATTGTGGGGGTGGTCGAAAATGATCATAGGTTTGGTGAACACTTTAATGGCTTGCTTATGATTTCTTGGTATCTGCAAGGGATTTTTCTAGAAAAGGAGACAAAACATATGGAAAAAGAAAAGAAGGAAACGTGAAATGATATCGTCATTTGGATATTAGTCAAAAGGAACCAAGGGGGGTAGACTTTTCGACATGGAAATACCCAACTCCTCCCATAACTTCTTCTCCTATTTTATTATTTATATGGAAGACACGTATTTCTAGAAAAGATAGTAATTTCCTTTCCTCTTTGTGGAAACACTGGGAATGTTATGCAGTGTTTCTTTTCTTGACAAAGTTTTAATTAATTCAAAGGGTTGCTTCCGCAACTTCTTCTCCCATTTATATGGAAGACACATCTCTCTTGCAAAGGCAGTAATTCCCTTCCTTCCCTCTTGGTGGTAACAGTAGGAGTGTTCTATGGTGTTTGTTTTCCTGACAAAAGTTTCACGATCAATATAAAGGGTTGTCTGTCGGTCGTTAGGGGACATCTATCTGTTTATTTCTATTTGGAATGGAATTCTTTGATGTTTTTTAAGCAAAACCTCTGTTATGGGGTTTTGATCCTAAAAATTACTGGAATTCTCAAAATGATTAGAACTGTTCTGCCATTTGAAATTGTGTTGCAACAGCCCTTTTCCAAATAACGAGTCTTGAAATTGGATCAAGGAAATAAAAGGAGATGTAGTGCCTTTTGTTACCTGTTGAGATAAATTCACACTTGCTTCTTAATCCAGTTTATGATGTGTAATGATTGACTACATATGTAATAATTTCCTTTATTTCTTTTTCAGGTTCCAGCATCTATAAACTGTAGGCTTTTGGAGCATCAACGAGAAGGAGTGAAATTTTTGTATAGATTGTATCAGAATAATCATGGAGGTGTTCTTGGAGATGATATGTGAGTTTTATTTTTAAGTCCGTTCTTGGTTGTTATGGTGGATGCTACTTGTTTTTCAGTCGTGGCCTAACTTGTACATGTTATGAGCATCAGCAGTTGGTTCATGTTATATACAGTCTGACAGTCATATACATTTTTTAATGCTATTATATTGTTCATTCTTCAAATTTTAATAATGTAATTGTAATGTCTCTTGTCCGCGCATATCTGGAACAGGGGACTTGGTAAGACCATCCAAAGCATCGCATTCTTAGCTGCTGTGTTTGGTAAGGATGGAGATATACCAGAATCAACAGTCTCGAAGGAACACCTAAGAACAAGGGGCCCTGTACTTATAGTTTGTCCCTCTTCTTTGATCCACAACTGGGAAATCGAGTTTTCCAAGTGGGCAACATTTAGTGTTTGCATTTATCACGGGCCAAACCGTGATTTAATGATCGACAAACTAGAAGCACGTGGCGTGGAGATACTTATAACAAGTTTTGATACGTACAGAATCCATGGAAGAATTTTATCAGATATTGAATGGGAGATTGTGATTGTTGATGAGGCACATCGACTTAAGAATGAGAAATCAAAACTGTACGAGGCATGTTTAGCAATTAAGACCCACAAACGTTATGGTCTTACAGGAACAATAATGCAGAATAGATTAATGGAATTGTTCAATCTGTTTGACTGGGTAACGCCTGGTTGCCTGGGGACTCGTGAACACTTCCGAGAGTTTTACGAGGAGCCCCTGAAACATGGACAGAGATCAAGTGCTCCAGATAAATTTGTTCGAGTTGCTGATGAGCGGAAACAACACTTAGTATCAGTTTTGCGCAAATATTTGTTAAGAAGGACAAAAGAAGAAACTATTGGACATCTCATGTTAGGGAAGGAAGATAATGTTGTTTTTTGCGCCATGAGCGAACTGCAAAAACGGGTTTATCAGAGGATGCTACTGTTACCTGATGTACAATGCCTTATCAATAAGGAACTCCCTTGTAGTTGCGGAAGCCCTCTCAAGCAAGTTGAATGTTGCAGAAGGACCGCTCCAGATGGTGCCATCTGGCCTTACCTTCACAAGGACAATCCAGATGGTTGTGAACAATGCCCTTTTTGCCTCGTTCTTCCTTGTCTCGTCAAGCTCCAGCAGGTTTTCCTTTAAAGAATTTTCTCTTGGTTATCTCTTGATCTTTAGTACTTGTACGACGAATCCGTGATGGTTAATGATGTAGATAATGTAATCTCAAAGTAAGTTCTCTAGTTTGTTCTAAGGAAAATTGCTGCACTAAAGATAAGCACCTAAAGTGAGAGAAAACGAGATTAAGTTGCTGGATGCAATCCGAGTCTTATGACATAGAGAAGGAAAATGCTGAACATCTAAGAACGCTCAGTTTTAGGTGATGCATAAATTAAGTAATTAACCAAAGTTATTTCAACTTATTAACTTGCAATTAGAAGTGGGTGCATTATTGTCTGGCAGCACATGTTAAAAGTGAGATCCCTCTTTTTTGGTCTCAGAATTCAGATTCTTAATCTCACCTTACTCTTGTCAAAAGAAAAATTAATAAAACAAGAGAAAAGAAGACTAAAGAAAATAATTGCAAATTATGGAGACAGGGTTCAAATTCCAGCAGAGACAAAAAATATTACTCCTATGTGATTTTTTCTATCTATCTAAGCCTTGGTGGGCAGAGTTACCCAATACCTGTGCTGGTGGGAAGTAGAGGGTACCCGGTGGAAAGTTGAGGTGCGTGCAAGCTTGCTTGGACACCGTTGTCATACTAAGGAAATTTTCTTGAATATTAAAGATGCAGCGTACCTCTTACCACCTCAGAGCTGCCATTAGTATGAAGCTCAGTGACATGTCATTGTTCTATTAGACTGGCAATTTTATGACATGAATCAATTCTTAGTCCTATGCTCGTACTTTAAGCCTTTCAAGCACATGGAAACTTCTCTAACGGTATTTTTCACTTGCTATTTGACTGACACACGAATAATACATTACATGTTACCTTCAAACATAATGATTCTTGATTATGGTGGAGTATGGGATGGACATCACTATTTTATTTCATTCAACTTTCTAATTATTTGCAACATTGGTATCCCTCAATCCTACATCTTATTGCTCTTTTGAAATTATTCTCAGTCCCTCTCTTTCATCATTTTGTATCCTCACTTTTTGGAGCTCTCCAAGCAGATAAGCAATCACTTGGAGCTTATCAAGCCTAATCCAAGGGATGATCCAGATAAACAAAGAAAAGATGCAGAATTTGCTGCTGCTGTATTTGGTAAGGACATTGATTTGGTTGGAGGGAATACTCAAAATAAGAGTTTTTTGGGCTTAAGTAATGTTGAACATTGCGGGAAAATGAGAGCGTTGGAGAAACTAATGTCCTCTTGGGTTTCACAAAGTGACAAGATTCTTCTTTTCAGCTATTCTGTAAGGTGCGATGTCAGTATTCAGTTCTTTTAGATTTTGAATTCCTGAAATATTCGAATGATGCAGAAAGCTAGCTGCTTGGCTTACAATTTAATCTGAGCATCGAAATTGAAGAATGGCCCAGTTTACATTGTCTGATTGCTTAACATTTGCTGTTTGGTTTTTGCTACTCCTAACCCTATCTTGGATCAAAATAAATACTCCAGCATCACATTATTTTTTCCTCTCAGATCTCTGATAGTGGTGCACTGTTATGAGAACCTGAGGGCTGTGAATGGTTTTAATGAGGATCCCCATCCCTTTTTCTTTTTGGGATAAGTAGGAACCGCATCCTCTTATGAGGCTTACTAGATACTTTTCCCTATTTCTCTTGTTCTTGCAACTCTGTTACTATGGAATCTGGATAACAACAAGTGTCAGCCAAGGATATGTTTTGTGCTTATAGAATACATCTGTTGCATTTATTGCATAGCTTTTCAGACATGCCATTCTTTCCTCTAGTCATAATTCCCTTTTTTGTAAAAATAATTTTGTCCAAGCAGGATGCTGGACATACTTGAGAAATTTATTATACGCAAGGGCTATGGTTTTTCAAGACTTGATGGTTCCACCCCAACTAGCTTGCGCCAGTCTCTAGTCGATGATTTCAACTCTAGTCCAAGCAAACAGGTAGATATTAATGAAATAATCAATCAGTGAACTCTTCGACACTAAATTAGTTGGGATTGGCTGTATGATCCTCCGCATCCAATTTTGCTCTATTTAGGCCCAGTTCTTTTTATTAATATGGACTAGAAATTCATTTTAGAACATATCAAACTTTACTCCTTTTTATCATTTCTGTATGTTGATGTTCTTCTCATCTTAGGTATTCCTATTATCAACAAAAGCTGGTGGCCTCGGCCTCAACCTTGTTAGCGCGAATCGGGTAGTGATATTTGATCCAAACTGGAATCCTGCCCACGATTTGCAGGCCCAGGACAGGTCATTTCGATTTGGACAGAAGCGCCACGTTGTTGTTTTCCGCCTACTTGCAGCTGGTTCTCTTGAAGAACTTGTTTACACTCGTCAGGTCTACAAACAGCAGTTATCAAACATAGCTGTTTCTGGAAATATGGAAAAACGCTATTTCGAGGGAGTTCAGGTTGAAAGTCACTTCTCTTTTTTGTTTCCTAGGATTTCATTTTCACGTTTGTGTCATTCTTCCAGCTGGAATGGTTACTTATTCATACTGCAACTTTTCAGGATTGTAAGGGGTTCCAAGGGGAGCTATTTGGAATCTGCAATCTTTTCAGAGATTTATCTGACAAGCTCTTCACTAGTGAGATCATTGAATTGCACGAAAAGAAAAGAAAGGAAGATGGAACTGATTCAAAGCAGGATTTGAATGTACTTGGGATGTATTTTGTTCCTGAGAAAGAAATAACTACATCTTTAGTGGGAGCTGAAAGCAGTAAACATAAAGAAGAGGAGCGCACAACTGCTGCTCCAGTGCTTGAAGACGTTGGTGAGTTCTTTTGTTAATGGTTTCCGATAAATGACAATTGCTCTGTAAGTCCATTTGTTGGAACGCAACAGGAAAGAAAAGAATGGTGACTATGTAGGCACCCAAAATAAAATCTCTAAAAGAAAAGGAAGGTCAATATTGTTCTAGGCTTCTAGCTCTAAATATTGATCAGCTGATATTGTCCCTTCTTTTATACAGTAAGTCAAATACATTAGATGATTGGACTTTGAGATTTGGTATGACATCTTCTTTATTAATTTAACTTTTCAACCAATATTCCTTTGTGGGCTATCACTTACATAAAATACTAGTCAAATTAAAATAAATACTAATCAAATTAACATTTTAAACTTCGCGTGTAGTCAAAATCTGTTGTATGAAATAGACGAAGGGAGTAGTGAATAACCGGAAGATGGAATATAGTAGATCCCTCTGTTCTCTACCTCTTGATCATCTATGCTCCCTCTCCTCTTCCTCTTACTTTGAGCCAGGTGATCTTTAAACAGATTTGATATCTTAATTCATTTTAGCACGGGATAAGACACAGGATAGAAAAAGGGGAAGTGCATACCTGAAGGTTTGAACCTTGCATGTCTAGAATGCAGGTTAAGAATTCTATCGGTTTGTAAATGTTCGCTTCTGACAAATTTGGTTTTCTCATAAGATAGAACTAAGAGGATGGATGTAGTTCTTTAAAGAAATCTACTATACTTTATTAACTTAAAGATACTCGAAGCTGTCGAAATCATTGACAATATTTTATCTTCTATTTTTTTCTTTTTTTGGGCAGAAATATTGAAGTTGTTTCTTCACCTCGATTGACTGGTTGATGTCTCTTACAAAGACGAAATTTTATTGCTCAATTCAGTTTTACCTTTTGTTGTGTAGGTATTGTATACGCTCATCGATATGAAGACATTGTTAACCTTGGACCGGCAAAGATCAAAGAGAAGAAAGGAGAGACCGTGCATTTAGATTACTCTCTGCATCAGCCAAAGTTTTCGACTGTTGGGAAGAGGAAATCTGACACCATAACTGGGAAGGAGAATGTAGGAACTGTCAATGCTATAAAGATGCGCAAAAAGAGCCAGTATAGCCACCTTGCCCGATTCATGGGTATGGAAGAGGTTCAGTTTAGCAAGTGGCTCTTATCTGCTACACCAGCAGAGCGTGAAAAAGTACTTAAAGACTATCGCAAGAGAAAGGAGAAGATTCCTAATGGTTGAAACTTCTTTTCTTGTCAACTTGTAACTTTGTAACATTTAGTCTGTATAGGTGCCTCTCTTTCCTTTTCTTTAATTTACTTTTCAATGTGTACAGTAAAATTTGAGGCAGGGTTTTCCCTTTCAATTGTGTCTGTATCGTCATTCGTTTTGGGAGTATAACCAGCACTAGATAAAGTATAAACAATTGGCACTCACAATAGAGTATAAATTGTTTTCGAATATAAACAGTTCCCCTTTCCAATTCTACTTTCTCTACATCATGAAGCTGAGACTGATAATCTACTATGTTGGGTTGATATCAAGGTTAACTTGTGTGTTCTTTGATGCAAGCTTGTAAGGTTGAGGTCCACATGAAGAAATACTAATTGCAGCTACTTCCTCTGCATTTTGAACTTCGATACTGGCTTTGAGCTGCGACTGACAGATTGCTCCCTTGAATTAATATCACTTGTGCGTTCTATGATGCTGCCAGTAAAAGCCTGCAGAACGTATTGTCAGATCATATATCCCCTTCTTAATATATCAATCAATACTAAAATCGTGCAAGAATGTACCTTACTGCTGTCGAATCGTGGTTCTGAGGGACGAGCAACAGCCTGTAACAAAGCAGTCAGCTTATATTTCTGTAGTTCTTACCTCTAGAATGATGGAATGCAGCAAAACATTAATGGAAATGGAACCGTGTTATGTTGAAGATAATAGAACAATATGAGGAAGGCGGAAAATATGCCCAGTACTGTATTGTATGTTGAAGATAATGGAGCAATATATAAGTTCTTTTCATGAGGGGAATGATGGAGTTGCAATAACATAAGAAACATCACAGCTATTTCACCACACATCTGTTGAGAGGCAAGAATGTATGCTTAACAAACACTGACAATAGTACTCCTTTTCAACATGGATTACAAATGGATCTGCTTCTACTTCATTAAAAAAAGATAGGATCCAGAGACTAGCTGGTCCAAGAAGGCATTAAGTGCAGAAACAGACAACTCCTGCAATTTACAAATTTGAATGAAATGCGAGTCGAATGAAAAAAAGAGCACGTTGACTGGGTCACATGCATAACCTACAGGTCTTTTGCAAGTTCAAGAGATGACATAAATCAGAAATGCAAGATTCTCACTTAATGTGGTTTAACAGTTGTCTCCCAATGCTGAGAAAAAGAAAACAAAGAAAGAAAAGAAGATGGAACACTGGAACAGCGAGAAGTCAGATAATGAGAGGAACATAGGTGCACTGGAACAGCGATGGCCCATCTAGGTAAGAACAAATAAAAGGCACAGAATCGTACTTTGTTTTCAGCTATAATAGGAGCCTTAACATCCTCTTTCGCTTGAGGTTCTGTCAGAGCATTCTCAGCCAAATTGGACTTGCCATAAGCTAGATTATCAGGTAAGCAGTTTCCTGATACAATGCAATCTTTTAGGAGAAACAGAAGTTAAAGAACAAAGGACTTGCAAATTGAATAATCCTCAGGAAAAGAAAATTATTTGAGAAAGAACTGGTAAAGTTTATCAACCACGACAAAAACAAGGATAGCTGCAAGCTCCACTGAATGATTTTATATATTTCATGAAACCAACATAATTTGATAACTATAGATAGGAAGTGAAAAAGAAAAGACCAATGATGCTTCTAATTCTATCTTCCTCGACGCTGAACTTTTGGAAAAAAAATACTGAACTAGTTAACTCTACAGAAAACAAAGCAACAAAACCGTCTTTGATAAGTAAATACTTCTGGAAATTCAGAAAAGAGTAAACCCCCCACACAAGTTTGACAAAAAGTAGAAAATTCTTCATAAAAGAATGACTCAAAAGACAAAGCACCAGCATTGAGCATGACTCAAAAGACAAAGCACCAGCATTGAGCACCTTATCAGCACAACGTAGTTGAAAGACTAACTAAAATTCCAAGCAGATAATTGCTTTTGGTTGATCAGTAACTTATAGTTCACGGATGAGTAATTCCAAGAAGGTTCTGAATTAGCCTAAATTGACTCCGTCTGGGCATTTTCTTTGGGATGAGGGGATCAATTAACATGTTACTTCCTCTAGATCAAAAAAAGTGTCCACTTAGCCTTTTTTTCTTGGGTCAAAAAAAGTGTCCGCTTATCAAATCAAGAAAGAATTAACCTTGTCTTTCCAGATTTGTCCCTATTAAGTGTTATATGGTCAAATCCCAATGCCTATCTAATTAGGGGTAGTTTAGTCAAATTAACTATTTTTGTCTAGGAGTTAGTATTTTCTTAAGGGGTGTGCAAATGGCTAAGTGGACTCTTTTTTTGATCCGGAGGTAGTACTATACAAGTAATTTCAGAAATTCAATAAGCAAGCGGCACATGGACTGTCTATAGTTCACAATTCTTCTTCTTGGGACAAGGCTTACCTTTAGATGTTGCTTTTGAACCTTCAACCTGCACATAAAAATTTCAAATAGATTAGTTGAAAGAAAACAAACAAATTCATACATTGTGGGGCAAATTTGAGAACCAAGCAAACCCTTCACATATATGGTAGAATGAGAAAAGATGCAATTCAAGAATACATCTTGGGTAGAAGGTAAGGGTTACTCACATGCCAGTGATCAGGAAACTTTTCAGTGGACTGAAATCTTGAAGATTCACCTCTTTTCTTGAGCTTGCCAAAGTTATGCACCAAACCACATGTCAAATGCAATTTAGCAACAACTATAGAAGCATAAAGTTCATGCATTCCAAAATTCAGACTTTCTATCCAAGTTCAACAACATGCAACTGACCTCTGAACATTTCATTTCTTCTTCCAAGATAACATGACCTGAGCTGACATCTGATCCAGCTCTACCTAGCTCTTCTCTGTTGGCATTTTCAGCTTCTTCTTCTTCTCCTTCTTCTTCTTCTTCTTCCTTCTCGAGTTCAGCCATTCGGGATAATATGCGAGCATATTCGTCATCTTCAACACGAGATACATCTTCAGCTTCAGAAAAAATAGGAAGCTCAGCTTTCACGATGCCTGAGTTTCAAACCGTTTAGAAAGTTCAGTGTTTAGAAAGGAGCTGCAATTCAGTGCAATTAAGTGATGGTTGGTCACAAGTAGAACCACCAAAGACTAGTGAATGTTGCCGAAGGTCAGAACTCTCATCACACCACTGGAAGATTAAGTCAGATAGCCATCCTCATAGCACAGGGAGTAGAAATGTTCCCTCGTCCCTCCCTCCATGTGCGTGGTATGTATATAAAAAAAATGCATCAACTTGGTTATACTTAAGATATTGGTCGATGAAAGGACAGTAGAAAGCCTGATATCATAGTTACTTTTCACACTTTGAAAGAAACTACAAAAGCTAACTCTAGCACACTCAATATAAAGTCAGTCAGACACATTAGAGACTGTTCTTCTGTCTCTGATGATATCTAGAAGAATGGAAATGATTAAACCTTAGGATGAGGATTAACTTGGCCATGTTCATGACATCAGTAAAGATAGTCCAAATAACATATGGTGGTTTAGATTTTCAAGTTTCTATAGGCCTTAGGAGTTAGGAACTAATTCTATATTCGACAATATGGGTCTTGTATCAAACATGTTTTCAATAGTTTACAGTTCTCTTACTCCTACTTGTGCACAAGAAAGATTCTAAGGCATGCCAAACATTTTGCTTGTTTTCAAGGTAGATTTGCATCTTTTCCTCATTACAATTTAGGATACGTCAAAAAAAACCTTATATCAGTTAGCAGTGTAGCAATCATAACTTCTGCATAGAGGTCCTTTTCCATAGCAACACAAAAACAGAAAAATATCCAATACAATGGCATACATAATACATTTCATATATGACTGAGCCTATGACTTTAATTAGACATGTTTAAAAAAAATTATAAATAGCATTCTGAGGGAGGAAACATTTAAAGATGCTTTTTACTAATCAAGAATTTTTTTTTATAACTAGCAGAGTAATAACATCAACATTAATTCGACTATTTATATGTAAGACATAAATCAGTAACAGGTTGAATATACCTATTGTAGATGCCTTTTTAGGAGAAGGTTCCTCAACATAGTCTTCTCTTATCTCCACAAGACCTTCCTGCCAAAGATTGCTTGGAATCATCAAATTCATATAACTATCTAAACTCCAGAAACTGACGTCTCAAGCGAATATGCACAAAAGAAAAATTACTACGAGAAATCAAATTGTGAACATTCCAGCTACCAACTAATGCTTATGGTGCACACAATACATTCATACGATAATCAAACCAGTGAGAATTATCTATCAATTAATTCGCACCAATAGGCATATCAATGTCAAGTCATCTCAAACTAACTCAAGTTTATGTATTTCTCAGATTCAAGTCCAACAGACTCTAGTTATCTCGTGTCATATCACCAAATACGTTTCTGTATCACTTGAAAACACTGTAGTTTTATTACTATTACCTGTTGCACCCAAATAAGTTTTCTAGCACTTGTAAACACGGTGGTTCTATTATACCATATCAGTAACTCAAATATTTGAGAAAGCAATACCATGTCAAAGTGTTCAAGCACCATATGACAGAACCAACAAGCATACCGCTGCCTCGGAAGCTGTAGCATCAAAAAATGAGGCCTCAGCCTTAAGGTCTTGCATTAAAGCCTTTACAGACTCCACTTGGACATCCAAAGCCTTCCCTCTTCTGTTCAGTATCTCAATTGTTTGCTTCGCTGTCCTTTCAGCATAATGACCCTCTCCTAGAAGAACCTGCATGCAAGACAGAGAAGTAGAAAATTATATTCAATAAGTTGTAATTAGAAAAGGATTAAGGGCAGCCGGTGCACTAAGCTGGGTCTATTGTACGCAGCCTTACCTTGCATTTTTGCAAGAGGCTGTTCCCACGGCTCGAACTAGTGAGAACAAAATTTCACGGACTTGTCGGTTTAAAAAAAAAGGATGAAACATCTTTTCATAATTAACCAAAGATCACTTGCAAATTAGCCAGACAAACAGCAAATTAAATATTAGGTTTTAAACTTAGAAGTGATCGTGTAAACAGCAGAGTCTTCAGACTTATCAGATAGATCCAAACAACCAATGTAGAATCCAGGAAAGAGAAAATGAAGCATATTCCACGATTTGGCAAAGAAGATTCTAGCACTACCAGACGCCTCGTTGGAGAACAACAACCTTTCCAGTTTTACTGATAATATAAATCAATAAATCATCCAAACGGACTGTTGTAAAGAAATGATTCATTTTGATCAAGGAAGAGAATCAATCATTCGATCAATGACACCTCAATCCCAAACTAGTTAGGGTCAACTATACCAATCTGCTTTATCCATTCCACTCTACTCATTCTTCTCTTCTCAGGTCATTAAGAAGATTCATCATAGTTATATTATTTTTATATTTACCATCAGCTTACCACAATAATCCTCCCTTATTTGGGCTCGCGACAAGAAATACTTCGCACAAAACGGGAGTTTGACCAAGGGAGAGTTTCTAACAGGAAAAAAAAAAAAAAGTTACCTTTTAATCCGGAAAGAAAAACAAAAATTTTTGCAGGAAGGCCAAAATTTTCTGTATTTAGCTTCATGTACAATCAAAAGATAAGCCTTGCACCTAGTGGCAGATAACCACATGCAATGAAGGGGTTCCTCGGAAAGTTATACTGCCTAAACAAGGTAAACATCATCTCTTTATACATATATAAGTTTTTGAATCCCCTTAACAGGTTCAACTCCCAGGTGTGACATTTTTTAATCCCCTTATCAGAACTCTGTTCCACCACTGTTTGCATCTCTAATTCAATCAAATTACCTAATACTCCCTCCGTTCACTTTTACTTGTCACGTTTCACTTCTCAAGAGTCAAATTACATGGACTTTGACCGATATCTTAAGATATATTTTTCCATCATATTAATATGAGAAGAATTGCAACTAATTAGCACTTTTGGTATAGCTTTCGAACATCTAGATTTTAATTTTAAAATATTGAATTAATCTAATCCAATTTAGCTCCGAAGATTAGTCAAACTGACTCTCGAAAAACAAAACATGATAACTAATGTGGAACGGTGGGAGTATTTTCAAGTAACTGAAACGAGCATAAGTGAAAAGGCCCATACTAATTGAAATCGCGTAGCGTATAAATTACCAGTAATTCATTGGTGTGAATCAAACGTCCAGGAAAAAACGCAGCTTTACCAAACGGAACCTGAAAAAGTTACCAAAAGAAGATCACATTAAATCACATAGATAACAAGCATAACACTCCACTATACAGTAAAAACGAAAAGTTGAGTACTCCCTCCGTTCACTTTTACTTGTCTGCTGTGGACTTTGCACACCCAACAACAACAACAACAACAACAACATACCCAGTGGAATCCCACAATGTGGGGCACTTTACCAAACGAGAAAAAAGGTAAATCACATAGATGTACATCATGCAGACCTTACCCCCTTTGCACACTTGGAAGGTAGGGAGGTCGTTTCCGAAAGACCCTCGGCTCAAAAGAAAACAAGGGAAAACAAGGCAAAAGAGTCAGATAAGGACAAGCATATCAAAGCAATGCGAAAATGAGAAATAACAAGAGCGAAGAAGTCATGATAAAACAGCCTGGAAAGACAAGACCCAACACATAAAAGCAGGAATCAAAGGGCAATAAACGATAGAGCAAAACTACGCCTACTAGTGCGAAAGAAAAAGCGAGACTACCTACTAGCCTTCTATCCTAATCTGAATCCTCCACAGCCTCCTATCTAACGAAAAGGGGACTTTGCACACCCCTTAAGAAATAATAAATGAAGTGTATAATTTACCATAATACCCATATTAATTGGTACATATTTTTAATGGACTTGAAAAATGATTTGAAACTAGTAATTAATACTATGGGTAAAACAAGAAAAAAGAAATTGCCTTCTCTTGATATGCTAACAGCTTGTTTGGATGATTGTTACCTATTGTATTGTATTGCATTGTTAGTTTAGATACAACATTTGTTTTGATTGTTACTTTAATTTTATCGTATCGTATCGTTAAGTCCAATCGTTACGTAACGACGAAATGTCCCATTTCATGTAACGATCGATTTGGCGTTATCCCGTCGCTACCTTATTTATTTTTTCTCATTTTGTCCTTACTTATTATCTAATAATCATATTTTATCATATACCATACCTTTTTTATGATAGCTCTACACGGTATACCCTACTTTTCTTGTAGGTTTTATCCTTCAAAATTGTAGATGTCTATCGTTATGTAACTGACAGGAAACGATACAATCTATCCAAACGTTGTATTCATCAAAACAATACAGTACAACACAATACGATCCATTCAAACGGTAAAAAAGTAGAGTAAAACAAAGAATTTACCATGATATCATGGTGGAGCTGGTCGGGGAGTTGTTGAACAAGGTTAATAAGGGTATTATTGTCATTTACAAAATCTCGGAGCTGGTTTAACTGTAACTGACGCTCAGAGAGAGTTTCTTCCACGCGCTTTGATGCTTTTTGTGCTTCTTCTACTGGAAATATTGAGGATAGTGACGTCACTGTTCCCTTTACTTGTTCTTCCATCATGACGTCACTTGCCGGTGGACGATTTACTCGGTTTGTCCTCTCGTTTAGGTTTTGGACTAAGAGCCTGTTTGGATTCACTTATTTTAGGTGCTTTTAAGCAGAATAGTTTTAACCGCTTAGAATTCGAAAATATAAGTCCATCCAAACGGCTCTAAAAAGGTAATTTTGGGAGAAGTAAGTTGAGTAAAATGACAAAACTGGTCTCTTAAGCAGTTTTGGTCCTAATTTGTAAAAAGTAAGCATTTTTTTTTTTTTTTAATCTTTGACGGATATTTACCAACTCTAATTGTTAAAACGGAAAAGGGCCAAAATTACCCCTAAACTTTGAAAAATAGTTATTCATCATACCCTGCGTTATCTTTAGAAGTTAATTATACTTTACGGTTATCTATAGGGGTCAATTATACCCTTATGTCTAACTTCTTACCAGGCACATCATCTCAAATTTCTTCAAAAATTATTTTACCCTCAAATATTTTTTTACCCACTAAAATAACTCAAAACGACCTGAATTTTTTTTTCCAAAGAAAAATAATACGGAAAATTTTTCCAGAAAAAAATATAAAAATAATTCCGTATTATTTTTGCTGGAAAAAATTCGGGTCGTTTTGAGTTATTTTAGTGGGTAAAAAAATATTTGAGGGTAAAATAATTTTGAAGGGCTGAGATGATGTCACGTGGCAGCAGTTAGACATAAGGGTATAATTGACCCCATAGTATAACTGTAAGGGTATAATTGGCCCTAAAGTATAACGAAGGGTATGGATGAACTATTTTTCAAAGTTCAGGGGTAATTTTGGCCCTTTTCCGTTGTTAAAATTTACCGGAGCTGTGAAAAAAAATTAACGACAAAGATCAGAAATTTCTGTCAAAAAAGCGCAACATAAAAATTACACTGGACACAAAAAATAGATTAAAAATAACAGAAATTGCACCTCAAAAAATTACACTAAATTCTTGAAATAGACGGAAAATAACATAAACTACAAAAAAGGTACTTTCAAATGTGAGTTGTCATTAAATATTTTCTATTTTCACAGTTTCGTTGAATCTGACAATCAGAACTCGATAAATATATGAGGAGACCAAAAGATGCTCACTTTTGGCGAACTAAAAGGACCATGCTCAAGTGATACTCAAGGGATTATTTTGAACTTACTATTAAAAAAAGAAAAGAAAAATAAGGGACCATTATTTCAAATATGCGTGTTCGAGTTGAATTTGGAAGGAAAAAAAAACACCTTAACTTACTTGATCTAAGAATTCAAATCCTTTTATTTTAGGCCGAATGCATAAAACATCTTAACTGACTTGATCTAAGAATTCAAATTCTTTTATTTTAGGCCGAATGCATAGACGATCTCTTAAACATTTAGACACCTAAACTGAGAGTTTTGCACAAGTTAACTCAAACCTAAGTAGGGTCTATTTAGGTCTCTCACATTGTTTGAAAAAACTTAAAACCCGTTTTCAAGTGCTTTCTACATTATGAAATATAAAAATTATTTTTAAATAAACAAATCACGCTAACAAACCACACACTATGAAATGTCAATAATGTGTGTTTAATATTTACTTCTGAATCTTGGATTCATATGTTTGATAGGTGCAAGTCAAGTGTCTAAATAAAAGAATCGGATAAGCATGCAGGGTCATATATGTTTTCAATCTTTTTCTTATAGCATATATGGTGTTTGGATCAACGTTCTCACACCTCAACTAATTGCACAAAGTACATGTTATCTTATTTATAGCATTGTAAACTAGCTAATAGACTCGCTGACGAAAAAAGACGAGGGTCGAGAAGAGAACCTTCTCCTTAGAATCCTAAAATTAAATTAGTTTGTTTGACAACATTTTGAATTATTTGGTCAAGCTTTCAAAATCTGCTTATTTGAACAATTTGAAAAAAAGATTGAAAAACCTTGTTGCTAATATTTTAGCAACAATTTAAGCTTGGCCAAATTTTTTTTTTAAAAAATAGCTTCTCAATTTATGAAAAACAATATGCTAGTACTTCAAAGCATTTATTTATTTTTTCAAAAAAAAAAGGCAAACATCTCAACTCTCTAAAATAATAACCATTTTAAAAAATAAACACTTTTAATTTCTCATAGACTGAGGCTATGAGTTGCAATTTAAATGCTTGAGCTTTATTATGCACTGCAGATTCTGATCCCATAAAAAGTTCTTATATTCTATTGTCTTTTTATTATTTATGACCATTTCCTCTCACCAAAATTATTATAAGAGAATATGGGAAATGTTTAAGATAAAAAAGAACTGACCATCTTGAAGGGGCTTACATTAACAATAGTAGTAGTTTGAAGCAGTCCAAATAACAGGCCTAAATGTACATCCCAATTTATACAATTAGGCAGAGCTGTCAATTTGTCCAGAAATACAAAAAGAGATTAGAGTTATGGAGACAGATTCTCAGATACCTCTCATATGACAGCTCAATGACAACCATCAATAAACTCATCCAAGTCAACGTGATCCATTGTCAATGCAAAATATATTTACTCATATATCAGTATTTACATTAAACTGCATAAAGTAGACATTTGGATAATATTTGGTTAACCTTGAAAATAAAATAGTACTTGTACTCAAAGTTGAAAAGAATTTTGGAAGTTAAAAAGTTGCATCTATAACATGAATTTCACTTCAAAAGAAAAGTTCAAAAATTTTAAATAAAAAGTAGGGAAAGGTGCAAACAAACCTCTCAACTTTGCGATTTAGAGCAAATATACCCCCGTTATAAAAGGAGCGTAAATATACTCCTGCTATTACAAAATGATGCAAATATACCCCTGCTGTTACAAAATGGTACAAATATACCCCTGCCGTCACAAAATGGTGCAAATATACCCCTGCCGTTACAAAATAGTGCAAATATACCCTTTTTGCTGACGATTTAAAAAAAAAATCGTTTAGTTTATTTTTTAATTAAAGTTGAGGGGTATATCTTGTTTCTTTTATAATCGCGATAATCGTGGTGTCCAGATCAAGCTTGCACGCACCTCACTAAGTTTTAGGGGTACCATATTACCTCCAATGACATAAGTATTGAGTAACTAAGTCTGAGACATCATGATGCTCAACTTACTTCATTGACCATTTGTCATAGCTTGTCCTGTTTGACCGAGCTTATAAAATTAGCTTATTTTGAAAAGAGCTTTTGGCCAAGGGCTGCTCAAGAGAGCCGGTGGCCTAAAGTCGGAATTTAAAAGGAGGCCTTATATTTATTTAGTAAAATTTTAATATATTTATTTGTTATTTATTCTTATAGCCTTTTTAAAGTGTATTTTTTTTTTCAATTGATGATATAGTCAATTCATGTAATTTTTCATGAGACATTAACTGAATCATGAGTCTTATATTTTGTGTTACGATCATTTCATCGATTTTTTTTTTTTTTAAGTTCAAGCTATTGTTACAAAAACTTTTCAAAATTATTTTATAAGCAATGGAAACATTTAAAAATAGAAGTAAGAATTCAGGCCAATAAGAGTACCATCTTCTACATATAAACATTTTCGTATCACTTTAACTATAAAAATAGATTAAAACCGTCAGTGATTATTATGCCTTAAAAATATTTAAGGGCTTAATAATGTCTTTTAATTTCTATTCTAATTGTTTAATAATCTACTTAGCTTGAGCTTG
Organism: Lycium ferocissimum; assembly: GCF_029784015.1. Lineage (NCBI taxonomy): Eukaryota > Viridiplantae > Streptophyta > Magnoliopsida > Solanales > Solanaceae > Lycium > Lycium ferocissimum. The sequence goes on along the minus strand of NC_081352.1, from coordinate 42,264,967 downwards.
AAAAATATCTAAAAAGGCACTCAAAGAGTTATAGAAGATCTTAGAAAGTCAAAAATATAAATTAGATTGATTTAAGTTGAAGTGAATTAAACCATATTACAAAGTAGGAAGTAATTATAAATTTAATTGACTGCATCAATCATATTTCTAAAAAGTAGCATAAACTTTGAAAAAATATATATATGTAATAATTGATAGTAAAATGATCTAGAAAATTATTTATCAAATAAAAATATAATTTTTTAAAATCATATATATAATACAAATTATTTTGGGGTCCTAATATATTTGGGGCCTAAAGCCACTGGGTAGCTTTAGGTTTCTGACTTGACCTCGCTTTTGGCAAAAAATGCTTTGGTCAATTAATTTAAAATACTTTTTAAGAAAGATAATTAGTGTACCAAATTTTTAAAAAGTGCTTATAAGTATATTTTTCTCAAAAGTTCTTTTAGTCAGAAGCTATTATTTTAGCTTTTAAAAAACAACTTCTGCTATTCCCTAGGATTACTTATTCTGTTGAAAAGCTTGGCCAAACGCCACACTTTTTTTAAAATAAGCTCTTTTGAAAAAAAATAAGCTTGGCCTCAAAAAAGTTTTTTTTTTACCATTTCACCAATATTTGTTACTTTTATACCTTGTTTGTGTTTGGTTGAAGGTCCCAAAAAAAAAAAAAAAAAAATCCACCCTCTGCCTAATGAGACTTCCATTTTGGGTTTTGCCTAGAATAGGAGAAAAGTAAGACACACATTATCCCCGAATAGTACACTTGTTAAGCTTATAGAGAAAAACACCTGCCCCCACCACCTCTTCATCACTCATCAATAGTACTAGTTGTTTAGAGCCTACTATTTAACGCACAGAATATTTTGTAATTAATGTATGTACCTATAACTGTTTGTTAAATAAACTAGAAAAAAACAGTTGTAGTGGGTATTCTATTTTCTTGTCCAAGATTGACCAGTGAAGGCCCTTCTTGTTGCAAAAAAAAAAAAAAAAAAAAAAAAAAAAAGATCATCAAAACAAACAAATTATTCTATTTATGTTGTAGATTAGCAGTTGAGCTCTCATTTTCTTCTCAAAAATTTGCTGTGTAATTTGGTACTTGTTGTTGGGTTGTTAGTTCTAAGATTCTTTTTTACTTCATTTGAAGCAAACCCATCTCTTTGTTTATCTTAAATATCTCTTCTTTTCATTTCAAAGTGTAATGGGCTTCATTTTTTCATTTGGGTTGATCTTAAATTGCTTGAAAGACAACATTTTGAATTGATCTTGAAATGGGTGTGGCTAAAAATTTGAACTTTTTAAGAAAGAATTATGGGGTTTGGTTTAGAATTGTGTTTTATTTATGGTTTTTCTTTGGAGGATTGTGCAAAGTAAAGGGAGTAAGGCCTCTTAGAGAAAGATATCGTTCTTGGGGTGATGAGGTTAGTAATTTGCAGTTGTTTCATATATTTTTGTCCCAGTTAGGATCACTTCATTTGGTGTATGTTTGTATTGATGGTAGTTCTTGTTTCAATGATATTAAAGTAAAGTGTCTGACTGTGAAGATTCTACTTTAATTGTCAATCAAAATGGAAGCTTTACTCAATTAAGTGCTTAAATTATGAAGTCCAAAGCTTGGTGTTTGCTTGCTGCAATTTTTAACCCTATGAATGCCTTATGAAATCCTTAAGTTATATGAGTGATTGCTGCTTATAAAAAGAAGTTATATGATTTGTTATTTTTCGTCGATTATGTTTTAAGTTTCTCGTGACTGGCACGTTTAGATCAGATTCCTTCTTAAACTATGTATATTGCTATGGAGATTGATGCTTTTAGCTCGGTAGGAAAAAAGAAAAGAAATGGGATTTAAGCTTCCTGTGTGTTTCCTGAATGATAGCATTCTTGTGGTGTTTGATGCATTTGACTTTTGAATTTGAGAAAAGGTTTTAGTTTCTTGGTGATAGCAGTGGGTTTACGGTAAATGTTTAGACCCTGGCTTAGCTCGAACGCAAAAGGGTTTCCGGAGAACTGATTGATAGGAAAGAAAGTAAGACTCTGGTGAGGTTTTATCCGCTTGTAGTGGTTGTTTTTATTTCATTATATCAGAATGGTTAGCATATACATGGGATGTAACTGATATGAGGTGGTTGAAGGTCAAAGTTTCCATTTATTGAGGTGCTTAATGAAAGTAAAGGATATTTATGTTTGATCTACTCCAATCCAAGCTCAGCAGGCATTATGCACTTTGCAAGCGAAGATAGAGAAAGAAAATGACAGAAAAATTGAAAAGGAAAGAGATGGTGCTGTTACATCTTAATAGAAGGTCATTTCCATGGATTGGAATGGAGAAATAACATTATCATGGGTTATCTATATGTAGAATGATCATTTGGAGATAATCTTACTCTTTTTCCTGATAAGTTAAGTTTTTATCAGACTTGGCCTTATAGGGTGGCATCCATTTCCAGAATTTTTTTTGTCTATAAATGGAAAGTTAGACTCTTGAATCCCTAACACAGTATATACCTAAGAGTCGTACAACACTAGGAATGGGGACTCGAGCATTCTTGGCAAACCACATAACAATAGGAGGTGAAATGAGAAAGGATGACCTTCTTTAGGCCTCAGTGACTCATGAAAGATAGCAAAAGATCTGCACTGTCTGATAGTTATTTTAGCTTAGTTGGAAGTATCTTATATTAGAACCAATGCTTACATCTAATGGTTTTTATTTTTCAAAGAATAAAAAATTAGCCACTTCTTTAGTGCACATAACATATAGAAGGGTGTATGGACCTAAGCATATAACATCTCTAATGCAGCCAAGGTGTCTCAAAAACTTGGGTGGTGGAAGGAGCTCAATCTAGAAGATGAGATTCAAGGAGACAACAATATGCTAGCCAAATAATGAATCATTTGCTCCTAGTACATACTTTTTAAAGGAAATAAGTTGCTTCTATGGGAACTTGTCTGAATAATTGGAGAAGATCCGTAAGGAACAATTTATTATGGATATACAATGTCAATTTCCTCTTCTTCTCCCCCACCCCTGCCCCTACTAGATAAAAGAAAAGAAAGTCTTAACAGTGACATCACCCGCTGAAGTCCAAACCATCTCAGTATTTCCTCCTACAGTCCAGACTCCAGACACTAACTCACAGTCATCAAAATAATTAGAGAGAAAAAAATGTGACTTATAACTATAGTATGACTGCTTGTTTTTCCTGCCCAGTAGCTAATCACATGCTTCTTGGTTTTGGTAGCAGTGGCTTTCTGCAAGGAAGGATGAGAATGAATTGGGTCCATTTTCTGCTTGGAATATAACAGGAACGTTCAGAGGTCTGTAAGCTGTAAACTTGCTTTCTTGTGTGCATGTTGCATTTGAGTCTTGGGACATATTCTCGATGTTCTTCCTTTACTTATCCTGATGATTAGTTTCTAGTGAAGATAGCGATAGTACCTAATTTGGCTTGTCAAGTAGACTAGGCTAGAGGTTAGAAGTGATGCTATTGATTGAGCAGAACACATATTAAAGAAAATGAAGAAAAAATATCATACTTCCTTAGATAAATAAACTTTCCTTGCTACTATTGTCTTGAATCTAATAATATTTTCCTCTGAAATTTGAGCTGCAGGGTCTTGGAGGTTCCTAGATTCAAAGAATAGCTCTTCCCTTTTTCCTGATTTTAAGAAATCCGATGGAAACTCTGTCCTGGAATTGATTAGTACTCCTACAAAAATAACTGGTGTACATTATGTTCAGGTAGTCCTGTCATCATAAATAGCAGCCACTTTATAAAACATTGTGTTAACTCGGTGCCGTTTTTCATGAAATTACTTGTCTCTCCATATCAAAAGAAATGAAAAATGACAAGGATATTGGATCTCTGTAATTTATACCGGATGATGATTGCTGGAATATAAGTTCCCCCCCAAAAAGGAAAAGATGTTACTTGACTGAAATTGGATGAAGTTCAACATCTTCATTTGTCTTTTTTTTAACGGAAAAGGGTCAAATATACCCCTGTACTATGAGAAAAGGGCCAAATATGCCCCTCGTTATACTTTGGGTTCAAATATGTCCCTGCCGTTATACTATGGGATCAAATATACCCTTCATCCGTTAAAGTTGTCCAAGGTGGACATCCAATCCTACGTGGCACTAACATTTGATGAGGTGGATGCCACGTGGCATGCCACCTCAGCGCCTTAACCCATTCTATGTCCACCATTAAAATTTTCTTACCCTCCACCACTATTGCCACCATCACCATTACCGCCGCTAAAGTTGCACTAGAACCATAATATTCCCGAGTACGAAGATCTGTTAACTAAAGACTCCCTAATTCCATGTTCAGACCATTGAGTCCTCTATTTACTCCACCAAACCAACTCCTGATCTATACGCCCGTCATCTACAAGACTTTTCCACACCCATTTGCCTTTCAATTTTCGTCCAGATTCTGTCAAGAATACAAACTGCAAAATTGTTTGCGTAGCCCGGAACCCGAAGGACACATTGGTCTCTTTATGGCATTTTTCCAATTCCATTTTCAGGGCAAATCAAGAACCTTATCCACTGAAAAAGGCAGTTGAGGAGTTATGCACAGGGGTTCATCATTACGGGTCTTATTTTGAAAATGTGGTGGCATAGTGGTGGAGGGTAAGAAAATTTTAATGGTGGAGGTAGAATGGGTTAAGGCTCCGAGGTGTCATGCCACGTGGCATCCACCTCATCAAATGTTAGTGCCACGTAGGATTGGATGTCCATCTTGGAAAACTTTAACGGATGAGGGGTATATCTGATCCCATAGTATAACGGCAGGGGCATATTTGAACCCAAAGTATAGCGAGGGGTATATTTGACCCTTTTCTCATAGTACAGGGGCATATTTGGCCCTTTACCCTTTTTTTAATCTCAGAAAAGAAAGTCTTGCACAGCAAGCTGCACGCCATGGTTGTTTATTTGCTTATTTTCTCGTCTGACAAAGAATGGCGCATCATAATCTGTTATTGTTGCTGTAAGCCTGTAACTTTGAAGTCTTTACTCCAAGTTAGTCTGGGATTTGGAGATTGCATGTATCATGATTCTTCTAGAGCTTATGTCATTTACCCTAATCCGAAGCTTGTACTTTGGTTGGGTATAATATTTCAGCCAGAACAAATTTTTATTTAACATCCCTACTAGTGTTACAAGCAGCGTATCTTCCACTTATGTTGCTGGGCTTGATAGTCTTTAGTCATGGTGGTATATGATGGTATTTCTGACAGCTGTGTGGTTGCACTAGCATTCTGTGTAGTGGTATACCCTTTAGACATTTTGTTTTGCGAAGTCGGGAGACATAGTTTTGTTTAGCAATCGCCATTTTAAGCTCAAAAATCAGAACCTGATAGGCAACAGTCTGATGTGCTTATGCCCTGTTGCTAGGCTTTTGCAATGTATTGTTTCCTTTGATGAGCTTTTCAAAAGCTGTGTTATAATGCTTGAAAACTCAACATTTTCTATTGTCGGCTAATTAGTAGAAGGAATGCTGAATTGAACACTTTATTTTCCTCAGTTGAATATACTTCCTATGATGACATCACTTATTTCAATTACATTATCTTGATATAATTTAATGTTGCCAAAAACAGGGTGTAATAATTTTTCATGATGTTTTTGACAATGAACATGGGGGTGCTCAAATCAGAGTAGAAGGAGTATATGTATGGCCATTCAGACAACTTCGGATGGTAGCTCACAGGTACTAATTTTGTCACTTGGCTGAAAGGAAATTCTCTAAGTATATTGTCTAACCACTTATCTTGCCCAATGGTAGAAATTAATGTAGGAAGGTCTTTTATAGTAGAACAACAATAAATAGCTTTATAATAACAGTACGCTCAACTAATATAATTAATTCAAAGCTAGAGTCACTTTCTTATTGAAAGATTGCAATCTGAAAATTGTCCTCATGAAACTCATGACAGTAATATCACACATAAAACAATAGATGATTACTTGGGTATGTAAGTGCTGAATTTGGTTATATATAGGCATGAAAAAAAAGGTCTTCTTAGTAGGTTTTAAGCATGGTGAAGGTTATGGTCTCAGGTAGGTTTTGTGAAGTATTGTCAAGAAAGATGCTAAAAAGTGTATTTCTTAGGAAAATAGCTGCAAAGGGAAGTAAAGGAAAATGATTCTTTTAACTATTTGTTTTAAAATTATACCTAAATGTTCTGGGGATCAGGCATAGTTAATTGATTAAATTGATTCTGTAATTCGGGAGACCAAGGTTTGAATCTCAGTAGAGGCAAACAAAGTTAGGTGATTTCTTCTCTGCTGCTCAAGTCTTGGTGGACAGAGTGATTCGGTACTTTTATTGGTGGGAGAATGTAGGAATATAATATATTAGTTGAACCACACACGTGTTGGCGCAGACACCTCGGTTAAAAAGATACTCTTTTATGGAAAGGCTTCTAATTACTTTTTCTGTAATTGCATCCAACCATGCTTCATCAACTGACATTTATGCTTCTTTTGCAGCAGCAAAGAGGGTGAGATTGGCCAGGAAGATGATTATCTATTATCAAATCCTTATCATCTGGTATTAGTGACGACCATATTTTATTTGTCTTTGATGTGACAATTTATGACATCTGTACATTTGGATTTTGCTAGCGCTGATCAATTGTTTTTATTTAAATTTCTCCATTGCTGATATGTATTTCCCTTTGTATGTGAATTTAATAATGCTCTGTCACTTACAAATTGAATGTTTGCAGCCATGAATGACTTGCTTTCACTTGTATACAATATTGAGACAATGCATACAAAGTGAAAACAAGTTCGGTGTTTATTTTTTATCAAACGTCTGCTCATCTCTTTATACAAAAAGAAAATGAACTGTCAGTCATTTTTATGGAATTTTCCGTCTAATGGTGATTAATAGAGGGAACTCCTTGTTCCATATAAAAAATAAAAAATAATGGAGGGAGCTTCTTGTATTGTTCACATACCTATGTCCCCCTTTTTATTCTTTTCCGGTATAAATTTTATTCTCCAACTTAAATGGTCTGACATCTTGCTCAAAAAATAAGAACCTTGAAAGGGACTGACATGGTCTGACAAAAGTTGACAATATATCTAGACAGGCTCATTGTCTGCAAATGGTCTGTTTATACTTCATTACCCATGTAGTCACATTTAGCTTCTTTGTGATCAAAATGGACAGAAAATTAGGAAAGCTCTTAATCTTTGTAATATTCCATAGTGGCAGCTAAAAGCCGTCATCTATCTTCTGACCATTTAGTTAAATAGACTTAGACTAACAGGAAGATGCCTTTTTTTAGCTCAGGAGTTATCTGTATTCTAAGCTATGTTGCTCGGACTCTCCAAAAATGATGCGGCACCCGTGTCGGATCCTTCAAAAATGCACTACTTTTGGAGGATCCAACACGCACCCGTATCCATTTTTGAAGAGTCCGAGTAACATAGATTCTAAGTAATAAAATATGATAACAAATTTTGATATACATCCTATTCAGAGAATTTTAATCAAATATTGAGTGTCATAAAAAATTAATGAAATGACAATTTATTTCTTTAACTTACCTTTCCTGGACAGCTTGGAATTTTCTCATCTCAGGTCTTCCAAGAGTCTCCACGAGATAAGATTTGGAAACGGAAACACTGTAATAATGCTTACTCAACCTTGATCCAATTTAGCATTTTATATCATACCTTAAACTATGTATATCTCTGCATTTGCAGCACCTATGTATGAGATGGAGAAACATTGTAATGTTGAAATTGCAGCACAGATTTCTCGAGTGTCATCTTCCACAAACGGTACTTGCTTTTTCTTCTTTACCTTCTTCATCTTCCTCTTTGCCCAATTTTCTCCCTTATTTATGTAAAACCATTTCGAAATAAACTCTGGATTCCTCATACATGCTGCTCCTTTCTATCATTTGATGAAATCTGCTTATTAACTTCCTTTAATTCTTCTAGATCGAAAAAAAAAAAAAAAACTTCCTTTAATTCTTGTATCTCTGTTTCATGTATTAATAGGAATTCAAACTTATCCTTTAGTTTGAGGAAATACTCAGGGGACAAGTGATTTATCTTAAGTTACTTGTATTTTTCCAGATGGAGATCATGATCATTATCATCTAGAAGGATTGATGGAGAGCCCTTCAGTGGATGATGACGGAGACTGTTTCTCCCCGATCCTATTGAATGCTACTTCTATCAATATAGAGGTTTACTACAACAAAGCAGTTAACTATACGTTGATGGTCACCTTTGTATCCTCCAAGAGTTGTTATATTTCACTCATGTTGTTTTCTCTATAAACTGCTTTTGTGTGGATTCCTTAACTTCTGGAAACCTAGGTTTCTTTTCTTCAAGTGCTCCTTCTCATTCGGCAAATGGAACATAGCAATACCCAATCAGTAAGACTACCACTTTCTGTGACATTCAATGACATAAGTGTTCACATCTTACTATTTTGCTGTTGCAATATGTCAAACTAAATGAATAACGTCTGATATCTTTTCTTAGGGAGCTGCAAAAGTTTCAATTTTGATGATCGGACAACAGGGAATAATTGATGCTTATCTTTGTCTTCTACATCTGACTGCAGGCATACTTGTTGGTAAGTTTGATGGTAACTGTTATCTGGGTCATTTTAACCAGCACTTTTTTCAAGATTTTGTTTCTGTATGTTTATCTTAGACAGAGTATGTGTATAAATATAAATTTTTGTTGCTTCTAGCTGCATTTCTGCACTTTGTTAATAGTCCTCCCTCCCGACCTCATTCTTTTACAGAATCGCTGTTCAATGCTTTTGCAACCGCTGCATTTTTCAAGTTTGTTGTCTTCTCAATATTTGAGATGAGATATCTTCTCGCTATATGGAAGGCAAATAGACCTATGAATACTGGAGAGGGTTGGGAAGCAATGAGGCGCGAACTGTCAGTTCTGTACAGCCGTTTCTGTAAGTATCCCTTGCTGAAATGTGAACATGTGCATAGAAATAAACTGAGTCATCAGCTATATATGTCTGTACCTTTAACATATCTCTTTGTTTTCCTAAATTGATTTGCAGATGGGATCCTTTTAGGTGGAATTTTAATCATGTATGAGTTCCATAAGTTTGTGCAACCTCTTCTTCTCCTTTTACACTCTTTTTGGATACCTCAAATTGTAACTAACATTATTCGTGACTCGAGAAAACCATTGCATCCTCATTACATCTTGGGAATGACTGTTACTCGGCTAGCAATTCCACTATATGTCTTTGGTTGTCCTCACAATTTTATGCGCATAGAGCCCGACAAAAATTGGTGCATCTGCTTGGGAATCTTCATGGCAGTTCAGGCATTAGTTCTTCTTTTGCAGCACTATCTTGGATCTCGGTGGTTCATTCCCCGACAGGTATTATGCTGCTCTTTTGATTTTCGATGATATAGATTATGTTATTAGAACTGAGACAATAACTGAGAAGATTAAGGTAGATGATCTAGACAAAAATAGATTCTTTATGAAGAACCATTTAGTCATCTATGAGTTTTATAGTAACCTATCTTACGTAAGCTTTGTTGATGTGTTGCAGATTTTACCGGAAAAATATAGTTATTACAGAAGATTTGACCAGAATGGAAATCATGCAACTGACTGTGTCATTTGCATGACTGCTATTGAACTCACTCTTCGTTCAAATAATTGCATGGTAATGCAACTTGTATTGAACTTCCCTCGCTATAATGTGGGATTCCTATCAAATATGGTTTGATATTACTGATGAAAATAAAATTGCATATGGTTATAATGTGCCAACTGATGTTCAGGTGACGCCTTGTGATCATTTCTTTCATTCGGGTTGTTTGCAAAGATGGATGGACATAAAGATGGAGTGCCCAACATGTCGACGCCCTCTTCCTCCTGCCTGATTTTTTTTGCCGAATTCCTGTTGATACAGAGCAACTGACATCACCAACCTGTCAAATGAGGTAAATGGCTGTGCATGAATGTATGTTTAAACACTACGTAACAGTTTTATCCAATTAAACCTTGGATACATAGTTCAAATCAAAGTAGAGACAAAAAACTATTAGGTGTTTTTTCCCCATGTGCCTAAGCCTTGGTGGGCAGCGTTACTTGATAGTGCTGGTGGGAGAAGCAGGTACTCGGTGGAATAGTCTATGTGCACGCAAGCTAGCCCGACTGCCACCATTATAAATAAAAAAGAGCTCCTGTGGGCATACATAAGTTGTGCTGAAGTTCAGTGCGGCAATGAGTTCTAAGAAAGTTAAACAAGTTGTCTGACTAATTGCATGATGTTGTGATTTTTCCGTCTATAGATAGAAAGCTTCCTTCTTCTTTGTGATAAGAAAGAAATGTGCTTGACTGAGCTTTTGTACTTTCTCTTAGGTTAGCGGAGGAGTGGATCGGAGCATTCTTGAGGAGTCTTCAGTAGGTTTTTAAAAAATTAACGCAGATTCACCAGATTGCCTTGTGCAGTTCTTGTGATGTACATTATGGTCATGTAGTTTTTGTTCAAGGTGGTAACTTTCTTGTTTTCTCTTCTTCTCTTTCCTTACATTTTCTTGAGATATTGGGGGGAAAAGTAAGTTGTAAATTCCAAGTTGAGAATTGTAGTCTTATAATCAGCACCCTTTGAATAGGTGAACTAAAGGTAGATAGCAGTAATGATTTTTTCACAGGAACAGCAATGTGATGTGTGTACAGTGCAGATCTTCTTGTACTCAATACTATGGTTCCTCGTACAGAAATTGTATTAATTGTCAAATAAGTGATGGAATTGTAAACTAAATTCAAGTCTTGGTCAAAAGTGACCTTTAAATTATGATGTGGGATACTGTGAGTATACTTTGGAATATTCAAGACTTTATGCTTCGACAATATTTCAGCACTCAGTATATTGGATTCCATATTTCCCACAGAATTTAAGGTGGTTTAAGCCAAGATAATGACTTGAACAGAACATTTTCGTTTTCTTATTTACTCCTAAATGATCTAGTTTGGTTTATCTACAAAAAGAAATACTGAGGGGAGAGATTTGTCTCACGAAGATTCTCAATTTGTAGCTGCTGCCTCTTTTTTCAGGTTACTTTATCATGGCTTTTTCGTTCTCGTTATTTTTATTTTAATGCTGCTTTGACCTACTTGTCCGTATCTAATCTCTTTTGTGAAACTTTCTCTTGAACCGAGGGTGTTTCGAAAACAGCCTTTCTACCTTTCGAGGTAGAGATAAGGTCTGCGTACACTTTATCCTTCTCAGATCTCACATTGTGGGATTTCACTGGGTATGTTGTTATTGTTGTTGTAAAGTGCATTGGAAAAATAAAGAGAAATATTTGCTTCGGAAACACAATGAAAAGGGAGAAGTTTGGGTCTTTGTGGAGTAAGCATAAAAAAGCTTGCAAGGCTTGAAGCTCCAACTATGCATTATAGTTCTTTTACTATGCGTGAGATTTTTGTCATTCTAATATTTTATATTGTCTCTTGAGCCGAGGGTTTTTCGGAAACATCCTCTCTACCTTTCAAGATGGGGGTGAGGTCTGCGTATACTCTACCCTCCCCAGATCCCACATTGTGGGATTATACTGGATATGTTGTTGTAATATTCTATATTGTGTAAGTTCTCTCACCATCTACACGAATTTCAAGATGACGAAAGCTCGCCATCTTGGATAAAAAAGAATGAATGAGAATTGAGACGAGGATGCTAGTTCCTCCTTGGTACTCAGAGGGGTAAGCTCCGCCATTCCAAGGAGAATTGCACCAACTAAAGTTTTTACTCTGAGTGTCATAGTGTCAATCTAAAGAGAATTCAGACATTTAGCCAGATACTGATGGTGTCATTCTATCCATCGTAATTCTGGTTTTCAAATTCTATCCATTAAGCTCAGTATTACCTATAATAACCATTACGTAATGAAATATTAAAAATATGTTGTATTTTTTTTTTTTTTTGGCCACTTCTTCTCCATGTTACAAATCCACATTAACAATAAACATTTGCATCTAGTTTATATGCAAATAACCACAAATAAATATTAAACCGGAATGAAATATACAGTACAAGAAGTATGGAAATCTCATATGGGTGCCAGCTTGATTAAGATCAAGATCTCCCAAATCTGAGAATCATTGATTGGGCACAAATAAGCAGCATGGAACTTGAATTACAAACATATAAAAAACTTCATCACACACCATATTTACAGAAATTACTATTGACGTTATTCCATAGATTAGACCATAACACTTCTTTTCCTTTTTCACACTGGCTACTAAATTTGAAAACAAAAATCAAAGAGAACTCGAAAACCAGTATACTAAGTCATATTTTCAGCAGAACCAACTCATGAACACCACTATCAAGTGCCACAATGAAAAGCTAAACAGTCAATGGGATGTTCAGCCACAGCATCACATTCCTTCTTGCTTCTCTGAAGAGGCTTTTCTGGCAAACAGTTCATACGATCATCGAACAGTGTGCCCTTTGATGTCAAGTTGCTGCAAATCCCTTGCTCCTCACAAAAATAGTTATAAGAGAATGTGAAGTTTGAGAGTTTTGGCAATACACATATTCCCTCTGGCACAATTCCACTAAACATGTTATGTGCTAAATTTAGTAGCTCCAAATGAGCTAAACCAGCAATAGTATAAGGCACTGGCCCTGCTAACTTGTTATTGCTCACATCTAGAACTTTTAACTTGTACAAAAATCCAACTTCAGGAGGCAAACATCCTGATAAGCTAGTATTAATAAGAAGCAATTCTTCTAAGGTGTTTGCAAAGTTGGCTATGCTAGGTGGTAAGCATCCTCCAAAGTAGTTATTGGCAAAAACCACAACAGAAGCAGTGCTTGATCCTAAATTCGAAGGGATCACGGAAGTTAAACGGTTATTGTTAACGAAAATAGCATCGAGATCTTTGCTAAAGAGTTGAGAAGGCAATGGACCTTCAAACTCATTGTAGCGAAGATCAAGATATTTTAAAGAAGGCAGAGAGAGCACGACGTGTGGAAAAGGTCCTACGAATCGGTTGTTACTTATATCAAGCTCATGCAAGAGAGTAAGATTTGATAAAGAGAGTGGGAGGATTCCACAGAAGCGATTGCTGTTTAGGTGCAGTAAGGCTAAGTCGTTGAGAAGGCCGAATTCCTCAGGTAGGAAACCGGCTATATCAGCATGGTTCAGATCAATGCCAGCAACAACTTGGATTTTTGTGTCATTAGGGAATGGTGTGCAATATATGCCAGTGTAGTTGCACACTGAAGGGCCAATCCAATTGGCGGTCGTGTTTTTAGGATCAGAGTAGATAACGCGCTTCCAAGCTTGGAGAGCAATGTAGGCTTTTTGCAGCCTCGGGTTTGTTTTGGCCTTAACAGAGGAGGAATGGTGGCTGTGTTTGGCTGCTAAGTTGTTGAACACATTGGAGGTGAGACTTAGAAGCAAGAGAACAAAGGCAGTGGTAGTAATAGGAAAGGAAAATGAAGCCATTTTTTGTTAATGAATGGAAATGCAAGCATTAATCAACCTCTGCTTGGTTTTTGTAAGGCGAGAACCTTTCTTTTTCAAATGCCTTTTAAGTCCTCTGGTTAATGATGTAGCTAATACCTCCTGTTAGGACTAATGCATCCACAGTGCATCTTACAACAACCGAAATAACAGCAACTTAACAACTGCAAGAAATAGTTGCCAACATAATGATGTTCTTATACAATGTTTTCATGTTTTCACACGAAATTTCTTGGATTCTAGATCGTGCAACAAGATGTGCAAGTTCAATGTTTTGAATGATCATGCTATTTGCAGACTAAGTAGAGTTTAGAAGATGTGAATGACATAGACTTCCCTCCTTACAGGTTGTTTTCCTCAGCTGTTTGAAGTGGGATTGGATAGGGACACGTTGAGGGCAGAGGAGGATTTTAACTTGAATTTAAAGCAAAAGATTTTGTTTCAACAAGGTTAAGTAAATTTGTGTAGAGATAAGCCCTCAGCTGGAGGAACTTTCATCAAAGCATAACAGGGACAACGATGATTATGGTTATAGGCTTATTGCTACAAATATAAGAAACACGAAATAGTGTAGATAAGATGGATTACATGTCTCCAAGGACAGAAAAGATTTTATGGCTCAATTCTCGTACAATGTTTATTTTTTTTTTAAATTTCAATGAAAACAAAAAGCTGACAAAATTGTGATATTTGAGTTGAAACTTGAAACAACACCAGAAAGAGAGACGAGGGAACCTGAACCATTGATTTCAAATCTTTTTCACATGAGATGAAGCATCATTTTGCATGCCATTTGTTATCATTTATTTATGTTAACAAAAATACCAAAAGGAGAGAATTTGGGAACCATTATTCTCCAATCTTGTCATGACATAAGAGATGAAGCTTCAATCGTATGCTAACTAAAAATAGACTCAACAAATCGTTCGCAACCTCCTTGCATTGCTCTTAGGATCTCCGCTGTACCTCTAATGAATTCAACAAGATTAATGAAACTTATTTCGATATGCACTGTCGTTTAGCAAACACATTTCCATATCTTATTTAGGCAATGCAAGAAGCCTCAAGACTGCACCCAATAGCAGTAAATTTTGCCTCAGGTCTCTCACACATTTGGAACTATAATACTTTGGATTCAACTAAGTACTCTTAAATGTTTTGGAAGATACGGACACTTCAATCAGACCCAATTCCTCAGTTCCTCTTGGCAATCTCAATCAAACTCAATTCCTCAGTTCCTCTTGGCAATCTGTTGACGATACGACTACTCACGAGAGCGTAGCTCTTGCTACTACGTAGCAGAAAGCAACACTGTATTAATAATTTTTGCATAAAAGACAACTATAACCGTTTCAGAGCTACATAGCAACGAGTGAAACTTCAAGAACGACACTGTTCCTGAATAAACTTGCAAGCAAATCAAAACAAATGAGACAAGTTTTGGAAAATTATTCAAAAGAACGAGACAACCATGGAAATCTACACATCCAAAGAACGTCTTTTCGTCATCATCATTCATCACCACATTAAATCAACCACCACCAGATCCATATTTCTTTCCAAACATAATGAGCTGCAGCTTATCGTACCCAGCTAGAACACCTGCACCAGCAACAGCACGTAGTATATTTGCTCCAGCACCCTTGAAAAGTGATTTAGTGCCTTCATTCTTCACAATCTGAGCAAATGCATCCATTGAACCCTTGTACTTGACTGCCTCTCCAGAAGTCATCATCATTCTTCTACGCACTGTATCAATTGGGTAAGAAGCCAAACCAGCACCAATAGTGATACCCCATCCCAGCAAGAAACTCGCAAAAAAACTATCCTGTAAAAGCCAAAATATTGCAGTAGTGTTAATACCAGCCACATTATGGACACAGAAATTAAAGTTAATAGAATAGAGATGGCAAATCCATCCTTTGTTGACAGTATGACCCAACAGATGAGGGACTGATCACATATAAGTCATACGCATGTATTGAAATGGTTAATTCATGAGTAAACTGAATTGAATCACCAAAATTTGAGAAATACGTAAGTAATCGTATCACAAACGATAAACTTCTACATATGGGTAATAAATCATTGACTGAAGTGGGTAAGGGGAACAAGTGTGTCAGAAGGACAAAGGAATCCAGCAATAAGAGTGCTTAATATGACTTTATAAAATAAAGAGGAAACTGATCCAGAATTCAGATTTCCGATACCTGCATGTCGCCAATTAGAACTACTGGTTTAAGTGAATCGTACATTCCAAAGTACAGACCACGGTAAACAATGATTCCCACACATGAGATGGTGAATCCACGATAAAGCCCACCGATACCATCTGATTTGAGAGTTTTCCTGTAAACATCAACCAAACCATTAAACTGCCTCTCACCACCTTTTTTTGCAGCCTTATTATCATTAGCAAGACGTGTTCTCGCATAATCCAAGGAATACACAAACAAAAGAGATGAGGCACCAGCAGCACCACCAGATGCCAGGTTTCCTGCAAACCACTTCCAGTAGCCATCCCTATCTTTCTTGAAATTAAACAGTCTCTTAAAGTAATCTTTAAAAGCAAAATTCAAAGCCTGCAAAAGATATTCAGGAGTTAATAATTCTGAAGGACAAAATAAGCTGCAGTAGTGCCCACAAATTTTAATTATGATGGCAAAATATATTCAAATCCAGGACTTATCGTGGAGACACAAAATGATGAACCAGAGACCACGAAAATAGTTAAATATGCAAATGTACAGACACTACGAGCAAGACGGTGCACATCCTTAGAGAGATCACGAGGTCTCAAAGTCATTTCAACAATAAAAGTAAAACGTTTGAAGTAATGATGGCAAAACCAATTCACATGTCCTATATTGTGTTGTTGTATTATCTTAATAACTTCCCTATAGGTAAGTATCAACAACCTTTGGACTAAAGGTGATCAAAAACCAGTGGAATGTCTTGCTAAAAAGTTAAGTAGCTAGCTAAATTGTAGGCAGACTGAATAGTGATCAACCAACAGAAAGTAAGGTCAGTCAACCTGAGTGGGGAAGTATCTGATGACATTTGCAGTATTGCCTCTCCAAAGAGCAAGCATGCCTTCATCCTTGATAGTTCTACCAAAGCAATCGCTAATCCCTTTATAAGGTTCAGAAAGTCTACCAGCTTTTATCATCTCATCTTGATTCTGAATCAAAAGCTTGACTCTCTCAATTGGAGCTGCAGCTGTCTTAGACACTGCAGCAGAAACCCCTCCCATGAGAAAATCCACGACAAAACTATTACCTTTCTTCTCTTCAGATGGGGCCTGTATGAGAATAGGATTGCCCAATGGCCGGACTTCCAGGTTAGTGGCTTGACAATTTGTCATGATAGCACCCCGTAGAACTTCATTTACATATCCACCAGTCGTGTTGTATGAACCAGCATACATAGAATGCATGTGGGGAGATATTAGAGAGAAGAGGTGTGAATGCCGATGTATTTTCTGGAATGCAGATGGAGGCGCTGACTTGTCCCCCATGTTTTTAAATCAACACGGTGACCTGCAAAGAAGAGAACTAGTAACTGAAGCATTCCTAATAGTACAAACAAGTGGAGAAGGGAAGTTTCCTTTTTTTGATAAGGTAAAAGTTTCATTATGATGAGCACAATTACCCGTCTTCAAGCAGGATAACCAAAAAGTAGAAAACCTCACAAAAGAGTAAGGAAGCTTCCTATAAGCATGGAACCAAATAGTTAAGCTACAATGTGGAGTTTACAGTTCAAGTGTTGAAAATAGTTCAAAAACTGGAATATATAAACTTCATCACTAAGAAGTCAAAAGTCAAAACCCTACCAATAAAAAAACACATCCACACGAACATCGAGACAAAGTAGGAAATCTAAGCAAACACAATAGAATATGCAACATGAACACAGTTAGAAATATCTATTTGGCAATTACTCTTTATTGACAGAAACCAACAACTGAATTAAGTTGAAACAAGGAACCATTCCAAGACAAATAGAACTGAAAAAAATTAGTCAAATAGACCTGTAGTAATTTAACTCCACGAAGTCACCTAAACATGCAGACTATATAAAAATAACTAAGATATTTACCAATATTATGATAGGAATGATCATTTCCAAGTTGAAACTCAAATCAGAAGTATCAAATCTCAAAAAAATTATCAAAAAAAAATAATCTCAAAACTAGGCACATAAAAACGAAATGAGAAGTGACCTCACAACTACTCTGGACCAAATTATCATTCAGTAAATAATCAACCAATTGCGTAAGGGAAATTGTGATTCATAAATCATACAACACCACCAGTAAAACATTAGTAATATTTAAATGAAACTAAAGCTGAAATCAGCATTTTATACCACAATTATTAGCTCGATGAACTTCACGATCACTGATCTACTGATCCATTAATAAAGTTGACAAGTAAACAAAATTACACCTAACTGCAAAAACAAAAAAAACAAGTGATCAACAGTTCATATAACAATATTACACACAGTAACACATATTTGGATACTAAGACATCAATATGAAAATGAAACTAAAGCTGAATACAACTTTTTCTAACATAATTCTAAGCTAGGTTAACTTCACAATCACTGATCTACTAATACAGTGAAGTTTGACAAGTAAACACAATTACACCTAACTGGAAAAAAACAAGTGATCACAGACCGTATAGCAATATTTACACAGTATAGGTGTTTCTACGTGTAGGAAGAGTGAAAATCCATACTTACATAAATACAACACAGTAAAACACAATTAGGTACTAAGACATCCATATTTAAACGAAACTAAACCTCAAATCAACTTTTTCTAACACAATTCTTAGCTAGATGAACTTCATAATCACTGATCTACTTATCAAATGAAGTTGACGAGTAAACAAATTACACATAACTGAAAAAAAAAAAAAAAGTGATCAACAGTTCATATATTACACACAGTAACACATATTTGGATACTAAAACGCAACGTTTTCTAACACAATTCTTAGCTGGATGACCTTCAGTATCACTGATCTTAAACAAAATTACACCAAACTGTAAAAAAAAAAAAAAAAAAAAGTAAAAGTGATCACGGTTCATATACGAATATTACACACACAGAGTATAGGTGTTTGTACGTGTAGAGAGAGTGAAAATCATACCTGAGAGGTTTGGTTTCCCACCTCCGAGGAGTGAAGAAAGTATAGTAGTAATATTTTTCAAAGAAAAGTTAAGAGTTTCTAGAAGTTACGGAGGACTAGGGTTTTTTATTTATTGACCCATTTGACCCTGTTTTTGCGCGCAAATTACCTTAACTGCCATTCTGGCGCTTCATTTCAACAGTACTCTTTGACTCTTTAATAGTACTGGATAGTCTATTATGGTGGCGATAGGATTAAGGTCTATGTCAGTCTATTTCTACAATGCAAACAAAAGGGGAAAATGAGAATATATCTACCCATCTATATCTCTATCTATATCTATATATTTATCTATATATATAATATTTTAAAAGTTTAAATATAAATAATGATTGACTAAAATACCCTTAAATTATTGAACGACTTTAATATACTTACTATTACTACGAACGTTACTAATTACTAATTCTATATAATTATTGATTGACTAAAATACCCTTAAATTATTGAACGACTTTAATATACTTATTATTACTACGAACGTTACTAATTACTAATTCTATTTTGATTGAACTACCTCCCTTACTATTATTACTACCGTTACCGGTAATTACTAATTCTATTTCTATTAAACCACCTAACTTTATTACTACTAACAATGTCGTCTATTACTAACTACTATATTACTAATCCTATTTTTGAACTACCTACTAGCTAACTGTACTAACTAATACTAACTTTATTACTACTAACAATGTCGTCTATTACTAACTACTAAATTACTAATCCTATTTTTGAACTACCTACTAGCTAACTGTACTAACTAATACTTTGATCTCCTTTTCTTCTTCTATATGAATTGCACTCCTAAATTAGTTTTGGATATGGGAGCCAAACACTTCTATAAAAAAAAAATCATTAATGAAAAATAAAAAAATAAAAAGTGGAATTCTATAGGTTTAGCTAAGACGATTTCGGAAATTAAAAACTTATTTCTTTTTGTTTGGTGCAAGCTCAACTTAAGTTATACATTGGTCAAAAAGAGCTGTTTATGTTTCACATTCTTCATCGTAAACTTTGATACTGCTTCTTCAAAAAGAAGATAACAAAACTCCGCAAACTTCTCAAAAAGTATTAGTTCTACATATTCACTTTGACATACTTGCGGCACACCGTAAAGTTCTTCTAAACCTTTACATAATTGTGCTTAATGAATTTAAAAGACACTAATAGTTTGGATAAGAAGAAACACTTTCGACAAGGACTCTATTTATGTACAATGTAGGCCACACCCCTGATATTATTACTACTAATAACTAATAATAAAGAAAAGAACAATACTTATTAATGATTAACTCAGACTAATTTTTAATGATAAAAATGGTTAGTGCATTGTTACAATATACGTAATTGGTTTGATTGTCAATTTTTCTTCGATCTATATCTACACTCTGTTCAGTTGTCAAAGTTGACAATAAATATATCACAGAGCTTAACCTATATTACATTATCTATTGATTCTATGATTGCACGCACAATCATTATTTAGATGTTCCGGCTTTAATATTAAAATGGAAAAGCTTTTTTTGACCTCTTTCAATGAATTCCAACCCTATTAATTGACCAAAGAAAGAGCGAAGCAATCACGTAAAAGAAGTCCTTTGAATTCTAAAATAATGTACTCTCTTCGTCTCAATTTATGTGATACCATTTAACTTGACACAGAGTTTAAGAAAGAAATGAAGACTTTTGATTTGTGGTCCAAATAAGTCATAGATATTTATGTGGTGGTAAATCATCTCATAAAGTTAAATTGTTTCTAAATACAGAAAGGTAACATTTTTGGGACAGACTAAAAAGGAAAGCGTGCCACATAAATTGTAACATAGTGAGTATTTTTCATGCATTTCTAAAGTATCGACAAAGGAAAAACAATTATTTCTTGAACTTAGTATTGTACAATGGGATAAACTTTAACTATCCATAGAAAAAGAGAGCAAAACTTTAACCTCCTCCACATTCACATTCAAAAGATCATAAAACAAATGAGATCCCGACACAGCCAGTTATTTAAAAGAAGGAAAAAACATAAAAATAAAAGGAATGCTCAAAAATTTCAAAGAAGTAATATAATTATCAATTGAAGCACATATGATATGTACAAACTAATGTAAAAGCCATACTACAACTCACAATGTATTATAATGGAAGTTGGCAAGATAAAAGGAACGGAGAGGAGATCAGTACCCACTGGTGGAACCTAACATCAAGTACACAATTAAAAAAATCGGAGGTAAAAAAGGAACGTGTGAAGTGGGTAAAAAATTGCGTAGAACATAGGTTTGGTGACAAAGGGTTGTAACGTTTAGTGAAGTTGTTGGATATTTTAACATTTGTTGGCTGAGGCACATGTTTGCTTTTGTTTGTAGGGTTTTTATTAATTTAAATTAAATAGATTATTTAGGTAAATGATAAGATGGGTAATTACGTAATTTAACTTTTAAGTTAGGAAGTTCATGCTTTTAATATAGTATAGATAGATAGATAACCATGGCGAGTGTTTGAGCTATGATTTACAGGTTCAGTCAAACTCAAATTATCCAAATCCTATATTTATCTTAAAAAATTATTGAGTATCTATGAATTATTACATTTAGAATCCACTAACTTAAAAGAATTAGAATTCCAAACTCATAAGCCTCAAATTTTGACCCCTAATTTACTTGACACCAAAGAGTTGGACAGAGGAAAAGAAATCAATTACTAGTACTAGTAGTTTTGGCTTCTTGGGAATTAAACTCGAGAGGTGAGACCCCATAGAGGTACCGAGTAACTCAATCCATCAAGCTTGGACGTTTGGGAGAAATCATCTAGTTTCTTGCCTCTGTTGGGATTTAGAGTTTGTTTTGCATGGACTTATAATTTATGGCCTATAAGCATAAGCCATAAGTTATGACTTTTGACCATCTTTGTTTTTTGTTAATTAAAAACAAGTGCTTAAAAGCACTTTTTTATTTTTTTATCATACCATACACTACAAAAGTGCTTAAAAGCACATAAAAATAAGTCAAATGGACTCCTAAACTTGAGATATCATGGTTCTCAACCCATTACATTAACCACTAAGCCACACCCTTGAGTGCTATAAAACCATATTTGACTAGACACCATTTAAATTATATATATGTAATTACATTTATGTATTATATTAAGGATAGTGAAAGCAGGTATTAATAGAGTTAGTTAAAATTAATTTGATACTTATAACATCCCATAACAGATACATAAAACCTTTTATAAATTGAAATGTAGAAAGTACTTTGTGTGAGTTGTAGTATGAGTCATCCAATAAAGAATACTAGAGAAAAGGACATAAATGGTCGCTTAATTATGAGGGTAGGTTCAAAATAGTCCCTTTATGCACTTGACAGTTTTGATCTTTTAAGTTTGCCACAAGTTAACAAGAATGGTCCCTTGACTATAAGGGTTGGTTAAAAATAGTCCCTTAAGTGTGCACTTAATAGTTTTGGGCCTTTACGTTTGCCAAAAGTTAACAAGAATGGTCCCTTAACTATGAGGGTTAGTTAAAAATAGTCCCTTAAGTGTGCACTTAACAGTTTTGGGCCTTTAAGTTCGACAAAAGTTAACACTTTCAGTCTCCGGCAAAATATTCATCGACTCTGTTTGTTAGATTTGACGATAATTATGAAAAAAATAGCGAAAACTCACATTTAAAGGTACACATTTCTAAAGAAAAAGCCAAATCGGGACAAAACCGACGGACGTTAGTCGCTTATAGGGAAAACCCTAGGAAAAACCAAGATACTTGCTACTATAAAAAAATAGTGTCTCGAAACACAAAACCGACGGACTCTGTCGATTAAAATCGAGGGAGTCCATCGGCTAAGTAAAATAAACCATACTTTAGAAATAAATTAGAAATAGCAGAAACTATAAAAATTGTCATTACTAAAAACAAGCGAAAAATCGATG
The DNA here is from genome assembly GCF_029784015.1 of Lycium ferocissimum. Taxonomy (NCBI): domain Eukaryota; kingdom Viridiplantae; phylum Streptophyta; class Magnoliopsida; order Solanales; family Solanaceae; genus Lycium; species Lycium ferocissimum. The sequence goes on along the minus strand of NC_081352.1, from coordinate 42,242,315 downwards.
GACAGAAACCGATGAATAAAATCGAGGGACACTATCAGAAAGTCACTGATTTTTTTTTTCTTTACGGAAACCCACGAACGTCAGTCAGTTATTTTCGGGCAAAAATGTGCCGATTTAAAAAAAAATCACCGTAATGAGAAATATTAAATTTTATACCAGGTTTTCAATAAAAATTGAATGTAGTGTATTTTACCTAACCGATGGACTCCCTCGGTTTTAACTGACATAGTTCGTCGGTTTTTGTTACCGAGGCACTATTTTTTTTACATTATCAAATCTGTTGGTTTTTCCTCGGTTTTGCACTATAAACGGCAAATGTTTGTCTGTCTTTGGCCCCCTTTTTTTTTTAGTAGTGTGTACCTCTAAATGTGAGTTTTCGCTAATTTTCTCTTCTTCTTTTTTTCCATAGTTACCATCAAATCTAACAAACAGAGTTCAATGAATATTTTATCGGAGACTAAAAGTGTTAACTTTGGCAAACTTAAAGGACCAAAACTGCTAAGTGCATACTTAAAATACTATTTTTAACCAACCCTTATAGTTAAAGATCATTTTTGTTAACTTCTGGCAAACTTAAAGGATCAAAACTGTTAAGTGCATAGTAAAGGGATTATTTTAAACCTACCCTCATAGTTAAAGGACCATTTATGTCCTGTTCTCAAGAATACTACAAATTAGTCGTGATAGAAACAACGAAGTAGAAAACAAATTAATGTAAGATTTTGATTATGAGAGAAGTTCCCACTGAAATTTCTCACTGAACCCATAGTCACAATATCTCATATGTAAAAGTTGCTTCCCACATTATTTGAGAGAAGTGCGAGTGGCAAAGGAATTCAAATGTTCAGAACCCCAATTATATGTTTTTGGATACAAATTACACATGCAACACAAGCCTATCTTTCAGGAAAAATAACTTCGGAAAGACGGACACCAAAGAGGGAAAAAAAAAAAAAAAGGGCAGCAGCACCTACAGTTCAACAGATAGATGAATGTCATTAAGCTTTGTAGGCCAATCACAGTAACGCATTGATATATGAACATGAATGTAAACAGTTTCGTAAATCAATGAGGCTTTGATATGTCGAACTGCTTCAGGGCTCATTCTTCTAAACAACGTCCCTATGAAGAACATAAGGAACTTCTTTGCTTTGACAGCAATTGCCTAAGCTTTTTGATCAGCTGAGGATTTGAGCACATATAATCCTGGAATGACTCCCTCAGGCTCTTCAATATGTTCTTATGGTCTTCAGTGCGGTCTATGTTAAGTAATGTGGTGAATAGGTTCTTCCAGAGTTCAATTTTCCAGTATCTGAAAGGTAACCACGTAGAATGAAGAATAAGGAACATATCACATACCAATGAACAACTGGAGTTTTTCTATTTCATGCAGACCATGATGACTTGATAATAGATGACAAACCATCCGAAATTCGAACATAGAAGACAATGTTAGTGTTAATTAGATAATATGCATTATAATGAGAATATGGATACAAGATATGCCAGCAAACAAGTAGTGGATCAAAGACATACCGCTTAAAAGGCAACTTAGGTTGATAAGTATGGCCACCATGAGGAGAAGGTCTTCTCTCAATCTCCATATATGAATTATGAAGCATCATGTGTACAATGACGCAGAGGCCATATGCATCCACCTGGTATCGCATCAGACAGCAAAATCTAGTTTCCACTCCAAACCAGTCTAATCATCTGAAATATAAACGCTAATTTTGAAGCGCACTTACCTGAAACTTCCACGACCTTTTTTCTTGCATTTCAATGCAACGGAAACCAGAAGTTCGACTGTCCCCTATGAACTCAGTCTGGCCAGGAAAGAGGCTCAAGTCTATACCCTTTCCCCAGTCGACAAGGGAAAGTCCCTGGAAAATAAAACCGTGATAGTCTGCCAAGTGTCAATGTTCATAAGCATTACCAACATAAACGCATAGAAATTACCTGATCCCTCCATGGACCAGTACGGTGACGAAAAGTCTCCAGGTCTTCTGCCAGATCGTCCCTGAAAAGGCGCAATAGCAAATACTTCATTAGAGAGGATACCCCTAAATTACTCTCTTTTCACAGTTTAACAGTTCAAATTTTATTTTGAATTGTCCTAAATTTAGGTCCAATTTCCTTCCTCAATATTCTGCTCCATTTATAAAATATAATGTCAATCACACCTTCAAATCCATTCTTAGTAAAAAAAAAAAAAATAGGGCACTTAAATTAGGTCAGATGAAGTTTTCATGGAGTTCATTAATAGGTATCAAGAGCTACCTCTCCCTTTTAACCTTAAGATGCAAAAATAACTCCCTCTGTCACAATAAATTTACATGCTGTCCTTTGGGATACACACCCAAAAACTTTAAGTTGCCATTTGGCCATAAAAATTATTCACTTTTTTCCGGAATTTTTTTTCACTTTTTTTACTTTTAGGCGTTTGGCCATAAATATTCGGAATACAACTTGAAGTTGTATTCCGGAATACCAAAAACAAGAAAAACTTGTTTTTCAAATTTTTTTCACTTTTTTACACTACATTTCACCAAAAACTACAATTTCAAAAACTATGGCCAAACACAACTCCAACTCCAACTCCAACTTCAAAATTTCCAAAAAAAGTGAATTTGTTTTTGGTATTTATGGACAAACAGCACCTTAAGTTATTTAATAAATAGTCCTTGTCCAATAATTGAAACTAACTTGAACTAATATACCTTTCTATCCATTTTGTGTGATATTGTTTCATTAAATATGGAGTTTCAAATGTTAATTTGGCTTTTTTTTAAAATATTAGTAATAGTGAAAGAGAAATTTTATAATAGTCGTTGAATATTAGTTTGATAGAGAACTTCACAGTTGGGAGGAAGCAGGGTTGCAGGCAAAGAACAGAGGTAGATGGAGAATTGTCCCTGCAAGCATTTGGTGGACAATCTGGAAGGAAACTCTAGGTGTTTTGATAATGTAGAAAATAGTATGCAGAACATCAAGCTGAATTGTCTTTTGTTATTATGTTTCTGGTGTAATCAGGTCTATTCCAATGACACAGTCTCCATCATTGATGTATTAGATTCAATGTAGGAGTAGGATTTCAGAAAGTAGGAATACCTTTGTAAATATGGTTCAGTACAACCTATGTACTGTTTTGATCAAGGATGAAATATAGATACAGTTACCAATTTTTTAAAAAAAAAATCAAATTGGAATAGTTAAATAAATTAATTTTTTTAAATTTGTAAAAAGATATATAAAATAATATTACTATGAATGAAAATTGTCCCTAAATTAAAAGACAAATGTACTGCTCTACAGCACTTCATAGTTCATACTTGATGGGCCACTTGATGTGATATCTTATCATATAAACTTTTTCACATTTTATTTTAACCATTTTCCTACAAAAGTAAAATTTAATTCCAAATATTTCACTCTTAATCGCCAACTTAATAAAGGCAGAGGGAGTAAAATCATATGAAGCTTTAATCCCTTGTTTATGAAATTATAGTGAAAGTTAGAGCTCAGAACAGCAACCCATTCATAATGTTCACGCCATGAAACATATAAAGTTGACCTGGAAGATAACTTTGAAGACATAAACGACCCTGAATTACTTTGTCTTTAACCCGTATAAACGAGAGAAATCTTAAGCAACCTAAGTACAGATTTTGCTACCTCATGCAAATTGTATGTTACTTCTTATCATGTCCGAATAGAACTCAAAAAGTATCAGTCCTTTCCAATTACCGTTTTCAGAAGCTAAAGAACCAAAAAGTGAGATAAAAGCGTACAAGTTGTACGATGCAGACACTCTCTGGTTAACTCCCCCCTATTGATCAAGTATTAACATGTAAGGCTTTAGCTTAGGAGTAAATGCCTATCATGTTTGCATAAGTGAAACGAAGGCTTTAGTTACCTTCCATAACGAATCAGAAGATTATCTGGTTTGAAGTCGCCATGAATAATCCGGGCATCATGCAAAGTTTCTAAAATGCAGAGCATCTCAATGGTGTAATAAATACATAAAACTTCTTCCATGGCCCCACCAAGCACAGCATTGGAGTTGATTGCATCCTGCAAGGTGCTCAAGTTAGAACCAAGCATAAACAGGGAATCCTATCATTCAATTTGCAGGTGAAAGATCAATAAGCACCTACCTGAAGTGTGCCATTAGCCAGGAAGTCAGAAACAAGTATGCTGTAGTCAGAGTAAAGATGCAATCGGTGGGCATACCCAAAGCTCAATCTCTGGTGGATAAGAATGAAACAAATCAACACAATTTTTCCTAGCCAGCAAAGACCAATATATAGTCTAATCTCCATACTACATACTTCTTTTTCTGGAATCCGCATGTCCAGTTGACGATAAATGTAGAATTCCCAAGGGAAAGCTGGCTTCTGGATCTGCAGAGATCAATAATATAAAAAAGAACATTGAGGACACTTCGAGTGTCAGATTTCTTCATGAAGGGAAGTGAGGATAAGCTATTATTTCACCTTAAGTGCGACAACCTCGTCCGGATTACCATCGCAACATGCTTTAAATACCTGAGCAAATCCTCCCTGACCCGCACATCCCTTGATCTGATAGCTGTATCCACCTGAAACAATCATAACTCATAAGTCCATGATGCAGAAACATTTAGCTGACAGCACATCAAGTTCATGTTCCTGGCCGTATCCACCTGAAACGATCATTAATCATAAGTCCATGATGCAGAAACATTTAACTGACAGCACACCAAGTTAGTCACCTGATTTCCCCAGATTTCACACAATCATAACATTTCATTTCCAAAATTCAAGGCAGAAAGTGCAATTAGTAACTCTTAAGCACCATGCTTTCATTCTTCAAGTAGATGGGGTGCAACAAGTTTCAATAAGTAAAGCAGTAGGAAATATCACCTATGCCCTAAGCATTAATTTTTTTTTTTTTTTTTTTTTTTTTTTGAGATGGTAACAGGACCTATGGCCTAAGCTCTCAATCACTACTTTGATTGTTGATGCAAAAACCAATTTAAAGCATAGAACCCATAGTTTTATCCACGTAAAGGAAACTTCTTCATTCTCTTAAGGAAATGCTTCAGCAAGTCACCTGCTGTGTCATTTCCTTGGGCTATGTTTATGATGTTAGAACAAGATAAGGATATGAGAGGAGGAAATGTGTTTACAGGAATCTCTTTTAGGAATTTAGGCCTCTGCCACCTCTCCCTATTGGAATTGCAACATCGACCAAACTATAGCAGTTCTCTAAGGAATGAATGAGCATTTATCTTCTCTAGGAGATGTGCTACATCACTCTTCTGGCTCTCATTTTAGTTTCTAGGAGATACCAGAAAGCATATCACTTAAAAGAGCTTGATAATATTCATTTCCACCTTTACTCGCACTAAAATTTGGGAAGGAAGAAAAGACAGAAGAAAAATATGGAAAAATATCCAGCATACCGAATACAAACTTATGATGTGTCTGAATTAGGTGATGTTTGAAAATTTAAAATTTTCTGGAGCATGTGGAGCAAACAATTCAAGGGGTAAACGTGAAGGGAATACAGGGCAAACAAACCAGGGCATAAAATACTAGTGTATGCATGGGAGAAAAGCCCCAAGTATCCAGGTATTAGTCCCCCATGGTTAACTTCAGGACATTTAGAAGCTGTGTCGCCCCAAGACGAGTCCCGACTTGAGTCCCAACTTTGCCATGGTCTGAATCTTTGCAATGGTAAGTAAGCATCCAATACTCTGCAGCTATTATAGACTGGAAAACAAGAATTTACCTATATCAATAGTTTTATTCCTCGCAGATTTCTGCAAAGTTGACAACGATACCTTTCCTGAATATGCCTTTTTGCTTGGGTGGTATCCCTGATGAAAGTTCACATGCAACTGTCATGAATTGATGTTAACACGTAAAACTAGTTCCATTAAATGCTTCTGAGCAATCTCACATCATATTTTAATATCTCAGGATTCTTCTTCTGTAGCAGATCTTTAATTGTTGAGATCAACCATGGATTGATACAAGCTTCACCATTCTCTGACACTATGTCCATCTACATGATGATGTATAAATAAATCAATAATATAATCCTCAGTATCAACTAAACACATCGAATAATTTAGCAAGAAACAACATAATAGACAACACAAACAATAGCTCCATAAGTATCCAAAACAAGAGAAAATGGAAGAGATTGTCGAAATTATGATAAAGCAGATTCTCACTGTTTGAAAGAAAAAATGCGATAAGCAATGAAGTTATCTGCAAGATGGAATTAGTTGTGCATGTTAATAGAATCACCAACTGGACAAATGAGCTTGAAGGCTCACTAGTGGAGGGAAGCTTAGTGACTATGCTACAATCTGAGACTTAATATGAACTTGAAGGTTTTAGGTCAGCTTATCTGGATGTTACAAAATTGACAGATCTAAGAGTGTTAACTTTTGGTAAAGAATAGACTAGACATGACTGATAGCATATCCCCTGGCACTGAAATTAGGATGTGTTGTATTATGTAATAGAGTGTTTGATAACAAATACACAAATTATTTGTCAAATAAACTTGACTTATTACTTAAAGTGAGACAATCATAAATGGATGCTAGATGTTCCTCGTGTCTTATTGTCTCTCTGATAAGGATCTTATTCAACAAGTTTTGACATTGCAGATTTTAGAAGTATGCACAATTAAAGTTATCAGGAAACAGATTACTCCCTCCGGTTCAAAAGGAGTGTCCACTTAGCCTATATTTATTGGTTCAAAAGCGTCCACATACTAAATCAGGAAAGAATTAACCTTATTTTTTCATATGCCTTATTAAATATTAGGTGACCAAATCCCAATACCTATTTAATTAGGGGTAATTTAGTCAAATTACCTATTTTTGCCTAGAAGTTAGTATTTTCTTAAAGGGTGTGCAAATGGCTAAGTGGACACTCTTTCTGAACCGGAGGGAGTATATAGTTAAAAATCATCAGGGTTTAACTTTCAAATGTACACCAAACAAAACACTCAAGTTATCTATACCGGTGAGATTCCAACAAGGTGGATAACATGTCAATACTTTGAAGATAACTATAGGGTGTCCAATTACACAATCTTAAGCCTTGACACTTTAGAATCTGAGTTTTCAATTTATCAAATGCTCCTGAAGTTGCCTTCTTAATCATACGGTGTAGTGCTGATGCACTTTATCTACACGACATTGACAGGCAACTAGGACTCAATGAATGAAGTTATCCCCCCTATGTTATTCTAGCTCATAGGTCTGACACGTTACTAGTATCACATTCATTGATCATATCCTCTCTATCATATTAGCTATCAACTAACTGGAACTCATGACCAGTCAAATCTACTAGTCTGAAATACTAAGATTTAGCCTTTTTTTTTTAGCAGAAAGCAAAAACATGAGATTCGTGTCACTGTCTAAGTTCCATCTATGCAGTACAGATTGAACAAGAACTTTAAAAGCAGAAAATTCAGATCAGTGAGTAGATGTCAGAGCTTTGGTCCCTAATCTGCATAACCAGAAAATCCAAGCATGACGCCATAAAATGTCCTCTATGCATTTAGGCCAAGATGAATGATAGAACATGTAGCCTATGCTGTTCTATCGAGATACGTACCATTTTTATCTCATTAAAATTCAGCAGTTCCTTGCTAGTTAAGAGCTTAATCAACACCACTTCCAAAGAACTGACTTTACGCTAATAATATTATCAGATGTTGCTCCAGTTGGTGCACATTATGAAACAAGAACCAAACATACCTTCTGTAATGAACCAGCTGTTACTTTCTCAGACATTCTCTCGAGAAACAACACTTGCGCCTTCTTCAATCTACCCAATGGCTCAGCATTCCTGAAATCATAGTCCTAAGTTCATGAGCAAATGTCATACAAGACAAATGGAAGCACCTGCATAACGAATTACGAGCCTACAGAAGAGCATTTGTCCTTTGAGAAAGAGAGCAACCTTGAAATTCCCAAATGGTAAACGAGAAATGCATCTATTAACCTCCCTTTCGCCTCTAGCAACAACGCATACGTCTCGTAAAGCAAAGAATTGGATAGGCAAATCTTATTCTGCTCAATTTCTCTATATATGCTTTCATGGTCCGAACTGCTATCCATCTGAAACACAAGCAACCAATAGATCAGATAACACAACAACACCCACACAGAAGGATGGATCAAACTTTTGCAGTAGCAAGTGAGGGCTGTAAAGAAATGGATCATGGGCCTAACTCAACTCCAAAAGCTAGCTTATGAGGGGAGGATTACCTAAGTCCATATAAGGAGACCACCCATCTCATTAACCACCGATGACGGACTTTTTTTCATTCTTCAGCATTCCACCTCACGCCCAGGGCTAAACATCTGGAGCGTGAGCAATTTAATTTGGGGGCCCAACATCGGGTGAGATGGGTCCTGCTCTGATACCATGTAAAGAAATGGACCATGGGCCTAACTCAACCCCATAAGCTAACTTATGAGGGGAGGATTGCTCAAGTCTATATAAGGAGACCACCCATCTCATTAAACACCGACGAGGGACTTTTTTTCATTCTTCAGCAAGGGCACACCCGATATATCTGTGTGTGTTTATACTAAGGGGTCGTTCGGTAGGGTGTGTAAGAATAGTACTGAATATGGTGTATTAGCAACGCAGGGATTAGTTATGTTAGCATTATTTCTTATTCACTGTTTGGTTCGGTGTATTAAGGGCAATTCTGTCTTTAACCATGCTTAACCATGTATTAATAACTCTTGTATTGCTAAAACCATGGTTTGCTATGTATAACTAATACTACATGTATTAAGGGTGGGTTGAAAAACACCATCAAACAAGAGATAAATAATACCAAAGCTAATACAAGCACATATTATTTTCTCTAATACATCCTACCAAACGACCCTATGTGCATTCATTATCACAAAGTAGTGTACACTATGCACCAATTAGCTTAAAATCCCAAATCCGCCTTCTTCCCCCAAACATTTCACATCAATTATGTATATAAATAATCGCGTAGATATCAATAAAGAGAAATTAAGATTAATTACATATAGAAACCAAATCTTGAGAAATCTGACGTCATTTTGATACCGAGGATCGCTCTTAAACGTACTGACACAGTTGAAGCAAAGATCATACAAATCTCTTCCATCATTTGAAGTTTGCTCTTTCAATGCTTTCGCAATTGACCTACAAAATTAGGGCATAGCAATAAATAATTTGAACATACAAATGTATAATTAAGTGAAAGTACTAAGATATTAAAGGTGTACCATAGCCAAGGCAATAACGGGTCATCGGAGCTAGTTGTAATGGTTTGATTTATGGAAATGACGGCCATGTCCTTGTGGTTTAGCCTCGTCGGAAATATGAAAATTGGTCACTGGTTTGGGGAGATGAAAGAGGCGGGGAAACAGTCTATTTGAATTTTGTTGCCACGTGACATTAGTCCATTATTATAATACTCGGTCTAATTTACCCCATCTAAAAGGTGAGATAAAATAATCCCAAGGTTAATGGGGTAATTTTCTTCAATGATGTGTACCTTACTCTTTTTATTTCCTTATGCTTTAACACATAGGTAGTCACTTAAACTTATCAGTATGTTTCATTTAGACACTCGAACTAAGCGCTATTTCAATTGAACATCTCGACTCCTAATTATACACATCAACCTTAAGTATAAAATGCTTGGGTTTTTACGCCTTATTGAGGCTAATGTGTATAATTAAAGGAGATATTTATGTAGTTAACTTAACTGCCTAACAGATGAATGAAAATACGCGCCAAAAAAATTAAAATTTTAACTAAAACTAAAGGGTCTAATAAAAACACTTTATTAGGATTTGAGGTACTCATTTGGAACAAAACTTAGTCTGAGTGTCTAAATGATATGTTTTAGCAAGTTTAAAGGGCTTGCTATATGTTAAGCCTTAAAAAGTACTTTATTTTTAGTGGTAAATACACGATGGCCTCTTAAAGTTGCCTACCACTTCTAGTTAGACACGTCAATTATATTGTGACCTATTGAACATTCGACGTATCAGATATGGATAAAAATAGACTAATTTAAACAATGTTCTAGGTTTCACGGCCTTCAAACTAGATGCAAAATGTTAGACCATTTATATTGACATTGCAAAGTAAGTATTTCACACATAAATTCAAGCACGTAAAAGATTGAAGTTTTAACAAAGAAAAGATAGAAAACTAAACAAATAATGTCATCCTTTTCATTTCTACATTTCATCACGCCCCTCCCTTGTGCTTCTCAATTCCGTCTGGTAATTGTCCTCTTTGTCCCACATTGTTCACCCTTCCTCAAAGTAATGAGTGCATATATTTTGTCAATTATTGTTTTGATGAAATGATATGTGACATAGGATAATATTGACAAGTTTCGCACATTCAAATAGCGTTTTAGCATGAGCAGCGTCTTGCTTTGCTCGTGCTGTTGTTTTCCAATAAGAAAATATAGAGTAGTTACTCTCTATGAGTCTTGATTTTCTATTATGATCGAAAATTTTAGTTGAATTAATTAACTTCATGCTCGAGTTTTTAACTCCTTATCTTTCTCAAACTCCCACTTGCTTCACTACCATCCTCTTTCGGAGCTTCGTATCCGTATCATAACATATTGTGTAAGCTCATATATCAACAATATGAAACACAATAAAACAATCTCCTCCATGAGAAGTAAAATATGTTCATTAATTTAACAACAACAAATAAAAAAAAACAAAAACAACAAGAAAAACTAGGGACCCGTTTGGCCATGAGAATTCTTCACTTTTTTCCTGAAAATTATTTAACTTTATTTGAAAATCAACATTTGGACTTGCAATTGTATTTGGCATTTGCAAAACACCTAAAACCTTGTTTTCACTTTCAATACATTCAAACAACCAAATATTTTTTGCAAAAACTATAACCAAACACAACTCCATCTTCAACTCAAAATTTCAAATAAAGTGCAAAAGATTTGGTTTTTGGAGCCAAAAACGCCTACTAGAAAACATTTTTTGCCCGGACTGGCCTTCAAAGGCACTGGTCTTTAGTTTTTGCCCTTCGTTTAAAAAAATCGACCATAAATATCCTGAGGTTACGGTTCAAACCTCCTCTCAGTCAAAAATTAAAAAAAAAAAAAAATTATAAGGCAATGGTTGCATAAGGCAGAGTTTGCTACTTAAGACAAACTCTACCTTATAAGGTAGAAATCTGCCTTATAAGTTAGAGTTTGCAAGCAAACTTTACCTTACAATTTTTTTTAATTGTAACTGAATAGAAATTCGAACCCGGAACTCGAGGGAGGACAAAAAATTAAACACCACCCCGAATAAGGCCAATCCGTCCAAATTGCCCAATAGAAAAGGATTGAAAACAGTGGGCCCGACCCAGTGCAAAACTGTAGGACGGTATGTACAAATTACAAAGTACAAAGTACATCAAATGGGCCCAATGTCTTAATTGGGTTATTCGGCCAGACAAAGCCATCCCCACCACTGTAATAGGAATCGTACCTCGCTCAATTGAAAAGACACAAGTCCATGAATTTTCAGACTTCAATGCAAGCACTAAAAGTGCCACGTTTCTATTTCTTATTGCTTCAAATACAAAGTGGAGATTAAAAGAAAAGTGAAAATACAAAATTGATCAAGGTTTTTTTATCCAGGGTTCCAATTACAGCGAAAACCAAAAAAAAAAAAAAACTAGGTGATTTCAAAACAAATTTTGGTCAGACAGAGTTACAAATGTTAGCGGCGAAGCCACCTTTTGCAAAAGGAAGTCAATTCACGCGATGAAAATTATAGGTTAAAAAAAGTTTTTCGTGTATTTACAATATGTTAAATTCTCTTATCTTCTTCATATGTTTACTTTTTTATATTATATTTTATCTCCTCTCAGTGAAAGTTTTGACTTCGCCATCGCCGGATGTCTAGGGCGTAGCTACCTCTTCCAAAGGAAGTCGATTTCACCCGCTCGCCTAAATATTACACTATATATATGTGGTCAATTTATTTATATACTATACTGCTAGATGCCAATTTATTATATACTATAATGCTAGATCTACTTTTTCTTCGTGTTGGAAATAACATTTGGGTCGGGTCCACTCATAAAGGATGCTAGTTAACCCCTATCATATAACGTATAAATACGCCATTATAAATGTCTCAAGAGCGACGATTTTCAACCATAAGACGACCAGGATTAGCTATCCAAAAGAGAAAAAAAATACTCTTTGCATCACCGAGGATTTTTAGGCCACGGTAATAAGAGGAATATTCATCCGGTTCATGAGAATTAAAACGTGACGTGACAGCATCGTGATTCTTTCAACAGATCACTTAAGCTAAAAAGCAAAAAGTCTCCTAACTAGTGTTTTACAATTCAATACTTATGTGCTGATGAAAGATAGCAGATATTTAATAAATATGTGCGAGCAAATTGATTCAAAAGAGTTGATGCAAAGTCAAATCAATCAACTTCGTTCATGTTTACAAGACAAATTATGCACATTCCCTCAGGTTAGAGGAACCCAACCAAAGAATCGTCCCCATTCGAAACCTGTCTGCTGCGTAGTGCAACATAACATCTTTTAATTTAACTGCGTAGGGGGCCACCACTCACGAGTAGCTAAGACAACCCAATGCCAACCATGTACGCTTATCTTCGATTTTTTTGGATGCCCACATTATTCAAATCGTCACTATTGTCATTAACTCTCTCAATTGTAACTATAGAATTTGTTTCAACTTTATGGGTTGTATGCTTTTTTCTTTCTTTCTCATCTAATGTCCGGTATGGATTTTGGATTCCAACTAGTCTGATCTCGTGGCGCGTAACGAGAAAATGTTCCTTACTAAAATTTGATTTATTCTCAAGGCGCGAATCAAAGGCCTAAGGATGCAAAGATCCTATCCATCCCTGATCTTGGTGATAACTGTATAAATTGTATCTTGGTGATAACTGTATAAATTGTATGTTCTTTAGATAATTTCATTATTTAAATGGTAATTGTGATTGTACTTTAATCCCCATTCTTTATCCAATCATAACATTTTCATCTTCACTTGTCAGAACATATTTTATATGTGTAATCTTTTTTTCTTCTTCTAATTTATCGATGAAAGTGAGCTTGTAAGTTGTAGCTAATAAATGAAGGAAATTTATTTAAAAATATATGACATTTAGCGGAATTGGAAACTAGCTAATCTATATACTATTACAGTTTTATCGGATGTCCCCGAAGAGACGGATTGAAAACCAGCTAGCTCTACACTAACGAGGTGCATTAGGCGGTTACAAAAATTAGGCGATATTTAAGAGGTGCATTAGGCTGTTACAAACATTAGGCTATAATATTAATCTTCTTTTATGGGGTGTATTTCGGATTCAAATTGTTTTTGCTAAATAGCGATTGTCAATTCTTCATATTCTTTAAGTTGTCCTAAAAATAAACAAATTCTTTTCTTAAGTGGTAAAAAAGTTAACCGATATTTTCGGGAATAAAGCAGATCAACCATAGCTGGATGGAATAGTATACGTCTGTCCAATTTCATCAAATATTGTGACACTTATATTAGTGTAGAATTATTATGGAAAAAATAATAATGAGCATATTAGAGATGATATTTTTTCGTTTTCCCTTTAATTGTTCCTCAATTATAATCTTATATTCTTCAAAGTTTTGCATCTTATCAACCTTAAATTTGTTTATGTCAGTTAGGTATTAATTTTAACTTCTAAGGAAAGCAATCGAGTGGATCAAAGAACATCAAAAGGACGTACCATATGTTTGATTGTACATTTGCTTTGTCCTTAAATCAATATCACAAGGTTGTCATGATTTACTTTTCTAAGCTTAAGTAAGTGGAGAATAAAATTATAGATGGTTGATTATAGGCATTTAAGATATTTGGACTATCATCAATATCAACATCATGAGTTTAAGCTATATAAACTCATGCTATGAGTTTTTATATTATTCGGTCATCTTTACCTGCTGACGTAACATTCCTTATTTTCAAGATCACAAATTCCACATTTTAAGAAAACACCTCTAGATATTTTTTAGGTGATATAATCAGAGGTGGATCCACACCATTGAGTGTGGGTTCGCGGGAACCCACAACTTTTATCCGGATCTTGTATTTATAAAGTGAAACCTTTCAAATATATAAGAAATTTGGTAGACGATATGACAACAGAATCTTATTTAGACTACATGAGTTTTAAATCACCGGATCCGCCTCTGAATATAATAATGTAAAAACAACTACAAACACACAAATTCCGAGGAAGTCTATAAAAAATATGGGGTTCCAACAGGAAGTCCATAAAAAATAAAATAAAAATTCGACGAGCCAATTAATTTGGGAATATATAACTTAAACTCATCAACATATATTAATTTTGTCGTTGCCTTGGGCAAAAGCAGAGCCATCCTTGTCTAGATTTGCTGAAAAATGACACTATGTGTAGATAGTATTTTTTTTCTTATATTATATATTTATAAGTACTGTATGCTGAATTTCCTGACATCGTTGTGTGCAGTTAACTCTTTATATTTCGACTCTTCTTAGCAAAAATTCTGGCTCTGCTATTAATATGCGGCATCAAATGTTGCTTTCATTTAATCATTCTTTAGCTTCTCATACGCACACATGTACCGACACTAGCTTGTATTTTTCCTCTTGTCAAATTGACATTTATACTTTAATTTCCCCCCACCCCAACCTTATAAATAGATCCACAAAAAACAAACGCATACATGATTTAAAGACGTGGTCCTAAAAACATCACTCTCTACCTTTTTCCTCTCAAAATTAAATTCCCACTTCTACCACAAGCCTATATCATCATCCTTTGTTCTCTTCTTCTTTTCTTCACATCAACTTTAGTTTTCTTCATGGGAACAGCTGGTCATCATCATATGAAATCCATGGAGAAGAATGATGACTTGTTGCTAATTTCCACTAGTGACGATGCTAAGAAGAAGATTATTACAACAAATAATACTAATAAGAAAGGGTCACCAAATTCTTCTTCACTAAGGAGTTGTCAAGCTGATAAATGTAGTGTAGATTTAAGTGATGCTAAGCAGTACCATAAGAGGCACAAAGTCTGTGAATACCATGCAAAGTCTCAAGTCGTCGTCGTCGCCGGACTCCGGCAACGCTTCTGTCAACAATGCAGCCGGTTTGATCACTTTCTCTGCCTTTTGTTTGATCTAAAGTCAAAATGACACCTTTTCATATTTAGATTTTTAACGTCAAACTTTTCATTTTACCGTTAATAACAAGTTATCATATGACATGTTTAAACCCGAGTTCCAAGGCTACTTTTGGTATGTATCAAAAAAGAGTTCATTCTTTTTAAAACTTTATCTCCGATTAAACATTGTCATATAAATAAAATAAACGGAAAAGGGTCAAATATCTGTACTTATCGGAAAAAGGGTTAAATATCTTTTTCTAGTTATCTTTGGGTCAAATATCTTGCTTTAGTTATCTTTGGGTTCAATATCATCTCTTGTTATCTTTTGGATTAAGTATACTCTTCCTCCATTAAAATTGTTATGATGAGGCATGAAATATGACATGTAATGACAGTAAAGGTGAGGAGGACACACATGTAGCGTGCGCCTCGCTAACCCAACCCATTTACCCCTCTCTTCCCCTTCTTCTTTCACCACTATCATCTCCTCCCCTCCATAACCTTTGCCACCATTAACACCACCACACCACCATCAAGGATAAACTTTCTTCACTCTAGTTTTGATTCATCTTTCATCAAGAAAAAAACTCGCTGAGAGTTGTTTCAACTTTACTCTAACGTATCCTTCAAAGAAAGATCATACTTCTTTTTTCTTCTAAGTCGTTCAAGATTTCAGTTTTTATCTGGGTGTGTGAGATTCTTGTTAGTGTTGTTTCTTCATGTGAATTAATTATTTATCTTGTAGATAAATTTATGAATTTGTTGCATTCTAAACACCATTTTCTGTAAAAACTGAAACTGTTAACTAGAAATTTATTTTCTTTTATGGCTACGTCCTTGATTGGTCATTTGGATGGTTATCATCCAAGTAAAATTGAAAGGAAAAAACAACTTCAAGTTTATCTAAGACTATGAGATAAACAGAAATCAAAACTAGAGTGAAGAAAATTTATCCTTGATGGTGGTGTGGAGGTGCTAATGGTGGCAAAGGTTGTGCAGGAGAGGAGATGGTAGTGTTGGAAGAAGAAGGGAAGAGAGGGGTAAATGGCTTGGGTTTGTGAGGTGACATGCTATGTGGTGTGCATCTCACCGAGTTGTCAGTGCCACATCATATTTCATGTCCATCATGAACAATCTTAACGGGAAGGATATATTTGGACCTAAAGTATAACAGGGAGTTATGTTTGAACCCAAAATATAACGGAAAGGGTATATTTGAAACCAAAGTATAACGAGGGGTATATTTAAACCATTTCTGATAGTTCAGGGGTATATTTGACCCTTTTCCGTAAAAATAAAACGAAGGGACTATTTGTTTATTTGTTACATAGATTACATTTGTCTGTAAAGTAGTTGAAAAGCTGGTATTTGAATGTGACTATATAGTACGTACTCATGTTTTTCTTGTTGAGATTGACCATTTATATCCTAGTAAAAGAAATCATTGGAGACCAATTATTTACTTTAACACCTACTTCTTCTAGGTAATCTTCATGTCATTTTCTGTGTCATCTCTATGGTTTAATTAGATCAGATTAAGAACTGCCTAGATTGACTTCATAAACTAAGTGGTTGACAAGTTTAGTTACGTTCCTCATATGAGTCAATTCGTTTAATATCATGACATTGATGATCTGTTTGCAGTTAAAAAGTGGTTGAGCTAGATGCCAAAAATAGCATGGAAAAGCTTCTTTTTAAAGTGGGAATAAATTATAAAGGCATCTTACATCACCAAGTTTAGAACATATATTAATTTATGCACTTTTTTTTGTTTGTTTTACCATTTATTATGCAGATTCACTATCACGACTAATCCAAATTCACACCACATAGGATCTGTAATAGGACAGATCGAGAACTTATCATGTATTATGCAGTAGTTGTAGTATGACAGATAAATTCTCAATCTGTCCCCAATTCAGATTCGCACTGAATAAGTTCTGAATGTTTTGTCTTAGCTTTTATTTTTTGTCATGGTGTATTGTTCCTTTTTACTTTTGTTGTTCCTCACCTTTTCGTTTTTCCTCATGCATTAAAGATAGGAGAATGGTCCTTCAAAATTTCGTTAACTGATTTAAATCAAGAGTAACTTAAGTTTTTGTAATTAATTAAACATATTTTCTAATTTTTAAAAACAAATTAAGTATATAATGCCATAACTTATTAAAATATTATGCAAACTAGCTAAGGTAACAAGATCTCGCTTTTGGTTTCTTATGATGTATTAGGAAAACAATTTAGTTAATTAATGAATGATTAGTTGACGTTCCTTATCTCGATCTTTTTTGTCTTTCATTTTTAATTAATTTATCACGTTATAATAATAAAATCAGATCGGGGCATGTACACCTGACTTCAGATCTGATTTCGTGATAGTGTACTTGTGATTGATATTTTCTGCTTAATTACATATTAAGCGAAAAATGGTATGCTATTGCACGTACATACATGAAAATTAGGTTCAAATAGGCTAATTTGTTAGTTGATCTAACTATTATTATGATAAAGTCCTCTAAAAAAGTAGTACCACTTACGATCATTACGAATAATAAGTGGAATTAGTTATTTGAAAAAAAATAACTTGAATAATAAAGAAAGTAACCTAAATTAAAAGTTAAATTATACTGATAGCTAGCGTAATTATTTACACGATTCATATAGACACTTTAAAATCCTTTCATAATTTTTGAAATGGTGCTGGCTAGATAAAAAAATTACCCACACCTAAATATGCGGATCTGGGTAGGCTCTATAGGTTCAATTTTTAAGATTCTTAACATTGAACCTATTTTATTTTTAAAATTATGGGTTCAGACCTACTATTCGCTACAATTCAGTGAACTTTTACACATAAACTATGTTATGCGTCAAAAAATCTTGGTTTTAGTTGAACTCGATCATCAAAATCTTGGTTTGAACTGAGCACTTTTATTCTAACGCTACGTACATCTCCTTGTCAAACCAATTAATATATGCAAGATATATATATATATATATATATATATATATATATATATATATATATATATATATATATATATATATATATATATTGTAATGATAATTAAAATGTATGTTCTGCTTTTGGTTAATTAAATAACTATGCAGTTTTCATGAGCTGACGGAATTTGATGAATCGAAGAGGAGTTGTCGAAGGCGTTTGGCTGGGCATAACGAAAGGCGAAGAAAGAATTCATCATCATCATCTGCAGATCAGCCTCCTAATACTATTGCAGAAGGTTCAACCAGAAAAGGAACAGTGACACTCAACACGGACATTAACAACATGATGTGTGGTCAAGTTGATGACAGAGGAGGAATTCACGTATCTATCCAAGAGAATTCCACTTACAAAAACTTCCATCTCCGTTGAAAAAATGCATGCATGTTTATAGTATAAAATAATTGCTCTCTCTCTTCTGTCATAGTTCTCTCTAAGTAATCTGTTTCCAAAATAATCATCATCAGTTACACCACCAGTGGCTTAATTTATCAATTATCTGCACTAAAAACAATATCAGTTATCATTATGATAATGAACTACTGTCAAATACCAGAATCATGCATGGCTGCTGGTAGTTTATAAGTACTATATATTGATCTGTGGTTGCTTTCTGCTATATATATCTAACTAAGATATGTGTGATCTCAATGTAATTAAAGTATTAGTGACTTTAAGGACTTGGTACGTTAAGGTTGTTGTAGTCCTTGTAGAGTTGTAGTAGGACAGAGGATTTATCGCGATTTTAATTTTATTATGGTGTTTTCTCTATGTATTGTAATATATAAGTTTAAAGAAGAGCATAGTCCATGACTCATTGGGCTCCTAATTGTTTAGTTTGAGTTGTAAGTTTCGTGGAGTAACCTATTGTCCATGGGGTGTCCTATTAATCCCTTAATTTTATATCTGTACGGACTATTGGTTGGTGACAATTAGCTATATATTCATGTTCCAATTGTTACGTTGTTTTAGTTTCTTCATTTACTTTTGAGAAGAGTTTAACAAGTAGTATTGCTTCGGATTAGAATTTTCACTAGAGGGAGATAGAATATAAAGAAGTGTCTATACAAACTTTGACCTATTTATATAACGTTGTTTTTTGACGAAAGAGCGTTAGCTGACTCCTATTAGGTAAGGTTATAGCTTCGCCCTACTCTATACTATAACCTCTTCTACAGTCTACACACACACACACACACATCTTCCTTACGTTTTGATATTGCATTAGAAAACAGAGGAAAAAGGGACGAGAGAAGAAAAATTGATGCTGCTTAGTTCTTATTACTGCAATTTTACAATCAAAGGTAACTAGTTTAATTAAACAAGTGTATAACTGATGCATGCAATTATGCAACCATGAACCTCGAGTATATGAAAAGCTTAATTCAAAGATTCTTGAAGTACATAATCATGTGTATATGATCACGTAGTCAAATTTTAAACAAATGCTCCTAGATATATGCATGCCCACAATATGAGAGTACTTTCATTTCATGATATTTAAAAGGATTTTCATGAAATTGTAAGAAGCGTAATATAAGATTTTAAGTTGTTATATAGACGCTATATTTCGTTGTGTCAAACGTATGAAAATAGTGAATGCATTTATCCCCGTTTTAGATTTGCTTCATCCTTTTATGATAATTCAAAAGAGGAGAGGTTGTTTGTATGAGAGCGCGAGAGGCGTGAAGAAGGGGAAAAAAAATGAGGCAGTGAAACAAAATGCCGATTAGGGTCTAGGGAAAAAATTGCATTTGTGTGGACCACAGAAATAGTCAACTACGACTAGCATAGACCCGATTCTGGCGATTCAACCTATCATAAAGACATTTTTAACACTAAAGAATTAGTTTTTAACACAAAAGAATTAATCACATGTATTATATAAAAGTGAAAATAAACGGGAAATGAAATTGTTGGTACATACATAGCATATTTAAAGTTTTATTTTACGATTCAAACAATTACTTCTGAAATATAAAGGAGACCAACTTTCTTAGATAACCCTTTATATGACTTTTCTACTTTCACTAATATTTTAGATGAGCTAAAAAATCATTGATCATTCACATAACTTTTACTTCTTTTTTTTTTTAATGTATAATTGTTTACTAAGAGCTTTATTTTAATAACATATTTGTTATTTTATAAAATCGTGTATTACTTGATTCAGCATACACATGCCTAGAAACTAGTTTAATTAAACAAGTTTATAACTGATGCATGCAATTATGCAACCATGAACCTCGAGTGTATCAAAAGCTTAATTCAAAGATTTTTGAAGTACATAATCATGTGTATATGATCACATAGTCAAATTTTAAATAAATACTCCTAGATATATATATATATGCATGCCCACAATATGAAACTACTTTCGTTTAGTGAAACTTAAAAGGATTTTCATGAAATTGTAAGAGGCGGAATTCAAGATTTTAAGTTGTTGTTCGCTATATTTCGTTGTGTCAAACATGTGAAAATAGTGAGTGCGTCTATCCTTGTTTCAGATTTGTTTCATCCATTTATGATAACTCGGAAGAGGAGAGTATGCGAGAGAGAGAGAGAGAGAGAGGCGTGAAGAAGGAAAAAAATACTAGGCGGTGAAACAAAATGACGGTTAGGGAAAAAATTGCATTTATATGGAGCACACAGAAATAGTCAACTACGACTAGTATAGACCAGATTCTGGCGATCCAATCGGTTAGAAAGACATTTTTAACACAAAAAAATTAATGACATGTATTATATAAAAGTGAAATAAAACAGGAAATGAACTTGTCCGTACATATATAGCATAGTGATTTTAGTTCCAAATTTGCCCCAAATGAAACATGAAAATTATAATTTTGCCTTGGTTCGTCCTTCCCAACCCCCATTTCTAATATAGAGTAATTTGATACATATTTGACACGAGATTCTAATTACTAAATACACCAATCATTAAAAGACATTTAAAAATTCATATCTTCTCGTGTGAACGCAATCTATATCTAAATGTCGACGTTTTAAGTTGACAAAAAAGTTTAAAAGATGAGAGCATCCTTGAGAGTAAATGACATCATATCCTCACTGTACAATTGTTTAACATGCATAATGTATTTTCTTTTTAGAAAATTGTAAGAATTACTTTTGACATAATTGAAAAGACGAAAAAGTCCCTCTTAAAAAGCATATTTTTGCTGTAGATTTTCAATATCTACACTCTGGGTCGGGATTATGATACCATATACGTGTTTGAACGAACTCAATAACTTTGATCTGCTTAGACCTTATATTTGTTTTAAAAAATCTATTATATACATAAGAATATTTAGGTGACACCAGATGCACGTGTGACACACGGAATGCACGTGTGGCACATGAAATGTACGTGTGACGCACACAGAAGCTAATCTTATTAAACATAGTTGAGATGTTTTATTAAGATTTGGCTTTAGACCAACAATTTCATTGAGCCACCCTTGGTTGTTATTCGCTATTTCCTTGTATCAAAAGTGCGAAAAATGAATGCGTCAAATCCTATTTCAATTTCATTCCATCCATTTATGAGAAATGTGTAATTTGTGTGCATACTTGGCACGAGATTCTAACTTCTCCTAAATACATCGATCATAAAAATATATTTAAGAAAATCACATCTTCCCGTGTGAACGCCATCTATATCTAAATGTCGTCGTTTCAAGTTGATAAAAAAAATGAGAGCGCCTTGAGAATAAATTACATCTTATCCTCACTGTACAACTGTTTAACACACGTAATATATTCTCTTTTTGGAAAATGTTAGAGTTACTTTCGACATTATTCAAAACAAAAAAGTCCCTCTTAAAAAGGCATATTTTTTGTTGAAGATTTCCAATATCTGCACTCCGAGGTGGGACTACATTATTTGTTACGTGTTCAGACGAATCCAATAAATTTGATCTACTTAGACCTTAAATTTGTATTAATATAATTTGATCAATTGGATTTCAATACTGGATACTGAAAAAAGAAGACATGCAGGAAATTTACTCATCCCAAGTCCACTTCTCCCTCTCTCTCTCTCTCTCTACAATGAAAAAAATACCTCTATGCTTTCATCAAATTTACAACTCTCTCTTTCTTTTCTTCTCCCAATTCCAAACACCAAATAAAACCAACACACATTCTTGAAAAATACTTTTCCTTTTCTCTGATACAACAAAATCAAGCGGTGCTCATCAAAAAAAAGGCCAGCCTAGAAACACTTTTTATCGAATTATAATCAAGATGATGATAACAACAACGACGACGACGACGTTGATGATAACAACGATGATGAGTAAATAACATCTTATCCTCATTGTACAACTGTTTAATACGCTTAATACATTCTCTTTTTGGAAAACGTTAGAATTACTTTAATTTCTACATTATTGAAAAGACGGAGAAGTCCCTCTTAAAAAGGCATATTTCTTGATGTAGATTTTCAATATCTACACCGCAGGACGGGACTACAATACCAGATAATACCAGATACGTGCTTGATTGGATCCAATAATTTCGATTTTCTTCAACCTTATATTTATATTAAAAAATTATTAAATATATATAAATATTTAATTGACACCAGACGCACGTGCGACACACAGAATGCACATGTGGGACACTAGATGTACGTGTGACGCATGCAGAAGCTAATCTTATTGAATATATTTGAGACGTTTTATTAAAGTATGGCTTTAGACCATTAATTTCATTGAGCCACCAGGCTTTAGACCATTAATTTCATTGAGCCACCCCTGGTTGTTATTAGCTATTTCATCGTATCAAAAGTGCAAAAATAATGAACGCGACAATTCCTATTTCAGATTCGTTCCATCCATTTATGAGAAATGTGTAATATGTGTGCATACTTGGCACGAGATTCTAACCACTCCTAAATACATCGATCATTAAAATACAGTTAAAAAATCACATCTTCTCATTTGAATGTCATCTATATCTAAACGTCGTCATTTCAAGTTGATAAAAAAGAACAAAAAATGAGAGCTCCTCGGGAGTAAATGACATCGTATCCTCATTGTACAACTGTTTAGCATGCGTAATATATTTTGCTTTTGGAAAATGTTTGAATTACTTTCGACATTACTGAAAAGATAAAAAAGTCCCTCTTAAAACTGTATATTTCTTGTTGTAGATTTGAATATCTACACTCCGGGGCCGGACTACAATACCATATAAGTGTCTGAACGAGCCCAATAACTTCGATTTGCTTAGACCTTATATTTGTATGAATTTTTTATTAAATATATATAAATATTTAATCGATACTAGATGCACGTGTGACACACAAAATGCACATATGGCACATGAGATGCACGTGTGACGCACACAAAAGCTAATTTTATTAATTGAGACGTTCTATTAAGGTTTGGCTTTAGGGCTTAGACCACAAATTCCATTGAGACATCCCTGGTTGTTATTTCCTATTTCCTTGTGTCCAAAGTGTGAAAATAATGAATGCGTCAATTCCTATTTTAGATTCATTCCATCCATTTATGAGAAATGTGTAATTTGTATGCGTACTTGGCACGAATTCTAACTACTAAATACCCTGATCATCAAAAGAAAATTAAAAAAATCACATCTTCTCGTGTGAAGGCAGTCTATATCTAAACGTCATCATTTAAAGTTGGTTAGAACAGTAAATGAGAGCGCTTCGAGAGTAAATGACATCTTATCCTCACTATACAACTGTTTGACACGCGTAATATATTCTCTTTTTGAAAAACGTTAAAATTACTTTTGACATTATTCAAAAGACAAAATAGTCTCTCTTAAAAAGCAATATTTCTTGTTGTAGATTGCTGACATCTACATTGCAGGACAGAACTACAATATTAGATATGGATTCGGACCAACTCAATATTTTTTGCTTAAACCTTATATTCGGATTAGAAAATCCATTTAAAAAGTATAAATATTTAATTGCAAAGCCGATAACTAAATCAAACTATAAATTCAAAATTTGTAAACTTCAAATCCTGAATAAGTCTTGATCTGCTCTCCATTCCAAAGGAAAACAGAATTGAATGGAAAGTGAAAAAAAGAAGAAGGAAAGAAGTGTCTAAAGTTGCAAACTTGTAAAAACATATTCTCTAACAACTTTTGTCAGGGAGCTCTTTATCCCCCTTTTTTTTTGGCCACCTCATTCGGTGGATATATTTATTAATAGGAAAATGATGTCCCAAAAAAAAAAAAAAAGAACCACAACAAGACAGAAACAAAAGGGTAATTGAAAGGATACATCTAGAACACTATCACTAAACACAAGGGAGTTGCACGTGTGGCACATGAAATTTCAGGTCCTTATTCGAAAATCCATTTTTGTTGTTGGGCACCGGGTGAAAGATAAAAGACGTGTAGTATAATTATGTTTGTGGAGAAAAAGAGAAAAAAAGAAAAAGGAAGCTCAAAATTTACTCAACCCAAGGACTTTAAATTTGTATTAATATAATTGGATTTCAATACTGGATAGTGAACACCGGGTAGAAATAAAAGAAGACATGTAGAAGTAATGTATATGTATGTGGAAAAAAGATAAATAAAGAAAAAGGCAGCTCAAAATTTACTCATCCCAAATCAACTTCTCTTCTCTTCACTTCTCCTTCTCTCTTCTTCATAGACTTCCTTTCTCTCTCTCTAAAAAGTGAAAAAACACAACTCTATGCTTTCATCAAATTTACAACTCTCTCTTCCTTTTCTTCTTCCAATTCCAAACACCAAATAAAGCCCACACATTTTTGAAAAAAACTTATTCTTTTCTATGCTACAACAAAACCAAACGGTGCCCAACAACAAAAATGCCAGCCCAGAAACGCTATTTTCTTGTATTAAAAATGCCAAAATAATGAATGCATCAATTCCTATTTTAGATTTGTTCCACCCATTTATGAGAAATGTATAATTTGACATGCATACTTGGCACGAGATTCCAACTACTCCTAAATTCACCCATCATTAAAAGGAATTTAAAAATATCACAACTTCTCGTGTGAAAGCCATTTATATCTAAACGTCATCGTTTCAAATTGATAAAAAGACAAAAAACGAGAGCTCCTCGAGAGTAAATGACATTTTATCCTCACTGCACAACTATTTAACACGCATAATTATATTCTCTTTTTGGAAAACGGTAGATTTACTTTCGACATTATTGAAAAAGACCAAAAAATCCCTCTTAATAAGCATATTTCGTGCTGTAGATTTC
Organism: Lycium ferocissimum; assembly: GCF_029784015.1. Taxonomy (NCBI): domain Eukaryota; kingdom Viridiplantae; phylum Streptophyta; class Magnoliopsida; order Solanales; family Solanaceae; genus Lycium; species Lycium ferocissimum. The sequence continues at coordinate 42,216,844 of NC_081352.1, read as the reverse complement.
CAATATCTACATTCTGGCCAAATACGTGTTTGAACGAACCCAATAACTTCGATCAGCTTAGACCTTATTTGTTTTAAGAAATTTATTAAATATATATAAATATTTAGTTGACACTAGATGCAGATGTGGGACACACAATGCACATGTGGCACACGAAATGGACGTGTGACGCACACAGAAGCTAATTTTATTGAACATATTTGAGACATTTCATTAAGGTTTGATTTTAAACCCCAAATTTCATTGCGCCACCCCCGATTGTTATTCTCTATTTACTTGAATCAAAAGTGCGAAAAATGAATGCATCAATTCCTATCTCAGATTCATTCCATCCATTTATGAGAAATGTGTAAATTCTGTGTATACTTGGCACAAGATTCTAACTACTCCTAAATACACCGATCATTAAATTTTTTTAAAAAATCACATCTTCTCATGTGAACCCCATCTATATCTAAACGTTGTCGTTTTAAGTTGACAAAAAAGAAAAAAAATGAGAGCGCCTTGAGAATAAATGACATCTTATCCTCACTATACAACTGTTTAACAGGCGTAGTATATTCACTTTTTGGAAAATGTTAGAGTTACTTTCGACATAATTCAAAAGACAAAAAAGTCCCTCTTAAAAAGGCATATTCCTTGCGGTAGATTTTCAACGTCTGCCGCGGAACTACAATAACAGATACGGGTCGAGATGAACCCAATAATTTTTATTTAAATTCTATATTCGTATTAGATAATCAATTAAATATGTATACATAATTAATTACGAACCTAGTGACTAAAACGAATTATGAATTTGATTATAGACCCAAAACCCATAAACTTTAAATTCTCAACACATCTTAATTTGTCATTCATTCTAATCTGCCATATTCCAATCAGTGGCGTACACATGATTTTTTGTCAGCGGTGTCACATTTTAAAATGAGAAACAATAAATAAAACAATGTAACACCGGAACAAAATATAAATAAAACATCATTCACGTACAGTAATATAACTTTTCTCGATGAGATTTTTTTTTGTTTAATGTATTCAAAATAACCTCATTAAAAGTAGCGAGAAAGAAGGTGAAAGAAAAAAAAAACATAAAAAAACCCGCAAATAACTAAGTAGGGAAGGAGAAAGATCTTTTTTTCTTAACAATTAAGAGGTCGTGGGCTTGAACCCAAATATGTTATAAAACTTTTTGTAGATGAGGAATATAACTTTTTTAAGAAAAAAGTGATGTGCTGCTGGGTTTCGAACTCGCGTTCAACTCTAAAAGAGGTAGCGCCCGACCAATTAAGCTATGCGATCCAAAGTGCTATGAGGTGTCACTTAAAAAAATATATCCTCAATTTTGCCTTTGCCTTTTAATTATACATAAATATTTAGTAAAATTTTCCGACAAAGCAGTGTCACGTGACACCCCTCGGCCTAAGGTAGATCCACCCCCGATTCCAATGGAAAAAAGAGTTGAATGGAAAAAAGAAAAAGGTTTAGTCGGATCTCACTATAGATTCCAGACAAAGGAAAAGAAAAAGATTTAGTCGAATCTCCCAATAGATATCAGACATCGGGTGAAAAAACAAAACACATGAAGTAGATGTATGTGGGAAAAAAGAGAAATAAAGAAAAAGGCAGCACAAAATTTACTCATCCCAAGTCCACTTCACTTCTCTACTCTTTCTATCTTTTCCATAAGACCCCATTCTCACTCTCTACAAAGTGGGAAAAAAAAAAACATCTTCATGCAGCTTTCATCAAATTTACAACTCTCATTTCCATTTCCTCTCTCAATTCCAAACACCAAATAAAGCCAACACAAATTCTTGAAAAAAACTTCTCCTTTATGCTACAACAAAATCAAGAGGTGCCCAAAAACAAAAATGTCAGCCCATAAACACTATTTCCTTGTATTAAAGTGTGAAAATAATGAATGCGTCAAATCCTATTTCAGATTCGTTCCATCCATTTATGAGAAATTTGTAATTTGTCGTGCATACTTGGCACGAGCTTCCAACTACTCCAAAATACACCTATCATTAAAAGGAATTTTTTTAAAAAAAAATCACATCTTCTCGAGTGAACGCCATCTATATCTAAACGTCGTCGTTTCAATTCCATTCACTTATGAGAAATGTGTAATTTGATATGCATACTTGGCACGAGATTCCAACTACTCCAAAATACACCTATCATTAAAATGAATTTTTAAAAATAATCACATCTTCTCATGTGAACGCCATCTATATCTAAACGTCCTCGTTTCAAGTTCATAAAAAGAACAAAAAATGAGAGCTTCTCGAGAGTAAATGACATCTTATCCTCACTGTACAACCATTTAACACGCATAATGTATTCCGTTTTTGGAAAACGTTAGAATTACTTTTAACATTATGGAAAAGACGAAAAAATCCCTCTTAAAAAGCATATATCTTTTTGTAGATTTCCAATATCTACATTCCAGAGCAGGACTACAATACCAGATACGTGTTTGGACAAACCCAATAACTTTGATCTGCTTAGACCTTATATTTGTTTTAAAAAATCTATTAAATATATATAAATATTTAGTTGACACCAGATGCAGATGTGGCACACAGAATGCACATGTGGCACACGGAATGTACGTGTGACGCACACTTACAACTCTCACTTCAATTTCATTGAGCCATCCCTGATTGTTATTTGCTATTTACTTGCAGCAAAAGTGCAAAAAAGGAATGCGTTAATTCCTATTTCAGATTCATTCCATCCATTTATGAGAAATGTGTAATTTGTGTGCATACTTGGCACAAGATTCTAACTACTCCTAAATACACCGATCATTAAAAAACATTTGAAAGAATCACATCCTATCATGTGAATACCATCTATATCTAAACGTTGTCGTTTTAAGTTGATAACAAAGAAAACAAATGAGAGCGCCTCGAGAATAAATGACATCTTATCCTCACTATACAACTGTTTAACACAAGTAATGTATTCTTTTTTTGAAATTTTTTAGAGTTACTTTCAATATAATTCAAAAAATAAAAAAAATCCCTCTTAAATAGGCACTCCTTGCAATAGATTTTCAACATCTGCCGCGGAACTACAATATTAGATACGGGTTGAGACGAACCCAATAATTTAAGTCTGAATCCTATATTTGTATTAGATAATCAATTAAATATGTATAAATATTTAATTACAAAACTAGTAACTAAAACAAATTACGAATTTGATGATAAACCGAAAACCCATAAACTTTAAATTCTGAATACATCTTAATCTGCCATTCAATCCAATGGAAAAAAGAGTTGAATGGAAAAAAAAAAGGTTTAGTCGGAACTCACAATAGATACCGGACAAAGGAAAAAGAAAAAGGTTTAGTCGGATCTCCCTATAGATATCAACACCGGCTGAAAAAATAAAACACATGAAGTATATGTACGTGGGTAAAAAGAGAAATAAAGAAAGAGGCAGCCCAAAATTTACTTATCCCCAAGTCCACTTCACTTCTCTACTCTCTCTCTCTTCATCATAAGACCCCCTTTCTCTCTCTCTCTACAAAATGAAAAAAAAAAATCTCTACGCATCTTTCATCAAATTTAAAACTCTCACTTCCATTTCTTCTCCCAATTCCAAACACCAATAAACGCCAACACACATTCTTGAAAAAAAAACTTCTCCTTTTCTATGCTACAACAAAACCAAGCGGTGCCCAACAACAAAAATGCCAGCCCAGAAACGCTATTACACGTGCGAAAATAATGAATACGTCAATTCCTATTTCAGATTTGTTCCATCCATTTATGAGAAATATTTAATTTGACATGCATACTTGGCACGAGATTCCAACTACTCCTAAATACACCTATCATTAAAAGGATTTTTTTTTAAGAAAAACTACATCTTCTCGTGTGAACGCCAGCTATAGCTAAATGTCGTCGTTTCAAGTTCAGAAAAAAGAACAAAAAATGAGAGCTCCTTGAGAGTAACTGCCATCTTTTCCTCACTATACAACTATTTAACACGCATAATATAGTCCGTTTGGAAAATGTTAGAATTACTTTCAACGTTATGGAAGTGGAACTGACCCTGAAGCCTTTGATGAGTAATTCTCTTTGTTACTTGAGAACTTTTTTTTTTTTTACTATGCATGTTTAATTTTGTGTTTTTTTACTGTTGGGTTTGTTACTTTCTATCTTTTTCTGTAACGATCGTTTGGTCGTTATAGTTCTTTCGGCATTTTCCCCCTTTTCCGAGCATTGATTAGCTCGCTTTTGACCCGAAGGAACCGCTGATATGCTTCCTGGGGTGCCTAGACCGAATTCGGGCAACTTTGGTGAAAATATAGGCTTAAAGTGAAAAATGGTTGACCCGAAATTGACTTTTGGGCAAATCGACCTTTTCCAAAATTTCGTCGATTTCGAGAGGTCCGGATGGTTGTTTAGAACCTGTATGGGTATTTGGTTCGATTCCCAATGCATTCGGATGCATTTGGGGACTTAGGATGGAAAATTAGAATTAAGGCATCGGGGGTTGACTCGGTCAACGAGGCCTCCGTTGGAAATTTCAAGACCACAAGCGTGTTCGTAGTGTAATTTTGTGTGGGTTTGTGTGTTTGATTTGTGAGCAGATGGCCTCAGGAATAACCCAGAATTTCGATTGAAGACTTAGAAAAATAGGGGAATTCTGGTGTCTGGTGCCCGCTATGGCGGCACCGCTGTTGCGGTATGTTGACCGCTGGGGCGGCCATGTATATTTTGGCCATTCTGTTGTGGCGGTCCACCATTCGCCGTGGCGGCAGCGACCGTAACAGTCTCTGCATTCCCACGCGAGTGACGGGCAGTGATTTTTCATTAAATGTGTCTTAAATAAGTCTTAGACCCTCATTATTTCCTATCTCAATTTTGGAGCTTGAGGGAACTGTTCTTGGAGCTAATTTAGAGAAATTCTTGGAGGTCAAATTTTCCTAATCCTTTACCCTTCCTTAATCCCAATCATCTTAGATTTCACCCTTCCCTTTAACAATCCCTTAGAGATGAAATTTGAGAGAGGGTTTTTGAAGAACATTTCCCTAGATTATTAATGATAAATTGATGATGGGTATGCTAGATATTGACTGATCTAAGCTTATTAAGCATATATCTTCCACTATTAACATTGAAATTCAGATTTGGAGACTTAGGGTTTATACCCAATTTGGGGGTTTTTACTTGAGATCAGATTTAGGCCAATTCTTGAGTAAAATCAACAATTAGTGGTCGGGTTATGATCACCTAGTACTTAATTTGGTATTTTGCCCGCGAATTTTCTGTTTTGCCCTTGTGGGTCCGTTTCCTCAATTTCTAGGGTTAAAACGGACCTAGTTGATATCATAGCAATATTAGTATCATTCTTCATGATTTCTAATATAGAATTCGATTATGCTTAGATTACTTTGGTTCTGAGCTTCAGAGGAAGGGCAAGGCAAAAGAGTGACTTGTTGGTGTTGCGGTTCGGCAGTCCAGGTAGGTTATGGCATACCTTTAGTGAGACTTCGTATAATGAATCACATATTTAGATTATAATGTTGGAGACAGCATGTGAACCTTCAGGTATGAAGTTGGGATGGATATTGCCTTAGGTTGGGCCTTGATGTGTGTTGGGACTAGCCACCCCGTTATGCGTGCTTGATTGTTGAATTGTGTTAGCTTGATGCCATGTGTAGTTGGTAATTATCGACTTCTGTCTTGTCGTCTTGATTTCGATAGAATTGACATACCCGTGGTTGGTATTTGTACTTGGATATATTATTGGCGTACCCACTGTGGTACTTAACTTATTGATATTTGTTGGCATACCCACTGTTGGTATTGTGATGTGATACTTGTTGGCGTACCCCGTTTTGGTACTTGTGATATTGAACTTGATCGATTTACATATGCATTGAACACATTCTCTCATATTCATGCATGACCGATACCCGGTGATGATCCGGTATTGTTGATCGAGCGAAACTGATAATTGATAAACTCTTTTACTTGAGTGATTGTAAAAAGGACGATGTCCGAAGATCCATTCCGGAATCGTTGATTACATGAAACTAATATTTCGATGAACTATTTTTACTTGAGTGATTGTGAGAAGGACAATGTCCGAGGTTCAATTTTGAAATCATTGATTGTGTAAAACTGATATTTGACAGACTCTTTTACTTGAGTGACTGTGAGATGGTTGATGTCCGATGAGCTATTCCGGCATCGTTGTTGCATGGCCGATTCCGATGTTATTCTGGAATCGTTGTTAGTGCATGGACTCCGCGGGTCCCCCAGGGTGGTGCCAGTGAGGCTCCTCCTGTGAGCAATTAGCCAAGGTCCCGTCTATCTTTTGGGCAAAGATCTGGGACGGGTGGCACTTAGACCTCACGAGTCACACTGGGTTGTGCCACCGAGACGTCGATATTTCCGTCCGGAGTACATTTGTACACCTCATTTGCATGGCATAGCATCACATTCATACCATTATTGCACTGCATTGCATATGACTTGATTGAGATGTTTGATGATTGGATTGGATCAGATATACTTAGACTTGACATATTCAGGTTTAGATGCTTTACATAGGTGGTGTCGGATACTCGGTTGTGACTATATTGTCTCATGCTTGTTTAGTTTATTAGCTTATCTGCTTTATCTTCTGAATTGTGTTAACTATACTTAGTCGGCCGATGATGCCTACCAGTACTGTTGATTGTACTGACCTGTACTTGCTGCATTCCTTTATAAATGCAGAGTACCAGGACGGTTCTACTTCTGTGACCCATGGCTGATCGACTCTTCAGCTTTCTCTCGAGTTTCCAAGGTGAGCGTGGATTCCGCTGACCTTGAAGACCTTCCTATCGCATATCTTACTTTTATTTCAGAGACATAGACATTATGTATTAGTATTCCAGATTGTATTATTCACCTTAGATGCTTTTGTATTATTTAGAGTAGACCCTGGGGTATTTACTGTCTTCCGCACTTTTTACTACTATCTATCTAGTGAGACTTACGTAATTGTTCTATTCCGCTATTTTAAATTCATTCTTCGTGTAATTATTCGTTGTTGGGATGAGGGTTCGCTTACTGAGGTGGGAAGGTAAGTGCCCGCATGACCTAAGCAAAATGGGTGGTGACATTTTCGATGTGTGTTTAGTTCAGATGGCGTGTTTTGCTATTTGAGTCTGTAAAAATGCGATCTTTTGTCATTTTTTGGTCTGTTTTGATAGTTCTTGTTTTGAGTAACGACAGTTTGGATGGATACTGAGTTTCTAGTTTTGAACTTGTTTGAGTGTGATTCTTAAAAAGAATATTTCTTGTTGTTGATTTTCAATATCTACACTTCGGGACGATAATACAATACCAGATACATGTTGAACGAACCTAAGAACTTCGATCTACTTAGACTTTATATTTGTTTTAAAAAATCTATTAAATATATATAAATATTTAGTTGATACTAGATGCAGATGTGACACAGAATGCACATGTGGCGCACGAGATGCACGTGTGATGCAAGCAAAAGCTAATTTTATTGAATATAATTGAGAGGTTTTATTATGGTTTAACTTTAGACCACTAATTTCATTAAGACACCCTGGTTGTTATTCGCTATTTCCTTGTATTACAAGTGTGAAAATAATGAATGCGTCAATTCCTATTTAAGATTCATTCCATCCATTTACGAGAAATGTGTAATTTGTGTGCATACTTGGCACGGGATTCTAACTACTCCTAAATTCACCGATCATTAAAATACAGTTAAAATAATCACATCTTCATTTTAACACCATCTATATCTAAACGTCGTCGTTTCAAGTTGATCAAAAAGAACAAAAAATGAGAGCACATCGAGAGTAATGACATCTTATCCTCACTGTACAACTGTTTAACACGCGTAATACATACCTTTTTTTAGAAAATGTTAAAATTACTCTCGACATTATTGAAAAGACGAAAAGTCCCCCTTAAAATGTATATTTCTTGCTGTATATTTTCAATATCTACACTCCAGGGGAGGACTACAATACATATACATGTTTAAATGAGCCAAATAACTTCGATTTGCTTAGACCTTATATTTGTATTAAAAAGTCTATTAAATATATATAAATATTTAATTGATACCAGATGCATGTGTGACACACTGAATGCACACGTGGCACACGAGATGCACGTGTGACGCATAAAAAATTAATTTTATTGAATATAATTGAGACATCTTATTAAGTTTTGGCTTTAGGGCCGAGGCCACCAATTTCATTGAGACATCCCTAGTTGTTATTCCCTATTTCCTTGTGTCAAAGGTGTGAAAATAATGAATGCGTCAATTCCTATTTTAGATCCGTTCCATCCATTATGAGAAATGTGTAATTTGTATGCATACTTGGCACGAGATTCTAACTACTCCTAAGTACACTGATCAATAAAAGAAATTCTAAAAAATCACATTTTCTCATGTGAACGCAGTTTATATTTAAACGTCGTCATGTCAAGTTGGCTAGAACAAAAAATGAGAGCGCCTCGAGAGCAAATGACATGCATCTTATCCTCACTGTACAACTGTTTAACACGAGTAATATATTCTCTTTTTGGGAAACGTTAAAGTTACTTCTGACATTATTCAAAAGACAAAAAAGTCCCTCTTAAAAAGGCATATTTCTTGCCGTAGATTTCCAACATCTGCACTCCAGGGCGGAGCTACAGTATCAGATACAGATTCGGACCAACCCAAAACTTTTAACTTAAACCCTATATTGGTATTAGAAATTCATTTAAAAAGTATAACTATTTAATTATGAAGCCGATAACGAAAACAAACTATAAATTCAATGATAAATCCAAAATTCATAAACCTCAAATCATGAATAAGTCTTGATCTGCTCTTTGTTCCAAAGGAAAATAGAGTTGAATGGAAAGTGAAAAAAAAAGTGTGTAAAGTCGCAAACTTATAAAACCATATACTCTTAAGAACTTTTGTCAGGAAGCGCTTTGTCCCTTCTCGAATGGGACTTCAGATGCGAATTAGTATTTAGTCGGGTCTTTATTCGAATACCGGTCACCGGGTGAAAGATACAAGACATATAGTATATGTATGTAGCACGAGATTCTAATTACTCTTAAATACATCGATTATTAAAAAATATTTAAAAAGACTACATTTGCTCGTGTGAACGCCATCTATATCTAAACATCGTCATTTGTAGTTGATAAAAAGAAAAAAATTGAGAGCGCCTCGAGAATAAATGACATTTTATCCTCACTGTACAACTGTTTAACACGCGTAATATATTCTTTTTTTGGAAAACAGAGTTGAATGGAAAAAAAAAAAAGTTTAGTCGGAACTCACAATAGATACCAGACAAAGGAAAAAGAAAAAGGTTTAGTCGGATCTCCCTATAGATATCAACACTGGGTGAAAAAATAAAACACATGAAGTATATGTACGTGGGAAAAAAGAGAAATAAAGAAAGAGGTAGCCTAAAATTTACTGATCCCCAAGTCCACTTCACTTCTCTACTCTTTCTCTCTCATCATAAGACCCCCTTTCTCTCTCTCTCTCTCTCTTTACAAAGTGGGAAAAAAAAACATCTCTATGTAGCTTTCATCAAATTTGCAACTCTCACTTCCATTTCTTCTCCCAATTCTAAACACCAAATAAATCCAACACACATTCTTGAAAAAAACTTCTCCTTTTTTATGCTATAACAAAACCAAGCGGTGCCCAACTATAAAAATGCCAGCCCAGAAACGCTATTTCCTTGTATTACAAGTGCGAAAATAATGAGTGCGTCAATTCCTATTTCAGATTCGTTCCATCCATTTATGATAAATGTGTAATTTGACGTGCATACCTGGCACGAGATTCCAACTACTCCTAAATACACCTATCATTAAAAGGAATTTAAAAAAAAAATCACATCTTCTCGTGTGAACGCCATCTATATCTAACTGTCGTCATTTCAAATTCATAAAAAGAACAAAAAATGAGAGCTCCTCAAGAGTAACTGCCTTCTTATTCTCACTGTACAACTGTTTAACACGCATAATGTATTCCATTTTTGGAAAACGATAGAATTACTTTCAACATTATGGAAGTGGGACTGACCCTGAAGCCTTTGATGAGTATTTCTCTTTGTTACTTGGGAACTTTTTACTATGCATGTTTAATTTCGTGTTTTTTTTTTTACTGTTGGGTTTGTTACTTTCTATACTTTTCGATGTGCGTTTAGTTCAAATGGCGTGTTTTGCTATTTGGGTCGGTAAAAAAGCCATATTTTATCGTGTTTTGGTCAGTTTTGATAGTTCTTGTTTTGAGTAACGGCGGTTTGGATGGATGCAGAGTTAGAGTTTCTAGTTTTGAACTTGTTTGAGTGTGATTCTTAAAAAGCATATTTCTTGCTGTTGATTTTCAATATCTACCACTGAGGACCTGATTAAAATACCAAATACGTGTTGAACGAACCCAAGAACTTCGATCTGCTTAGACTTTATATTTGTTTTAAAAAATCTATTAAATATATATAAATATTTAGTTGACACTAGATGCATGTGGGACACACAAAATGCACATGTGGCGCACGAGATGCACGTGTGACCCAAACAAAAGCTAATTTTATTAAATATAATTGAGATGTTTTATTAAGGTTTGACTTTATACCACTAATTTCATTAAGCCACCCTGGTTGTTATTCGCTATTTCCTTGTATCAGAAGTGCAAAACATGAATGCGTCAATTCCTATTACAGATTCATTCCATCCATTTACGAGAAATGTGTAATTTGTGTGCATACTTGGCACGGGATTCTAACTACTCCTAAATTCACCTATCATTAAAATACATGTCACGACCCAATTTCACAAAGTGGCGCGGGCACCTACCTATCCTACCTCGGTAGGCGAACCCTTAATTCAATCTTCACAAACACAGTATATATAGTGGAAGAAAATAAGCAACGAAGCCTGTCATTCGAATATATAATAAATGTGGAAGTAATTATAAACCACCCCGATCTCGTTCGGTCATACAAGAGCACTAACTAAATACTACAAGTCCGAAGATGAAAAAGTCTCAAAATACAAGCGTCTCGAAAATAGAGTAAGACAAGTAGGTAAGGGAAAAAACATCCGGGGCGTGCCGCCGTCATCGTGCTCACCCCGGAATGACTTACATCACCTCGCCGAATAGCCGCGAGGGGAAAGGAGGAACACATTTAATGCTCTGCATCCATAAAAGAATGCAGCAAGCGCAGGCCATTATAAAACAACGATATTGGTAGGTATCATAGGCCGACTAAGACTAGTTGACATATATAAAGACAATAAGGTAAAAGAAAACAAGTAAACGATAGAATACAAGTCATGATTTTCCATGTAATCACCGTTCATATCCAACCTTATGTTATAGCAACTAATCTCAATTGTTCCAACCATTCAAATATATCAAACAAGTCTACTAGTACGATCCAAACAACGTAGTCTAACTCACAAACAACCAAGAAGTATAACCAACACCATAACCAAGTCATAATCAACCAAGAAGTATAATTAAAGCAATGCAATATGAGGTATGAATGCAATGCGATGCAATGCAACACTTGCACTCTTGTACTCCGACGGCGGAATACCTCTACGCCTTGGCAAAAGATAACCCATGAGGGACCCGCGAAGTCCAAGCACCGTCACTCCGCACACAGCTCAGAGGACCAAATATCCGAAAGTCTCATAATATTAGTGTTCCATATCAATCACTCAGGACATAGTCCAGAGATGACTCAATATCAAATATGTCTTAGAAGAATATCGATCACTCCGCACACAGCCTAGAGATGACTCGTATCAATATGTCTCATATCAGTCACTCCGCACACAGCCCAGAGATGACTTAGTATCCAATGCAATAATGTATGAAGCAAGAATATGATGCAAGTACAATATCAATGAATCATATTAACCAACCGTTCCCCGAAGGGGCGCACAAGTAATATCAGCATCAAGGAAACGAGATAAACCACACAGGAGTCACAACTCTCAATTTTACTAATAATCAAGTCTCACAATATCAAATTCATCAATGTTTCCTTTTCATTTCTATGATCAGTACCAATCACAAGGCCTAACAATATAGTATCAGTATTTCCATCTCGGTCATTCCGTGTCACAAAGCCTAGGGTGACTCAATAATCAATATGCCATGAATATGAGTATGAATATAGGACAATGCAACTATAAACCGTGAATAATCTTAAGTTTCAAGTCGTGCCAAACATAGCCCACCAATATCACAAATGATACACATCCGTGTCATACAAAGCGCACCAATATCATTAGTAATGATCCAAACAAAAGAATCATAATGAATATCCAATTTCCATGACAATAAGGGCCAAATATCCCAAAATTGCTATACGAATAACAAGGCATACACTAAGTATTAGTATCAATATCAGGTAATTCCGTCCTTCCATTTGACTTCCAATTCACAAACAATCCACCAATTTATACACAACGTACCAAACAAGGTCCTATGGAGTCTACAGGCCACAAGCTCGATCAAACAAGTCACAAGCAATACCAAACCCTAAGACAACATCTATCGCAAACTTCATATCTAAATATACGCTTCGCTAGTCGAAGTCTCACCACAAATGTAAGCTGTAACCTACCTGGAATGCCGAACAGCAAATCACGGACCACGAGCTAATTCCTTGCCCTCACGGTGAGTCTCACACAATCAAACTCTAACCAAATAGAGATTCTATGTAAGAATACGAGAAGAGCAACACCCATATTGGTTATATTCTATTCGGGTGAAACCCGCTCTTTAATTTAGGAAAATAGGACTTAAGGGTAAAACGGATATTTTATGATCAAAATACCAATTTCAACACCAATTAACCCAAACCCATCATTAAAATCAAATGAATGTTAAACTAATCCTCAAAATCCTTATTATATTAAAAAAACCCCAATTTGGGTCTAAGAACCCTAATTTTTATTCAAGAATTTCTATGGAATAATCATGGGTTATTGATTACTAAGCATGGAAACATGATAATCTATCATAAACATCAACAATTTCATCATTAAACTCCATCTATTCATCAATTTCGTTTTTAACACTTTTTCTCCCAAAACCCATGAAAACCCTCTTTGATTTTAGTTATACTAGGTTAGAATCATGCAATAATAAGTTCTAGTCATCAAATCCATGCTTAATAGAGCTAATCCAATCCAACAAATCAAGATTTTTTTAACCACAAGTTCATTTTAGAAGAAAACCCCAAAACCCAATTTTTTTTAACCACAAGTTCATTTTAGAAGAAAACCCCAAAACCCACTTAGCCTTCATACTCTTAGGAAGAATCTTAGCATAGATTAATGGTTAAGAGAAGTGAATAGATGATTCTAAGGTCAAGGATGTTACCTTTGTGAAGAACTAGTGAAAACCCTCTCAAAATCGGCTCCCCAAGCTTAGAGATATGAAAATGAAATAATGACTTAAGGTTGGTGCTTTAACACTTATTAACATCAGATTCTGCTCGTCAACCGCTTCGGCGGCCACTCGGCCGCTTCTGCGGCCACCAGACACCAGAATTTTTCTGGTGTCTTACAAACTTGGAATTATCACTCGGAACCATCCCGGAACCGCCTAGACACAAATCAAATATGCAGATATACATAAAAACGTGCTACGAACGCACTCGTGGCCTTGAAATTCCCATCGGAGGTCTCGTTGACCGAGTCAATCCCCGATACCTCAAAACTAACTTTCCAACCCAAGTCCCAAAATGCCCCCGAGTGCATTGGGAGCCTAACCGAATGTACACACAAGTCCTAAACGACTATAAGGACCTCTCGAAATTGAAAAATATCCGAAAAAGGTCCGTTTACCGAAAAGTCAACTATGAGTCAAACAATTTTCATTTAAAAGCCAAATTTTCCAAAAATCACATCAACACTCACTCCAATGCCTAAGGAACCATGCCACCTATCCCCGCGGGTCAAAATGGTACTAATAAGGCTCGGGGATGAGTTAACGGGGCAAAATGGTCAAAAATGCAATAACGACCGAACGGGTCGTTACAATACAGTTAAAATAATCACATCTTCGTTTTAACACCATCTATATCTAAACGTCACCGTTTCAAGTTGATCAAAAAGAACAAAAAATGAGAGCTCCTCGAGAGTAAATGATATCTTATCCTCATTGTACAACTGTTTACCACGCGTAATATATATATATATTTATTTATTTTTTGGAAAAAGTTAAAACTACTCTAGACATTATTGAAAAGACGAAAAGTCCCTCTTAAAATGGTATATTTCTTGTTGTAGATTTTCAATATCTACACTCCGGGACGGGACTACAATACCAGATACGTGTTTGAACGAGCCCAATAACTTCGATTTGCTAAGAGCATATATTTGTATTAAAAAGTCTATTAAATATATATATAAATATTTAATTGATACTAGATGCATGTGTGACACACAGAGTGCACACATGGCACACGAGATGCACGTGTGACGCAGAAAAAAACTAATTTTATTGAATATAATTGAGACATTTTATTAAGTTTTGGCTTTAGGGCTGAGGCCACCAATTTCATTGAGACACCGCTGGCCGTTATTCCCTATTTCCTTGTGTCAAAAGTGTGAAAATAATAAATGCGTCAATTCCTATTTTAGATCTGTTCCATCCATTTACGAGAAATGTGTAATTTGTATGCATACTGGCCATGAGAAGTACACTGATCATTAAAAGAAATTTTAAAAAATCACATTTTCTCATGTGAACGCAATCTATATTTAAACGTCGTCATGTCAAGTTGGCTAGGACAAAAAATGAGAGCACCTCGAGAGCAAATGACATCTTATCCTCACTATACAACTATTTAACACGCGTAATATATTCTCCTTTTGGAAAACGTTAAAGTTACTTTCAACATTATTCAAAAGACAAAAAAGTCCGTCTTAAAAAGGGCATATTTCTTGCCGTAGAATTCCAACATATGCATTCCAGGGCGGAGCTACAATATCAGATACGAATTCGGACCAACCCAAAACTTATGCTTAAACTCTATATTTGTACTAGAAAATTCATTTAAAAAGTATAAATATTTAATTACGAAGCCGATAACGAAAACAAACTATAAATTCAATAATAAATCCAAAATTCATAAACTTCAAATCATGAATAAGTCTTGATCTGCTCTATGTTCCAAAGGAAAACAGAGTTGAATGGAAAGTGAAAAAAAATTGTGTGTAAAGTTGCAAACTTATAAAACCATATACTCTTAACAACTTTTGTCAGGGAGCGCTTTGTCCCTTCTGTGACGGGATTCAGATGCGAATTAGTATTTAGTCGAACCTTTATTCAAATATCGGGCACCGGGTGAAAGATACAAGACTTGTTGTATATGTATGTGGCACGAGATTGTAATTACTCCTAAATACATCGATTATTAAAAAATATTTTAAAAAATTACATCTTCTGGTGTGGATGCCATCTATATCTAAACGTTGTCGTTTGAAGTTGATAAAAAAATGAGAGCACCTCGAGAATAATTGACATCTTATCCTCACTGTACAGCTTTTTAACACGCGTAATATATTTTTTTTTTTTTTTTGGAAAATGTTAAGAGTTACTTTCGACATTATTCAAAAGACAAAAAAATCCCTCTTAAAAAGGCACATTCTTGAGGTATTATTTTCAACACATGCCGCGAAACTACAATATCATATATGGATTGAGATGAACCCAATAACTTTTGTTTAAATCCTGTATTTGTATTAGATGATAATCAATTAAATACGTATAAATATTTAATTAAGCACCTAGTAACTAAGACGAATTATGAATTTGATGATAAATCTAAAACCCACAAACTTTAAATTCTGAATACATCTTAATCTGCCGTTCATTCCAATGAAAAAAGAAGAAGAGTTAAATATAAAAAGGAAAAAAGAAAAAGAAAAAGGTTTAGTCAGATCCCACTATAAATACTCAACAAAGAAAAAAGAAAAAAGTTTAGTCGGATTTCACTATAAATACCGAACACCGAGGGGAAAAAACAAAAGCATGTAGTACATGTATGTGCAGCGAAAGGGTGAAAAACAAAAGAAGAACAAAGCAGCTCAAAAAATTACTCATCCAAGTCCACTTCGCCTCTCTCTCTCTCTCTCTATAAAGTGCAAAACAAAACAGCTCTATAACTTTCATCAAATTTACAACAACACTCTCTACTTTTCCTTCTCCCAATTCCAAACACCATATAAAACCAACACACATTCTTGAAAAAACAACTCCTTTTCTCTGCTAAACGGTGCCCAACAACAAAAAAATGCCAGCCCAGAAACGTTTTTTATCGAATTATAATCAAGATGATAACAACAATGATGATGAAATTAATCAACAACAGCGTCGTGGTCGGAAACAATCTCGACGAGTTATAGAAGAAGAAGAAGAACAACAAGAACAAGTTGAGGAACAACAAGATGAAGATGAAGATGAAGATGAGCAAGAACAAACCCAAGATGATGTTGATGGTGATGATGATGATGATGATAAAGAGGGAATTAATCAATCTACTGATGATGGTTATATATCTTTAAACACTTTTTATGTGTACCCAAATTCTCAAATCTGTGGTTATTACATTGGTTTTTACTGTTATGACTAATATGTGTATGTGTGTGTGCGTGTGTTTTTTTAATCGTGCATTGATTTTATTTGTTGTTTTGATTGTTTGTTGCAGATTCTGATGGAAGTGGCACTGACCCTGAAGCCTTTGATGAGTAAAATTCTCTCTCTCTCTCTCTCTCTCTTTTCTCTTAATTTTTTTATCTATGCATGTTTAATTTCGTGTTTATTTTACTGTTGGGTTTGTTATTTTCTATCTTTTTTGATGTGTGTTTAGTTCAGATAGCGTGTTAAGCTATTTGGGTCGGTAAAAATGTGATCTTTTGTCGTTTTTTTGGTCTATTTCGACAGTTCTTGTTTTGAGTAGCGGCGGATTTGATGGATGTAGAGTTTCTAGTTTTGAACTTGTTTGAGTGTGATTTTTACTTTGGTGAAGGTTTTGATGCACTTGTGTTGCTTGATTTAATGCGCGAGTCATTTCTGCATGCGGTCGGTTAGTTTAATATCTGGGCTTCTTGGAAGAGTTTTTTTCTATAAGTAGAATGATTGTGAATTTGGAAATGCTATTTGGGTATTGTTTTTGACTGTTGAGTTGTAAAGAATCCATTTTTATAACTTACTTCTTACCCCTCTTTGATTACATCACATTGCATTACTTATATTCTCAATCTTTACATATCTAGAGTTTGCCCAAAGAGTGAGGGCAGTGGTGTAAACCAGAAATTTTCTTCTTACCAAACTTCTTTCAAATATGTAGATGGTCATAAAGATTTATGTATATAAGGATGTAAACATGTAATGTCAGCCATGCGCATGCATGTATTTTGTCGAGCTTCTGTACTTCACTGCCTTGTATGGTATGACCTTATCAGTCTAAGCCTACAATCTTGATCTTCCCTTCTATCTTCTTACTTTCTTGAGCCAGAAAATAATATGATTCTTCTTTTAGTGATTATTCATTTTAGAGATGATCCAGGATTAAAACTTGAAGGATTCAACTTTCAAGATTCTTAGCATTACACTCTTTGTACTTTCCAAAATATCGTTTCAATTTCAATTTTTATTGAAATTGTAGTGATTTTTCACATATATATATCGATACTTTGTGTCAACAGTTACCGGGTTCTATTGAACCCCTTGCACAAACGCTCCATCCGCCACTGTTTCATTTGGCATTTTGGTAAATGCTTCTATTTCGTGGAGCGTGGTAATGGTTTTGGTTGCATCAGTTCAACATGAGATATGTCGCAGCTTGATATTTCAGTTTCTGATGTATGAAGTTAGGCACTTAACTTCAGCATAAACTAACTCCCGGGGACGTCCTGAAGAGTCCGGAGAATTATATTTTGAAAATTTTGGACTTTTCAGTTGTTCTAGCAGGCCACTACTGCTGCTCATAATTTTGTGTTCATCCTCAAATATTCACCTTGGACGTACCTATAATTTCATGTATATATCGTCATAGACATTAAAATAGGCACCTTTTCCTGACTTAGTTTTCCAGAGTTGTTGTGTGAAGGCCATTCAAGATGGGGTGTTCTATTTATTGTGTTTGTCCTTCAATTAATGTAGTGCTTCAAATCTGTCCTCTTTTGGGATATATGTCACTGTTGACTATTATCTAGATAATAAGGTAGTCACTTAATTTGCCAGAGGTTGGTATGGTCGTTATCCTATTATATCTCTGGATCTGGCCATGCAGGCTAAAACTTTTCGCCCATATAAAGCCATTACTTCGATTGAGCATTCAGGGTATGCTTTTTTCTTACTGTAAGACTTGTGAATATGAATTACAAAATGCTCAATAATATAGTTGATCATGAAATATACGGTCAGGTTTGTGCATGACCAAATAAGTTGTCTGTACTATGTGTAAGATATCTTATTGATAAGAATATCTGTCTTTTAGTGTCAGGAATTAGTTGTCTCAACATCTTTGATAACTGCAATTGGAAAGTCTGATACTTTGCAGTGAAAGTTACTAGTTCAAGGTTCCTTGGATTTTTACAATGAAATAACTTGTTAACTTTTGTCCTATTTACTTAGTAATGAAAAAGCAGTTATGCTAGATGATTACTATAAAGTATAAGGTGGCACCATTTTTTTCTTAACATAATGCTCAATTAGGTTGTCATCTTGCATGCTGAACTGAAAGTTAAAATGTACAAATTTCCAGAAGTTATTCTCTCGAATTTAGAACCTCTTGATCTTACTGATTATCATGAGATTCTAGACAGTACCTTTTCTATATCATCTTCTTGGTAAAATGATCTGCAAAATGCATCATCTCAATTTTTCTGTGTATTTGATGCAGTTTTGTAACTTTATGGTCTTTCCCTGCCTGCAGGTTGATCGCTGTGTCACGATCTGAGATTCGCACCAATGTACAATGTCCTATATGCTTAGGTATTCTTTATTCATTTATTGTATTATATTTGAATATTTACAGCTTCGAGTTTTTTGCTAGGATTTCGATGAGAGAAGTTTTTTCGCACAATTATTTCAAGCTCGTAAAGATCTAGAATGTCCTATATGTCTAGGTATATTTGCTTTCACATCATTCTATGTTTTTAATGTTCTATAATTTGGTTATCCAATCCAAAACTGTTGTGATATTTGTGGATTTTACCATTTAACTTCGCTGTTTATGCATAAGTTTGTTTTTCAAGAATTTTCTCCTCAAAATATCCCCTTTATTTTTATTCGTTTTCCTGCACCCTTATGAGGGGATTTTAGCAGATGATTCAGGATTATGAAAAAAAGCTGATATTTTCCCGAAGTTAAAAGTTGAAGAGATATATCAGTGGTGATTTTCCATATCTAGTGCAAACTTTTTCTTTGAGACTCTAGCACCATGACAAATACCTGAGCGATAAAATGTTGTTAGGTGGTTGATCAAACTTGACAGGCTTTGGGCTATTTCTAATTGTATGGAAGAAACAGGGATCAAAAGAAGACACCTAATTGGATTTGTTTCAGTTATAATATTTACCAGGCCAGTCATGTATAATTGGCCGGTATTTGTCAGTCTAGAATTGTGTCAATCCCTGACGTGTGATCCTCAAGATTCTCATTCTAGTTATTCTCAAATTTCCAGTAACCATTGATTTGAATTGTCAGTTTGATACAAGCGTGAACTTTCTTGGATGAATTGTGTATTCAATTATACTCAGTTGAATAATCTTCAATATGCTTTAGTTAGGGTAAGTTATATGTATTGCACCTGATTGAATTATGGTTTAGGGATGATGAGGGTCCTATATGGGCTTACATTAGTAATATCAGAATTTTCTTTCTTTTGGTTGTCCATCATAAAGAAGGTATCAACAGTGGTCCTGCACAATTTGGTGCGGTACTAGTTTAAGCTTGTGCTGGTGGCTCTAAAGCCCCTTCTGCAACTGTGCAGGTAGCCAGACAAAGTTAAGGATGACAAAGCAAAGTCATTCTAGTGATGATACCCTCATTTGATGTGAATTTATATACAACGTGGAGCAGAAACTTTCTAGAGACTTGAAAGAAGTAGCTTCTATTTCCTTGTGATGAGAACAGCTTTAATACATGTCTGCTATCAAATTACCTGATATTTGGTTGAAATCCTACTCCCTCCACCCCGTTTCATTTCCCATTTCCTGTGGTCCGACCTGACAATGGCACCTAGGCATTGAGTGCTTTTGCTGAGACGGATGGAGTACGTCATTTTGAAAACTGCCACAAATCTATAATCTCTTTCCTTTTCTGGGAAGTCTGTCAAGGTGTGACAGACTATAATCTTACAGATGTCAGAGTTTAAATGTTTGGTTTGTTGTGACAAAAGGGGATACTTGAAAATAAATGTTTATTACTCTGAAACACGGGTAAAATGTGAGAAAGTTCTATATCAAAAACGAATCCAGGTTCTTCTCCCAAAAAATAATTCATTTACTTTTCGTTTGGAGCTTTGATGAGAGAATTTCTCAAGATGATGCTCTGTCCTTCCTCCCCTGAGTTTTATCATGGTAACTTGTGAAGTTGTCTTCTACCTCAGTTCTAAGTCAGAGGATTAAACTCTTAAGTGTATTTTGTTGTGCCTGTTATTATCATAAAGTTGAATACTACTTGACTATTCAGCAAGTCACCTGAGAAATCTCATTTTCTTATCCTTTCCATGTCTTCCAGCTAGAGCATCATATGAGCCTTTCTTATCAGCAGTATCTTCAAAAGAAACTTTTCTTTTTTCTCCTCAAACAGCAAGTAATAGTACTTCATGTTTTCTGCTAAAGAATGGGGAAACAAAACTGCCAAATACCTTCGTGAAAAAGGAAAAATACCAAATACAGGCTTCGATTGGTTTACTTTTATTTCGTCAGTATTTGCTGGTTACCCTTTGGACTTGGTTAACTTCACGAACAGCTAAATGACCATAATCTTCTCAATAACCAAGTTGTATTCCAGGTCATACCTTTTCCTATACACTATGAGGAGCCAATTATTTTTGTTTTTGTTTTCGTTTTTTGCTTAGTCTCTATCAGCATATCCACATCTTTTACCAGTTCTTCTTTACACCAAAAATGAAATAAAATTAAACAGTACATCTTTATTTTCTGCACATTACTAGACTTATCTTCAAAACATCTTGCATGTCTTCCTTCCAAACGGTCTACCATATGCAAGCTGGGATAACTTGCCACTATTTTTTCTGCCCATTTTAATGCCTATGTTTGAAAATAAATCACTGCTGCACTGAAGTTCCACTGCTTAATACTAGATTTGATTATTAATGTGCTTTATATTGGTTGAAGACCACAGAGTCCAACAGTTTTTTAACCATTGGGTGTCTACATTGCATTCACAGGTATTATCAAGAGAACTCGGGTTGTGATGGGATGTCAACACCGTTTTTGCAGGGAATGCATAGATAAATCAATGAGACTTGGGTATGTAATGCATTAAAACAGTTTTGTGTTTTAACTAGTCTTTAGAATCCAAGAATTACCTGAAGATTACTATGGATTTTGCTTGTAATCGGCCCTTTTACAGGAATAATGAATGCCCTGCTTGTCGCATACATTGTGCTAGTCGACGGTCATTGAGAGATGATCCTGGATTTGATACTTTAATTGTGGCAATATATCCAGATGTTGAGAAGTACGAAGAGGAGGTATTTCCATGATGATAATATTGTGCAGCTTAATAAAACCCCTTCCCTCGCCCTGTATAACGAAAAAAAAAACAACGGCCACTAAGGAAAAAAGAAGAAATACAGAACCACTAGAGGCATGTATTCCGTTCCTCTTCCCTTTTGATGAAACTTGTCTGCTAATTGTGGAATTTTTTGTTTCAGGAACTTGTCTTTCTTGAAGAGGAACGGGTACTGAATGAGCAGGTTTGTTAAAGAAGAGCCTGAAATCCTCATTCTTGAATGGACATGTGTGCAATTGTTTGCATGTTTGTGCTTCTTGTTTGTGTGTACATAAGAGAATACACATACAGAGGTGATACATCAGTCATTACAGGTCCATGCATGTTGAAGATAGATATTATGAATTACTAGAACTTAATCTGTTGATGACGTTTTCTTTGTAATGTAATACATTCTGTTTTCTCCCCCTTATTAGTATTCTAAAAGATGTCATTCTATAAAAAATATTATATGGAAACTAAGACGCCTACTATGGCCAAATCACATCCTGCGTTCTCAGAAAATGATCTTAATGTGTCCGTCTATGCTTGTTGGTGACAGACTCCAAGTGCTCTAGTGACACATGTTAAACCAACTTTCTATCTTTTCCTCGTATTGAGAATCTGAGAATGAAATGGAAGATTGTTTTACCATTGTTTGTGAAACACGTGTTTTCAGATGTTATAATATGCCTATCCGATGGTCCAATTTAGTGTAATATTGTATTCTGTGCAAATAAACTGTTAATTAAAATGGACGTAGATATAAATTTTTCTTTCTGATTGACACTTCATTACATGCCTTATGTTTTGTTGGACAGATTCAATCAAAAATTGCCAAAATATCTGAACGCCAATCTGAAGCATTAATTAAGAGGCGGAAAGGTGGTAAAGACATAGCTGCTCCCTCTGCACAAAGAACATCTCGCAACTATCCCAATGCTTATTCAAGAAGAAAAAGAAACAGTCAGGGCAACACAGAACCTGAGCGATCTGATCCAAATGAGAGTGAAAATGATGATCATGATGAGAACAAAGATTCTTCACCCCTTAAGGACGAGCGTGGAACACAAACCAAGTTCAGGAAACGCAGGAAGCGCAAAGGAGCTCCAATTACCCAGACTTCTCCTTCAGCTGTGAGTCCAGACGGTGGGCCCATTGAAACTACTGCAGTACAACTACCCAGAGACACCCTAAGTAACTCTCCTGCACCTGCTTTGAAGCCTGAAACACTTACTTGGGGAAGAGGCGGTGTTCGAAGCCACAGTCGACATGGCAGTGCCAGTGGTAGCAGAAATGCTCGTAACACTCGATTATCTAAGTTAGTTGATTATCTTGAAAGTGCGCAAGCAAATGATCATGAGGTAATAGATTCTCTCTTGGGATTTTTTTCATTTTTGGCCCGTCGGCCAAAATTAATTACGGGCGCTAGCCGAAATATACAAAACCTATACACTGATTATGTATATTTATGTATATTATATGTATATCAAATGTATATTTATACTTACTATACAAAACCTATACATTTTCTGGCTATTCTGTAAATTAGATAACCGAAAGGCATTGGACAGTAATTATCTCTCTCTATCTAAGCATGCTTATTCATCTGATTCAAGAATGATATCGCCCTAGATTCTTTATAACATCTGTAAATGAGATGTGTCATAATTCATGAGCTGTCTGGTTCTTTCAATGGTTATTTGTCCGTAATTCACCGTTCTTATTTTGCAGTTAAATATCCATCTAGAGCTTATTCCATTAGACAAACAAACGACACCAAGTCTGAAAATGCCCCATCTCCTCTGCAGGCCAAGCACATCAGTTGGACACCTCTGTGAAGTAAGAGTTCCTTTCCGTCATACTTTACTAAGAACAGAAAAGAAATACTTTCCACTATCCTTCTCAATAATAGATATGAAACATAGTGATATGGGGGTCAAACTTTCCGGTGCTGCACAATCTTATCTCTTATCACATTGATATGCATTTCTGATTCAACTTTGATGTCTCAATAATGATGATGCATGTTTGTTGTTCTATGGTTATGCCTCTAAAAAATTTTCAATTAGGAATTGCTTCCATAAAATCTGCCAGGCTGTTCATTTTTCCGTTTTGCCTCAACGTTGATTTTTATAATGATATTTTGCATGCAGCTTGTTGCTCAGGAGACAAAATCACTAGCCAAAGATGTTGAATTACTGGCAGTGAAGGGAAATATTAACCAGTCAATCTTAAGGGATGCATCAAATATGCTATCTCGAGTTATCAATTGGTCCAATGTTCCTCTGCAACGCTTGGAAAGGCAAGAAACTGTGGGAGGAATCAGTTCCAGTTGCACTTTAAACCAGGATCTGGTGAGTTGGAGCTACAAATGAGGAATCACTCCAATTGGATTATTTTGAAAAGTTTATGTTTGTTGATGTTTCCATTAGTGTCCCACTTGAACGACCTTTTCTCTGTTCTTTCAGATCCTTGCGTACGTGCAAAAAAATTCTGAGGTATGATGATCATTCAGCTGATATGTGACGTCCTCAAGTCGGCTTTGTATAAGGATGGTGCAGGGGAGAAAAGGGGATAAGGGAACATATGGAAGCCAATATTTAAGAACTTTTTTTTGTTTTTCCTGAATAGCAGTTCTGCTAGTTTTCAGTTCTGGCCTATGATTTTTGGTTGTATAATGAGTTTAGTATCTTCTTTCTTTTTTCCTTTTCCTTTTACCCAAGTTTTGGTTTGTTTACAACAGTGTCATTTTGTTTTATCACCTAGGATTTTTAAATCTCAATTATTTTTAATATGAAAATTGCTACTGAGACTCTGTGCTGAGTTCATGTATTTGTATGAAATAAATATACTACTAGCTTTTCTGTATAATTGATAGTGTTTAGGCTCCCCCCTAACGTAGGTCCACATTTGCTTTCCCACTTCCTCTATAAGGGAAAAGGGTAAAAAAATACCCTTAAATTACTGAAAATGGAATGATTATGCCCTCCATTTATTTTTGGGTGCAAAATAACCCTTGCCGTTAGAAAAGTAGCTCATATTTGCTCTTACCTAACAGATTCCACAAGTCCACATCATATATAAACAAGGCCAAATCCATCGATAGATACGGTTCTTATCTATCTTTCACTTGAACACCTCAATTAAATTTTGTTTCATTTAGACACCTGAGGTAGGGTCTGACTATGCCATTTAGACATTTTTCACCGAATCAATCAATTTTATAAAGTGTGTGCAATACACTCGCTGCTGATGAATAAAATGAGGACATGTGTCTTTTTTAATTAAAAAAAACTATTTTAAAATATGTAATCACAAATTAAAAGTAATACTAAAAAAGAAAAAGAAAAACTTGATTTACACCAATCAGAAAAAGACACATTATTAACAAAAAGAAAAAGAAAAAAATGGCACATTGAAAATTTTGAAATGAATAGTTGTTCTTGGTGTTCTTCACCATCTTTATGTTATTCTTGTTACAACCACGATTTTAATCCAAATTTTCAAAAGAAACTCCTCCAAATTTGGTATAACTTGAGCTAAAGATTCCCACAAAGACCTAAAGATAATCCAACATTAATTTCTCAAAAATTTCATCAAATTAGTTAACCCATTTTATACCTTCAAGCTTTCTAAAGATTTTTTTTTTTTAAATCTTTTTGGAAATTTTATTTTTATTTTGTTAATTAAATAGATTTATCCAAAGAAAAATCATCTTTCTTGTCCTGTAAACGCTTAGGAGAGAGAGGGTGATGGCGGACTTGATTTTTTCCGATGAACAAGATAGCAATGGTGGAAGGTTTGCTAATGGTGGAAGGTTTGTTAAATGGAGAAGAAAGAGAAAAAAAAAAATAAAGAAGAAGAAGGAAATAAAAAGAATTAAAATCTATTTTTTGGACTCTTCACGCGCCAGTTTGGTGTGCAAATCACGTAAGTTGCTAAGTCAGTAAAAAGTATTTAAATGATATAGTCGGATCCTATCTCAATGTCTAAATAAAATAAAATTTAGTTAAGATGTTCAAGTAAATAAAATAGACGATCACCGATGTTATGATGAGTTTGACCTTTAAACAAACCCGCGTATGAGTCGTATCTAGTACTATTCGTTTATTGCTGAGTTGGAAATCAAGGTTGAAACAAAAAGAAAAAAGAAAGTTCCCCATGAATCTATCATCAACAGTTGGGGGGTACTTTTAACCCTTTGCCCCATTTTCCATTTCTACACCAAAACAAAAGAAGAAAAAAGTCTATATAGTTTCCACGTTAATCAATCTCTAAGGATTGGCATTCTGCATGGCCATTGTAAAAACATACACACACACACACACTATGAGAAAATTTCTAGTACTTATTTTAGTTGTTCACTCCACTTGATTGAAGAATTCAATGTAGGTCTTCAAATACGACGCCGTTTTTCCCATCTGTACTGAAAAAGGTTTTCATCTTTTGACTCAACACCTCAGTTTTACCTGTATATATTTTCTTTGATTGTGATATTATTTCTATATTTCAATTTCAATTTTTTCTGAAATATTGTAAAAATATTTGTTATCCAATATTAACAAGGGAAAATAAAAAAATATTGACCTGAAATGATACATATTTCTAATATCACCGGAAATGACCCTTTTATGCAAGGTGCATACATTGTATATAGTAAACGTATAATGTTGTATATCATGTGTGTATAAACACTGTTGTATAAAAAATAACTGACTATGCGGATGTAAATTAAAAAATATGGCTACGTGGATGTAATATTTTATGTTGTATTGTATGTTATTGAAAGTATCCCTGCAGATTGGCTTTTTTTAAGTGAGATTGGTTTTCAGTCAACTTGAAGTTCACTCCTTCCCCTTTTCCTCTTGTTCATACTTTGTAATCCTCTGTTTCAGATTGGCTTTCAACTAAGAAAACTACATTTACTCTTGTTTCAGCTAAACAACTTTCAAGCTATTTTTACTGATTCCTACTGGAAACATTTTCAAGAATTAGTTCAAGAAGATAGCTATGGAGATCTTAATATGTATGTAGGAAAAGTCACATATTGCTTGATGCAGCCAGTTGTGAGAGGGATTGGGTATTTCTTTTACTACAAGAGCAACATCAGGTTTATGGATAATGAATCTCAGAAGCTAGATAATATCAGAAGTGGAGTGCAGCTAGGAGTGGAGGCTGCCTGGAAAAACTTAGAAGTCATTTCACCCAACGTTGAGGCTTGGTTAACTAGTGCTAATACAACTAGTGCAGATTTGGAAGGTGTAATGCGAAGTAGAGTTGAGGTTGAAAGAGGTTGCTTCTATGGTTGGTGTCCAAACTTGAAGTCACTTTACGTGCTGAGCAGGAGAGCTAAGAGAATTGCACTGGAGGTGGTTGAACTTCGAGATGAAGGCAAACGTTATGCTGATTTCTCCTATCCTGCACCACCTGCAGTCGGAATTGAAGCTATTGCTAGTAATAATGATGAGGAGTTTGAATCCAGAAAAATGAAAGAGGAGGAGCTCATGACAGCTTTGAGAGATGAGGATGTTCCTATGATTGGGATATGTGGTATGGATGGTGTCGGTAAAACAACTCTGGCTGAGAAATCAGACAAAGGGCGAAACAAGAAAGGTTGATGAAATAACTGTCAGTCAGACAAGGGGTTGCCGCTTGCAATTATTACAATTGCAGGAGTGCTAAAGTGTAAAAGCAAGACTTCATGGGAGGATGCCCTTAAACAATTACAAGTGTCAACACCAAAAAATATCCCAGGAGTGATTAAAAATGTGGATCAATCTCTCAAGCTAAGCTACGATTACTTGGAAAGTGATGAATTGAGGTACCTCTTTTTGCTTTGTTCCTTGTTCGAGGAAGATAGTAATATTTGGCCTGAAGAATTACTTAGATATGGAATGGGGCTTGGCATCTTTTCAGAAATTAAAAATATAGAAGAAGCAAGAAAGCGGGTGTGTCATCTGTTAGAAACACAGAAAGATCATTTCTTGTTATCCCTAGGTTCAAGCAAAAATTATGTCAAAATGCATGATGTGGTCCGTGACGTGGCTATATATATTGCGTCTGAGGGAAAGCATGTTTTTATGGTAAGTCACGATGTGAACTCGGTAGAGTTCCCAAGAAGAACTTCTTACGAGCCATACAGTCACATGTCAATTGTTGCACAAAGATTTCATGAGCTTCTTGAACCAATAGTCTGTCCAAGACTTGAGTGTCTAATGTTAAGACTTTTTGAAGAGCCATTCAACTTACGGGATAACTTTTTTGTTGCGACGAGTAAACTCAATGTCTTACGCCTGAGTGGATATGAGGAGTCCATTTGGCCTTTTCCAGCATCACTTCGGTTATTATCAAATCTGAGGACGCTATTTCTGAGTAATTTAGGGTTGGTTGATATATCCATTATTGGCGAACTTGTCACTTTAGAAATTCTCAGCATCAGAGATTCTCAGTTAGAGGAGCTCTGCCAGGGGAGATAGGAATATTGACCAATCTAATTATGTTAGAGTTTTGGAATGAGCATCAAGCACTTGAAAGGATTTCACCAGGGGTCTTGTCAAGAATAGTTCGATTGGAGGAACTACATATGATGAAAGTGAAACATTGTAGTTACTCCACCTTGAGGGAGCTGGAATCCTTATCGAGATTGACTGCACTGACATTAGTTAAATGTTCCGGAGATGTGATTTATAGTAACTTGGGCCTTTCCTCCAAGTTGACACGATATTATCTAAAAGTGGGCCAACAAGGTCTTAGTTACCTAGATAGTTCACTCATGGATAAGTATGACATGATTATGGATCTCGAGGTCACTAAGATCACCCCATTGGGTGATTGGATCCGCCGCCTTTTGAGGAAGAGTGAATTTGTACATTCAAGCGGAAATGGCTCCAAGAATGTCCTGACCAAGTTGTTGCTCGATGGGTTTCAAAACTTGAAACATCTCTGCCTATCTGTTTATGATTCATTGACACATTTATTGAATATCCACTGTCAGAATAATATATTGTTCTCCAGACTCGAAAGCCTGGAGGTAAGCGGTTGTCATAGTCTACAGTACTTTTGCAGCGACACTGTTGAGGTTACGGAGTTCCCTCAGTTACGATTCATGCGCTTCTGGAACTTACCGGAGTTCCAAAATTTCTGGCCTACAGCCAACAACTCTATCACCGACTCAAATCCTCTTTTTGATGAAAAGGTGTGCTTCTACTGTTCTATTCTACCTGTGACGTATCATGAAAAAAAAATTGAATTTATTATTTGGAGGGTTTATATGAATGAAATATTACCTTATACTTGAGCATTAAAGATCTTTATTCACGCAATGTCTATTTTTTCTACTATATATGATTTTTGTTTACCTAAGTACTTTATCTATAATTTAAGTTAGTTTTGTCTTCATTTGAATGTCTTTCTAGACGTCTTTTGTTTTATAAAATGTGGATAATCAAAATTTAAACATTGTGAATTATTCTAAAATTTTCTAATGTGGAATTTATAAAGTGGCGAAGCATATACATGGCCAGTAGCGTGTCATAACCTATTGCGGAAAAGTTGACATTTCAATCATTTGTATTTCTAAGCATTCACACGTAACCAATTACTTTAACGCGATAAAGAATATTTCAGTAACTTTATTGTTTTAAGTAGGTAAAGTTTGATAACTTTAATGTGGCAAAAGATAGTTTTCATGATTTTACTGTTACAACGGATAAGTGGGTAAAGTTCATCCGTTATTATTAACCCTATGTTAGAGCGTAGGCGGATCTAGCCTTAAAGCACTGGGTTCAGTGAACCCAGTGGATGTTACCTAAACCCTGTATTTGTATTGAGAAATTCACTAAATATCTATAATTATTTAACTGTGAATCCAGTTACTATTGTACAGTGTTATCAAAGCGCGCTTAAGCCCTGAAGCGAGGCTCAAAACATGTTGAGCGCTTCGCCTCGCTTTATGTGCGCTTTAGTGTCGTCATCAAGGCTCTAAGACATATTTTTCCTTGCCAATGAGCCTCTCTTGAGGAGGTGACACTAGATGATTGATATTTCACTTTATCTTAATATTTTTACAATTTCTTTGTCCATATATTTGTTATTCATGCTTATTATTATTAATCTTGGACTAAACATATATATATTTGTATTTTTGCACCATTGCGCTTTTTTCATTAAAGCCCACGCTTTATATGCGCTTCGCACTTAAAGCCCCAGCTGACCTTAGAGCTTTTTTCACGCTTTTCGCTTTTGATAACACTGCTATTGTATATTAACTTGACGTCGTTGTAGGAACCAAAAACTTCAAATCCTAGATTTGCCTCTTTGTTAGAGCCATGAATCACGAGACCTTTTTGTCAGATTGTAGTTGGAGTAAGTTTCATGAATTAAAAAATCCAAGTCTTTCACTTCCTCTTACCTTGATATAAGATGAGATATGGTTCGTCTTTCGATTGTAATTGAAGCTACATTGAATTTTCATCCTTTATAAAGATACAAGGCCTTCAACGTTTGCAGGTTTCTTGTCCCAGCCTGGAAGAGCTATAACTTGGTTATGCTGACAGCACTGCTCTGTGCTCTCACCAACTTCCAACTGGCTACTTCAGCAAACTTGAAGTATTGGTAGTTAGTGAGTGTGGCAAGTTGATGTCTCCATCAGTGGCCTGAATCTCCGAAGACTATGGATAAGAGACTGTGCATCAATAGAAGAAGTGATTGCAGAAGAGGAACAAGGAGAAGAAATGATTAAATGAGCCCTTATTTCCCCAGTTGGAAGATCTGCAGCTTGGACCGCTACCAAAGCTGGGGCATTTCTCTCCAATAAAGCGTGCTCTTGAATTTCCATTTCTTTGGAATCTGATGATTGAAAGCTGCCCCGAAATGAAGACGTTTGTCCTGGGATCTGTGAGTACACCGAGTCTCGCATTGGTGAACAACAAAGGTTTTGAGGTGGAAGATGATCTCAATAAATGGATACAGCAGAGGTTCAATTCTAAGGTTTGTCTCTTGCCATTGTCTAACTAACAATACATGTCATGCATTAATACACCCCTGTTCTACTGCTCTCTTTCTGTTTTAACTGCTAAATAGTAAGTAATATTCAGATAGTTTCTTCTCTCTGTCACTTGAAGGAACTTTCTTTTACTTGCCCAAATATATCCAATAAGAAATCTTATAAAGCATCATTGTACTCATTATTTTTTTTCTCAAGTAATTGTACTTTCTAGTCATCTTAGTTGTTTTGCAATCTCTGCACTCAGGAAGAAGAGATAACAAGCAGAGGCGGGTCAACAATATTGTAACTTATGGGTTCACGTGAACCTAGTAGATTTTTCCCAGAGAGTTTGTATCTGTATTAGGAAATCCACTAAATATCTATAAAATAAATGAATGTGAACGCAGTTATCATTGCTTATTAACTTGAGGTCATTATAGGATCTTATAAACTTCAAGTTCTGAATCTGCCTCTGGTAACTAGTGTATGGTACCAGTGTTGACTGTTGAAGTCTGAAGCTCGTTCAGTTGTTGACACAGTTATGGCTTTCCCTCCCTTAAAGGAAAAAAAATCTAGAAGTGGACTAGACGTCCGAGATATTCAAGTTCGGATCGACTAAAGAGAGAAAAAAGTAAGGAGGCTGCAAAAAAGAAAAACGACGAAGGTTGAATGAGAAAGAAATGAAAAAGGAAGAGAAACTTTGTTATCGGTCAAATTATGATATCACAGAATTAACTGCCCCTAGAATTAACTTTGGAGGCAAAGTGGATTAGATAGTACATTCATGTTTCATGAAATAATCCAATGTTAATTATACTACGTAAATTATATAATTTTTTTTTAAAAAGTTGTTTTTATTACATGGGGGTAGGGGAAATGGGGAGGGGATTACAATGTGGGGATTCGAACCCTCACCAACAAGGTGAAAGTTCAGGTAGTAAATTATATAATATGCGTATTATGAAATAAATTAAAATTTAGTAATATGTAAGTTAATTAAGGTCAATATTTAATACTATTGGGTGTCTGCACTGCATGCACAAGTATTATCAAGAAAACTCAGGCTGTGACGGGATGTCAACACCGGTTTTTGCAGGGAGTGCATAGATAAATCAATGAGACTTGGGTATGTAATGCATCAAAACAGTTTTGTGATTTTACTAGTCTTTAGAACCCAAGAATTACCTGAATACTACTGTGGCTTTTGTTTGTAATCGTCCTTTTACAGGAATAATGAATGCCCTGCTTGTCGCATACATTGCGCTAGTCGACGGTCATTGAGAGATGATCCTGGATTTGATACCTTGATGGAGGCAATATATCCAGATGCTGAGAAGTATGAAGAGGATGTATTTCCTTAATTTTAATATTGTGCAGCTTAATAAACCCCCTTTCCTCGCCTGTATAATGAAAAAAAGAAGAAGGGGCAATGAGGAAAAAAGAAGAAATACAAAACCTCTAGAGGCATAAATTCCTTTCCTCTTCCCTTTTGATGAAACTTGTCTGCTAAATTGTGGAATATCTTGTTTAGGGACTTGTCTTTCTTGAAGAGGAATGTGCACCTGAAATCCTCATTCTTGAATAGACATGTGTGCATTTGTTTGCATGTTTGTACTTCTTGTTTGATCCATTAGTCATTACAGGCATCTTGAAGATAGATGTTATGAATTAATTGAACTTAATTTGTTGATGATATTTTCTTTAAATGTAATAGATTCTGTTTTCTCCCCCTTATCACTATGATCTAAAAGATGACATTCTATAGAAAACTCTCATTTGGAAACTAAGATGCCTACTATGGCCAAATCACATCTTGCACTCTCAGAAAATGATCTCAATGTGTCCGTCTAGGCTTGCTGGTGACCGACTCCAAGTGCTCTACTAACACATGTTAAACCAACTTTTAAAAGGTTATTTTTTCCTTGTATTTAGCGAATCTGAGAATGAAATGGAAGATTATTGTTTGTGAAACACGTGTTTGCAGGTGTTATATTATGCCTATCGGATAGTCCAATTTGCTTTTATGCTTTACCCAGTAGAGAATGTAGTTATACTGTTGAAATAAACTGTTTATTAAAATTGATGTAGATATAACTTTTTCTTCCTGATTGACATTTCATTATATGTTGAGGGTGAGACACATAGAACTGATACATGCCTTATGTTTTGTATAGATGAAGCATTAATTAAAAGGCCCAAAGTTGGTAAAGACATAGCTGCTCCATCTGCACAAAGAACATCTCGCAACTATCACAATGCTTATTCAAGAAGAAAAAGAAACAGTAGGGCACAGAACCTGAGCGATCTGATCCAAATGAGAGTGAAAATGATGGTCATGATGAGAACAAAGATTCTTCACCCCTTAAGGATGAGCATGGAACACAAACCAAGTTCAGGAAACGCAGGAGGCGTAGCAAAGGAGCTCTGACCACCCAGACTACTTCTCTTCAGCTGCGAGTCCAGAGGGTGAACGCATTGAAACTGCAGTTCAATTACTCAGAGAGGCACCTTCTCCTGGACCTGCACTGAAGCCTGAAACACTTACTTGGGGAAGAGGTGGTGTTCGAAGCCACAGTCGACATGGCAGTGCCAGTGGTAGCAGAAATGCTCGTAATACTCGATTATCTAAGGTAGTTGATTATCTTGAAAGTGCGCAAGCAAATGATCACGAGGATTAAGATTCTTTAAACATGCTTATTCAAGAATGATTTATCCTAGCTTCTTTATAACATCTCTAAATGAGATGTGTCACAATTCATGAGCTGTCTCGTTCTTTCAATGAATAATTTGTCCGTAATTCACTGTTCTTACTTTGCAGTTAAATATCCATCTTGAGCTTCTTATTCCATTAGACAAACAAACGACACCAAGTCTGAAAAAGCCTCATCTCTGCTGCACGCCAAGCACATCAGTTGGACACCTCTGTGAAGTAAGAGTTCCTTTCCGTCATACTTTATTAAGAACAAAAAAGAAATACTCTCCGCTATCCTTTTCAAAAATAGATATGAAACATAGTCATATGGAGGCCTTGGTGACCTAGTTAACAGAAGTGATTAGAAGCTGTCTGCTGATGCAAAACAAATATCAAACTTTCTGGTGCTGCACAATCTTATCTCTGATCACATGGATGTCTCTCTGATTCAACTTTGATGTCTCAATAATGATGATGCATGTTTGTTGTTCTATGGTTATGTTTCTACATATCGTCAATTAGGAATTGCTTCCATAAAATCTGCCAGGCTGTTCATTTTTCCGTTTTGCCTCAACGATAACTTAAGAGTGCAGCTTGTAGCTCAGGAGACAAAATCACTAGCCAAAGATGTTGAATTTCTGGCAGTAAAGGGAAATATTAACCATTCAGTCTTAATGGATGCATCAAATATGCTATCTCGAGTATTTCTGGCAGTAAAGGGAATATTAACCATTCAATCTTAATGGATGCATCAAATATGCTATCTCGAGTTGTCAATGGGTCCAATGTTACTCTGCAACTGTTGGAGGAATCAGTTCCAGTTGCACTTTAAACAAGGATCGGGTAAGTTGGAGCCACAAATGAGGAATCAAGTCCAAATGGATTATTTAAAAAAAATTATGTTTGTTGATGTTTCCATCAGCGTCCCACTTGAACAATCTTTTTCTGTTCTTTCAGATCATTGCGTACGTGCAAAAGAATTCCGAGGTATGATGATCATTCAGCTGAAATGTGATGTCCTCAAGTCGGGTAGGGAGCATATGGAGTCCCAACATTTTGGAACTTTTTCTTAGTTTTCGCTGAATAGCAGTAGTCTGCTAGTTTTCAGTTCTGGCATATGATCTTTCTTTCTATAATGAATTTTAGTATCTTCTTTCTTGTTTCCTTTTCCTCACAAGTTATGGTTTGTTTATAACTTACAAGCTGTTTGTTTTTTCCAACGCTTCCCTGTTTTTTCTCCTAGGTTCCTGCTGTGGCTAACCTAGGATTTTTAAATCATGCGTGTTCAATTATTTTTAATATGAAAATTGCTACTGAGATTGGGTGCTCAGTTAATATATTTGTATGAATTATAGTATTAATGTTTGGCTCCTAAACACACAACCCCCAGACATACGGTCCACCATTGCTTTCCCCACTACCCCTAGTCTCTATTTGCTGCACCAAACAAATATGCCTGACCAATCAAACAAAGGGATCACGTTTTCTTTTTTAAGGTTGGTCTGAAGTAGTGTATCGCACTTTAGTACAATACGGGCGGGACAAAAAAAATAAATAAATGAAGAACTAACTTTCTTTAAAAAGAAAAAAAGAAAAAAAAACTTATCGTCACTACAGTTTCTACGTTAATCAATCAATTAAGTATACGTTATAATTCTGAACTAAGGATTGGCATTATGCACATGGCCATTGTTTTACAATTTTCGATGTGTTAATTTACTCCATATACTTGATGAATTCTTCTTATACTAAGGGCGCATTTTTTAAGATAAACACATTGACTCCAACCACTTCACAACATTGTCCCTAATCTCTCCATGGAGTTCAAGGATTCTTGAACATTCCTCCCGGTTTTTGGATCGATTAAAAGTTTGTATCTTCACCTCATCTGGGAGGCAGCACTAGAAACTGCAGCATAGGGACACATCATTTTTCTCCTTTCTTGCCTTTTAAGAATCAGCAGCTTGGGGGATCTTGGTTTTGTCACTTGTTTGGAACACCTGTGAGTGGGTGTGTTTTAAACAGGTTCAGTAGTTATTCCAATATGTAAAAAGAAGAAGACAAGAGCTTCTTAGCATGAATTAATTATACATACTTTTGTGGCAGGAAAGGATGATCAAATTTAGGCACAGGTCTTGCATGAGGCACCAAAGTTCTCCGTAGTTGTTTCAGCGCCATCTCTTCCTCCATCTAACCACCACAATCCACCACATTTAGAATTAGTCTAATCACGCAGTTAGAGAGTTGCTCGAAATAACATAATAAATATGCATACCATTCTTTCAGCTTCTGCCTCCTCCCTGTATCTTTGATACATCAGTTCTTTCTCCTTAATCTGCACAACATCTTACAACATGAGTATTATAGGCTTAAGCTTCCAGAGAGAGTTGCGTGCAAATGGAAAAAGTTTTACCTTCTTATCAAACTCAGCTCTATCTGTTGCACGGTGATCTACGTGTAGATTAAATTCCTGAACTTGCGTGAGGGGCTTACGTACTTTTTCAGGAACTGGAATTGGATCCCTACACGTTTTAAGGGTTGGAAAAAAGCATTATTCATCCTTTCAGATTCACTACAAAAGAAAGATGGTACATAAAATATTCAATCTTTGAGATCTTTACTCGATCAAGACTGGTTGTGCTCTAAAAGTCCTCATTCTTTCTTCTTCCTCCTCCAATCTTTGCCGTTCTTCCAATTCCCTCTGCATCTCCCTTTCATGCCTGACCAGACTCTCCAGTTGGAAAGGTTCTGGTTTTGTACAATGCTTTGGTTCTGGTTTTGGCGGAATCTGGCAATGGGAAACATAAGAAATGAGTTCGCATAAAAGGGGGTATGTAGAAAAAGGTTTTCCTGCAAAACAGATATGACAATATTATGTGTGTTACATACCACAGGGTAATCAGTTGTGTAAGGATATGGAGTTGCTTTGGGAACTCTTGACCTCTCTTCTTCAATCTGTTTCTGTAGAAGTTCAGTGAACAGTCTCCTCTCTTTCTCTGCTCCTCTTTCCTGGATTCAAGAAAAAACTAAGGGTTGAAGAGCTACAGCATTTCGATAAGAAGGAACAAAAACAGGAACACAGAAAATATACACACCTCTGTGTAGAGACGAAAAGGACTTGGTCTGGTGTTTGTCGGTATAGTCTTTTCATTTCTAGGTTCGGAATTCAGAGAAAGCTGAAAATTGGGGAAAGTACAGTGAGAAAAATGTCAAGGTATAAGGTTCTAGAGATAGTACTAAGAAGGATGATATTCTGATGGAACCTTGTCAAAGAGATCAGTAACGTTAGCAGGAGGTGGAATCCTTTCATCTGTGGCAAAATGAAATTCTTCAGGCACTGTCACCTGCTTCTTTGTGTTGCAGAACATTCCCAGGTCTCCTTTACTTTCAAAGATCTATAAGTCGAAAATGTTAGCAACCAATATTGATCAACAATAATTGATAGTCCAGAAGGTAGAAAACTATTGGGAGGTTATGTTACCTTCTTATTGAAAGGCCTAGCCTTGAACTTCGGAATGTTTTCAAGTCCTTCTTTTTCAAGTTCTTCAGAGCTTTTGATCTGTGGAGGCCGTGCTCTAAGTGACGTTTGCAGAATAGGTGATTTAGGAGCTGTAAGATGTGGCTTCCATTGGTGACTCTGAAAATGTTTGATTTAGTCAGTATGAAAGCAAGTAGTTTTTTTTTTCATGAGTATTTACAGGAACCACTTTGTAGTTAGCAACAACCTTAGTAGATTCCATGGATAAGACTGAAGATGTTTCCGCATTCTGCTTGGCCCTGACCATCGTCTCCAAATGAAATTCCTGCAGAAGTGTAGCAGATCTTTAGCTGAATTTTCTTGAATTACTCTCAGCTCTTCATAATCGGGATACCATACCTTAAATTCTGGAAGTTCTGGTGTACTTTTACGTAATGTTGGTAGATTTGGAGCTTCCAAGATCTGTTCCCAAGTAAGATAAGATCAATAAAAAATATTCAAAATCAGAAGGTAGAAAAACGACGCAAAATCATCTATAAAATGAGGCACCTTCTTGTTCAATGGGCGAGCCTTAAACTTGGGAATTTTAGCCATCATTTCTTCCTCAAGCTCAGCTGAACTCTTCACTGTAGTTGGACGGACACGTTGTGCAGTCTCAAATTCAGGTTCTTTAGGCGCAGTTAATTTAAGTTTATTAGGTTTCCTCTGCATCAATCATCCTTGGTGATGAATATAACATTATAAAGAAATTGAAAGGTAATAAGCCGATATCAAGAAAGGCTTCAGAGGTTACATGCAAAGTGGAACTGCTCATGCAAGACAGCGACATCTCCCTTGTGCTACATTGAAACTTCTTCATCATTTCTGCTGTTGAAATAAACTGTGGTACTGGTTCTGGGACGTACATCTTAAACAGTATAAACTCTAAGTTAGATTCTGAATATTCAGATAAATATATATCCATCCATCACATGCAAGAGATAAAGGAAGATGTAGTCAACGGAAACCTTTCTGTCCTCTTTACGAGTTTTGGCAGCCGAAGAGAAGGTGGAACCATTAACTCCAGGTTTTGTTTTGTGCAGCAAATTTGGTGGTTTAACATCCAGAATCTAGCAATTCGGGAGGCAAAAAAAAAAAGAAGGTAAATCCCGTGAGGTCAGATAAGACAACGTTGAATATTCAGTATTCTCCAAAGTTAAACTACCTGCTTGGCTTTTCCACTTTCTAGCTTTTGTCTCTTTATAGCTTGGTTTTCTTGACCAAAATTGGGCGTTCCAACAGCACTTCTCATGATTGCTTGCCTGTGCAAGCAAATGAAGTTCATTCACTCTATCAGACCAAAATAATTTAGGGGAGAGATTAAGAAGGCGGAAGGAACAATGCGAGAATAAAAATTGAAGTGCCAAAGAAGCTACAATAGCACGTCACTTACTTTCTCACGCTGGCAGGATTAGCGATCTTCACTGGCAATGTTTTTGACTTCACTGCTGAAGGATTTCTAAGCATGCTTGAAATTTTCTTCGCTGTCTTCTGATTGTTGGAATCAGTCTTCCTAGGGTCTATCTTCTTAGACATTGTTGGTGGTGGTCCTGGGGTGCACATTTCTGTACAAGATGGTTATGATCAGATGGCCTTAGCAGCTGAAATTGTCCCCTAAATGGGCAAAAAACTAAAGCAACAAATCTAATTGATAAGCCATAGTATAACTAACCTTGACTAGTTGGCTGTTTCTCAGCAGATTCCTGTAAAATTATAAAAAATACAATGAGATACAGAGGCCAAATTAAGAAATGGTGCGTCAGTTACCACGGAAAATGCAGACATACCGGATTGAGAAGACTTCCATTAAGTTCTACTACAATCCCCTCATTTGGTGTCACCTCTTCCTTAACCGCAGAAGATAAAACCTTAGCTTCTACCACAGTCTCATCAGTTGGTGTCACCTCTTCCTTAACCTCAGAAGAAAAAACCTTAGCTGCAGGTTTGTTCTCATTTGGTGTCACCTCTTCCATAACCTCAGCTACAGGTCTGTAGCAGATAATATAAAAACATGATGGTTAAGTGACAGTAAAATGAATTGGCATTGTATCATCTAAATCTTGAGATATTTGTTACACTATAAGGACCTTGTATTACTCTGCAGCTTCTCGCCTTCATTAAAATCACAAGGGATCCCAAGTTGTACTGATCTACTGGTCTTGATTCTTGGCATACAAGCTGCAACATTAAACAAAAAAAAAAAGGTAACTAAACATCAACTTTTCACTTCAAATTGGTGGTATTCTATAACGAAAATAGCAATCAGCAGCATCTACAAAGACCGCCATTTAA
This sequence comes from Lycium ferocissimum, assembly GCF_029784015.1. NCBI lineage: Eukaryota > Viridiplantae > Streptophyta > Magnoliopsida > Solanales > Solanaceae > Lycium > Lycium ferocissimum. The sequence continues at coordinate 42,177,553 of NC_081352.1, read as the reverse complement.
ACATCAACATTCCTTGTACATCCAATGATTCTATAATAAAACTAGCAATCAACAGCAGCTACAAGGCAATGTATCCACTACCAATCTGCAGGATCTAAAAAAGGGAGCAGTATTCGCAGAATCGAATTGCGAGAAATCCAGTTTGGAGGTTAAGCATTCCTGAAGTTGACCTAGAGATAATGACCGTTAGCCCTAAATTTTCGCTGTTAAGTCTCACATTTGTTCTCCACCAGGGATGTATTAGGTCTGTATTTATCAATAATTCCAAGGCCGATCCCAACTAGTTCGGGATTGAGCCCTAATTGATTGATGAATCATAAGCTATCTTGCTCTTTAGTTAACTGTATTCAGTGATAAAACTAGTATCTCAAATTTTCAACTTGGTGACTATATCCACTGAAGTGGCAAAAACATTATTCAACAACAACATAGCCAGTGTAATCATTTCAAAGCAGGACGGAAAAGAAATAACGAAAATGAAGAAATAATAGCAAAAAACTATAGAAAGCATGACCCAACAATAGCTACATTCAAACTAATACGATAACCAAAGTACAAGAAACAACAGATATAGTAACAGAAATCAAAGAACAAGTAACTACTACAAGAATTAACAGTCAGTAAATTGAACAATTAAAATAAAATTCCAAAAAAACAAGCAGAATCAAAATCTTGAAACATACGTGAAGGAGCATAGCTAGTTGTAATCTCAAACCAAAGCTCTGCCTTGCGCATATCTTCCTCCGTCTCTCCGTCAATGAAATCGTAGAATTTCGGGGCCGAAAACTCGTAAATTTCATCAATTTGGAATAAGTTCGGATCCTCTTTTCCTTCAGCCATGTGAATTTGAGGAATGTGAAAGAACAAATGTATTTGTCTCTGTTTAATTTTGATGTTCACTTTGCTGGGGTTTTTTTTTTTGGGAGCGGGAGAGTATTAAAAAACGGTCGAATTTCTGATTTGGAAATCAACGGTCGAATTTGCCTTTGAAAAATATATGATCTTGTTGACCGTTGGTGCTGGTATCTGGCAAACTCTATAACGGCTATATTAGTATGTGATCAACTCCATCATGGAAGAAACGGTGTCGTTTTAGGTGCGTAGAACATATGCTAAACTTTTTTGTTCTTTTTCCTTTTACAGATGCTACAACAACAACAACAACCCGTTTAATATGTTTTAAAAAATTCCACATAAAAGCATAAACAACATAATATTCAACATTTCACCATCCAAGTTTTCCGTCGATCCGGTTTCAATTTTTATGTTACTACTTTTGTTCCAATTTATTTGACACACTTTCCTTTTTAATATGTTTTAAAAAATTCCACACTTAATATTCAATTTGACTTTAATATTTGTATATCCTTTAATGAAATGATTTATAGCCGCATAAACGAGTAAGGTTTGTTTGCCACATAAATAGGGATGGAGGGAGTATATTACATGTTTTCTATAAAAACAACATTCACTATGATAACAAAAAAAAATATCCCAATAAACCTTCTTAACAGTTTTTAAAAAGGTTTGACTGAATATCCATATTTAGCCTTTTCCTTTTTAGGAAATTTTCTGAAGATCTTGTCAGTTAAATCATTCTTAACAGTTGTCGGAATTCTTTGGCCTAGTTTTCTTATCTGAGATAGTTATGATCGTTTCAGACTTTCAGTGAAGTACATGTATTAGGATTTATATTTGACTTACTAAATCCGTACCTTTTATGATTTGTGATGACTTTTTATCTACCAGAAAAAAGCATTCCATTGTTTTTAGTACATAACTACATAATAATAGGAGTGTATAATATATACTACATATTTTGATTGGTTGTGATTCTATAATAGATTCAACAAAAATATATCAAAATCATAAAAATCTAAACGTATTTGATTAAGCGTAAGCGTTGTTCTTATAATATACAGTCAAACGCCTTTATAAAATCATTGGGTTCGAAATTTTTTGGCTGCTATAGAGAATGACTGTTATACACCTATCAACATTGAAATTTAAATAATATCTCATTGTTATAGGCAAAAAAAATGCTTATAATCTAATTCTTAATTATCAAATCATAAGCTTAATCACACTTTGTATATCGAAGAGAAGTCTTTTTTAATGATGTATATATATATATATATATATATATATATATATATATATATATATATATATAGTGTTTGTTAAAGTATTAAAATATTTAGTCAAAAATCTCTAGACTATTAGTAAAATTAGAGATTCTCGTTTCTATAAATATAGTTAATTATTATATATTACAAGGAAAAGAAGATAGCTATTATATGGGCTAATAAAGTTACACATTAAAAAAAAACACACTTAGTGTTTTTTTTTCCATAAAAAGATCGCAACATCTTATTTTAGTAAATCTTTTTTTTTTTGCAACACTTAGTGTTTTTTTCCATACTTTGACCAACGATTAGTCGTGTGTCAAGGCTCCGAAATGTCAATATTTTATATAGAACCTGATATTTTTTCTGCGTACTATAATGTAGGCTCAATACATCTAGGATACGTAAACGTTCGGATCGTCGTTTTAGGGGTTGAAAAGGTACCCGAAGTAAGTTTTGTTTGAAAACTTTAGGTGTATTTTTTTTTTTTTTAAAAAAATAAATAAATTATACCTAATTGGGATTTTCATTTATTAAGTCAAAGTCTAACACAAAAATAAATGGGTTAAGCCCATAATCAGGCCCAACCCCAAATAACAGAAATTAAAAGAAAAAGATCCATCTCACTTGTCCTAAATCAGAATTAGGAAAGTATACTTTTTTTTGGTAAAGTAAACAAATTTCATTAGAAAAGGCATCAAGTAGATGCAAAGTTACAGAGAGAAACCTAAGCTTCAAGCATAGAGCTGAATAAAGCTAGATTGGTGAGCAAAAACTCCGTGCAAACAAGCCTAAACCTATGCCGCCTTAGAAACTCGCTAAATAAGAGTCAAGGAGCCAACAAAATCCAAAAAGTTATCAACACCGTTTATAGAAGTATGGAAATGCCAACTAAACAAACTAACTAAGCGAGATTCCTTTCAAAGAACTCGGTGGGGAGTTGATTTTCCATCAAAGCATCTATTGTTTCTTTCTTTTCAAATACACCAAAAGATAGGCCGCCGGGATCATTCTCCAGATCCTTTTGATGGATTTGTCAACTCTCCATAATATCCAAATTTTCAAAAGCATCCTTAATAGAAGAAGACATAACCCAACTAAGACCAAACAATGAGAAAAAGAAGTGCCGGACGAGCTAGCCATCAAGGGCAAAGCAAAAATAGTGATTCACGCCTCATTGGTCCGATAGCATAGATGGCATCCGTTGATAAGAATAATGCCTCTCCTTTCCGAGGTTGTCTTGGGTCGGCAAGCCCTTTTAAAGCCGTCTGTGTGAAACAACCGACTTTCGCAGGTCGCCTAGTCCTCCAAACATGCTTCCAAGGCCAATTTTCAAGCAAACCATTCTCGTAACACCCAATCTCGTAGCATTGTTTCACGTTGTATTCCCCCCTTCTTTGAATTGCCCCATATCCCGTCGGGTGCCTCGCCTAATATGTAGTTTTCAAGAGCACCCAAGAGCCGTGTGAGGTCATTGATTTCCCAATCTTGGAGATTTCTTCGAAAATAGGGCTCCAAACATTGCCTTCCCTATACCGTGCAATGGAGGCATCTCTATTGCTTGCTACCGCATAACCTTAGAAAGGCAATTTTAAGAGTAGATTCACCTAGCCATAAATCTTCCCGTAATTTAACGTGGAGACCATTGCCCGCCTTGAAGGATATTTTTGGAAAAAAATCCTCTTGAAGGTTGTTGATGTGCTTCCGCACCCCTACACCATATGGTTCTCTCGTTTCGTTAGCGCTCCGTTGATTTTGGGCACCATACTGGCTAATATGATGTCTTTCCAAAGAACTGCCCTCGGGTTGCCCATATCTCCGTAGCCACTTCATTAGCAATCCCTTATCGTGCGAGCTTCAAATCTCTCGATCCCCAACCCTCCTACGGCCTTTGGAAGAGTCACTTTTTGCCATTCGACTAGAGAGAATTTGTTGGTTTGATCGTTTCCTTCCCATAGGAATTTTCTTCTAAGTCCGTCAATTTGCTTAGTGACCGAACTTGGCATAGGGAAGAGGACATAATGTAAGTAGGAATGCCGTCCAATACACCGTTTATAAGTGTGACTCTACCTCCGAGAGAAAGGTATCGTGCATCCGCCATGTAGCAAGCCTCTTCTCCATTCTTTCAATAACTCCATTCCATATTTCAACGTACTTGAACTTGGCCCCAAGAGGTAATCCCGCATAAGTGGTAGGTAGAGAATCGCATTGCAACTTAAGATCTCTCGCCGCAGCTTCTAGGTCGGGGAACTTCACTGACGGATAGATTTTGCTTTTTAGCATGTTAATGTGCAATCCAGAGATTGATTCAAATACCATCGAGTGATGTCGAGGTACTTCACCGCTCGACCGTTCGTCCACAAAAAGTCAAAGTATCATCCGCATAAAGTAGATGAGATATCGTGACAGAGGTGATGGATCTCTCGCCCACACGAAATCCCCGGATCCATTGGAGTTCCTTGGCCCTTTCCAAAGAATCGAGTTAGCCCCTCCATAGCCAAAATAAACAAGAAAGAGAGAGTGGGTCTCCCCGCTCGAGACCCTTTGAGAGAGAAAAAACCAACTAGACTTCGTTTACTAGGATTGAGTATTTTACGGTAGAGAGATACAAAAAAATATCCACCTTATCCACCTATTCCCAAAGCCCATCTTCTTTAAAAGTTCAATTAAATAGGTCCAATTTAATTGATCAAAAGCCTCTCTATATCCAACTTGCAAAGAATGCCGCTTTCCACTTTTCGCCTTCCAAGAACCTCATTTGCAATCGAGAAGCATCGCTGATTTGCCTATTCTTCATGAAAGCACTTTGTTGCCCCGAAACCAACCTTGTACGTCACCTTTTTCAACCTTTCGCCTAGAATTTTGGCCACGAGCTTGTAGACACCGCCTATCGTCGATTGGTCCGAAATCCCCGAGTTCTATTGCACCTTTCTTCTTTCGTATGAGAGCAATGAAGGATGCGTTGCAGACCTCACCATTTGACAAGCTTTTGGTGGAAAAATTGAAAGCTCCCATAATGTCGCTTTGATAAAGCTCCGGGATTTCGAAAGAAAGCCATGGCGAGCCATCGTGGCTCGGTGCTTTATCCGGGGCACAGGATTTTAGGCCGTAAGGACCCAAGTTCGAAGAAAGGGTTTCCATCTCCATCATTTCCTCCGATCGATGGTGGAAAGGTTCTCAAAGTTCATCGAGGGTCTTCATAGTTCTCGCTTCTTGTAAAGATTTTGATAAAAGTCAAGGATGCCATCCTTGACGAGTCCCTTGTCATCGCGACTTCGCCTCTATTTTAAGCTTATCAATGTTGTTACATCTTCTATGAGAGTTAGCCATTCTTCCTCGAAAAAATTTAGTGTTCTTGTCCCCCTCTTTCAACCAAAGACATCTTGATTTTTGCCTCCAAGAGATCTCTTCTCCGCAATTGCTATCCGTTCCAAAATCCAAATTTAAGCTTAGAGATTTGAGCTTCTCCTCTCATTGAGTGGGTTCGTTTTCTGCAATTTGCTCTAAAAGATCCAGCTCCTCCAAAGCCTTGCTTCTTTGATTTTCCAATTTACCATAAACATCATGTTCCATTTACCGATATCCCTTTTCAAGTTTCGAGTTTTTGAGTGAGTACAAAATCGGAGTGCCCCCGACCGAGTAAGAATCCCACCATCCCTTCATCGATCTAGAAAACCCTCTCGATCGTAACCACATATTTTCAAATTTAAAGTAGGAAAGGGATGCCTCTCAGTCCCCACTTTCCAATACAATTGGCTTATGATCCGAGAAAACCCCGGGCATGGCAATTTGTTTAATGGAGTTGAACATCTCACGCCACTCGAGGAAAATAGAAACCCCGTCAATTCGAGGCTTGGAGAAATTCCTCCTCTCTCGACCAGTGAACCGAGCTCCTCAAGTGGAAGGTCTATCAATTCCAGGTCGAGAATGATGTCTGAAAAACCTCTCATTGCTCTGGATCTTCTAGTACAGTTGAGCGTTTCCTCTTCAAATCTACAAACATTGAAATATCCCCCGATCACCTATAAATCAGACCAAAGACCCCTAACTGCTGCTAGTTCAAACCATAATTCAGTTCTCTCAAGGTTAGTGTGTGGACCATAAACCCCTGAGAACACCCATTTGAAATCTTCAGTAAGACTCTCGAACGAACCTCAGATAACGAGAAAGCCCAACCCGAGAATCAACACAATTCCATAATCTCTTATCCCACATGATCAAGATGCCCCTTTAGTACCGATTGCTTTTAGTTCGCCCATGAAATCCACCTATTCCCCCAAATTTATTTGATCAAAGACGCGCTCCATTCTCCAATCTTAGTCTCCGCAAGCATATTATATCAACCTTCCATTTTTGAATAAGAGATTTCAAAGTGCTTCTCTTATTCTTCTCATTTAATCCCCGCACATTCCAAATAAGGGTTTTAACTTTCATCCGGAAAGAGCTTTTTGAGACCTCGCCCCTATCCTTCCTTCCACTCGCCTTCGTAGTCCCCATTCCAGCTTTTTCTACTCGTTTCGCTTTGTTCTTCCCTTTTCTTTGATTCCTTGTTTTCTATTTCTGTTCTTGTGCTTGAATTTTTTTCCTTTCCTCCATCCTTAGAATAATATCAAATAATTCGTGTTCAAAACCTGAGACATTGACCCCTAAAACTTTGCAAGTTTTCATCATTGTCGCCTTTGTCCATTTTGATGTCTCCAACACCGGCGTGTGTCAATCTTGTGCATACTCAGTGCACCTTCATCATGCCATGGGAGAGGTAGACAATTGTTGAAAGAGAGTGAAGACCGGCCTGAATTGGAATCACTGGGGGGATTGGAATAAGGATTTTGAGGGGTAATGGCTCTGCATGGAGAACTAGGGTTGCAGATGTTCTCAGCTTCATCATTTGCTTCCAACTGGGAAGGAGTATTTCGAAAGAATTCATATCCTTAGAATTGAAAGCTTGAAATTCATCGCTAAAGGGTCGAAGGAGTTAGTCATGAAGGAAGAGGAAGGTCGGAACAAACAAGGGTCCGTAATCGATCCTTTTACTCTCCAGAACCCGCGTTTTTCTACGGGTTTTTTCCATTTTTGCCCCTTTGAATAATAACCATTATTCAAGCCCACTTCAGCTTTCCCATTAGAAGCTTTGCCTTTTCCTTTGTATGTAACATGTTGAGCCGGCCCATTAGGAATAAAAAACCCTGACCTGTTTTCTTCCTTTGAATAATAACCATTATTCAAGCCCACTTCAGTTTTCCCATGAAAAGCTTTTCCTTTTCCTTTGTATCTAACATGTTGGGCCGGCCCATTAGGAATAAAAAACCCTGACCTGTTTTCTCTTTTTAGCAACAAGGTGGCATGTGAGCGAGTGTCGCTTTAGTAGACTTAGCACGTAAGGGATCTAGTGGTATCCCTAATAACCGGCTCCTCCCTTGTCCGGGCAAAGGATTTGACCTTGCTTCCATCACTATCGATAGGTCATAGATCCGGTCCTCTAATTTGAAATTCAAATTCGCCTAATCTTCCTCCCCGAATTTTTGACACAGATGCGAGCCCAAAATAAACGGGTCCTATGTTTTGTGTCTTCGTCAACCCCGATAAATCCACCACATTGATCTCCGATGCGATTGAAGGTTTCGTGTCCAAGCATTCGTTAGGAACTCCAAAACCTTTATCCGTGTTTTTCGGTGAGGAACTTGGTATTGACCTGCGACCACCAAGAAAGTGAGAGACGTCTCCCACTCCAAAACCGCCTCCGACTCGACTCTCACCGCCTCTTGTCTAGATGGGAGCTCGAAGAGGAATCGTTATGATCCATGGGATCACTTTCAAGCTCGCCGTGACCCTCCATCCGGACTTAAACCAAGTGAGAATTGTTTCTTTGTTGGGGCCGTGATGAAAAGAGTCGTTGAAGGTGCCGATAAGGCTTCGAAAAGAGGGTGAGATTCGTCCGTTGGTGAGAGATTGTTTGCCTCGGCCGCCTTCCAATATTTGCGCAAAGATGGTATGTTTTTAGCAAAGGAGCCGGGGGTCGAATAGAGCCGTATTGATGCTCGTATTTTCCCAAAAAGCGCAAGATCTTCTCAGCTATGTCTACCTACCCGCTGTTTGGAGTTATTTCTAGAATGATCACTGCTGATTTTGAAGTCCCTTGCTAGACTTTTATGCGTGTATACCTTCCGTGAACGTTGAAATTCTGATAGACCCTGTATAAATATTGTTGTTGCTTTCTCCCCCATCTTCTGTATAAATTCCCCGATCCTTTTGATGCTTGTATTAGGGCCTCGCACACCCAACTAAGATTTTGGATGTCAAAATTAACTTTTGTTGTAAATCTCCTGCCTCTTTCTATTAATGAGAACCATCTGAACTGTTTGTCTACTGTATTGTTGAGCTCGAAAGATTTATCCCCTGCAATGAAAAATAATTTGTCTCCCATTGTGGATGTCTCCGGTGGGCTGGATCACCGGAAGAAGAAACTCCCTCAGACCCTAAAAGGTCTTTTGGGGCTTACCTCAAAAGAAGTGCCTTGAAGCCCTATTTGCATTTGTTGCCTTGCTCTCGTTTCTCCCTCTTTTTGCTCGATGTGGAAGTGATGACTCCTCATCTCCCTCTCTTGACTGTTGGTGTTGAGCTCAATGTAAGTGTGTTTTATTTTCCTTTTCGATTCCTTGCTGGATTTCAGATTTGTTGACCCATTTCTTGTGTTCTTGCTGTTCATATCTCGGTACTTTGTTCGATTTGGTTTGAATCGAAATAAAGAGTAAAATCAATTACTTGTTTAAAACTTGTGCTCTACCCAACGAAGTGAAAACTGAAACATTTAAGCTCTGCTTCTCTTCAGTGGTCTGGAATCGACCGTGTCCAAACTTTGAGGATGTGTCGATGAAATCAGCTTAATGGTATCCATTTTGACTAGCACGGACAACTGTGAATGAAGGATCTGTGCACAATTTGTCCGCGTCGATGTGTTTCTAAGCTCAATTAACCTTGTAAGTTCTTCCTCCTTCATGATTCCAGTCCTTTGCTGATGTTGTACTTCTCGAATATACTGATGATGTTGAACATGTATGTTTCCTTCTTTCCTTAATTTAGACTTATATAAACCTGATATTTGTCTATTTGAATGAGCACCATAAGATGCTAATACCACAAATAAAACATCCATCAAGTCTATTTGGTCTAAATCAAGACTGAGAATTTAACAATATTTGTTCTGCATATGATGAATTTGGTGAATGAAACTGGAACCTGCCTCAGAGCTAAGCTTAGAATGTGTGTTTGCTGCTTTTCCTTTGATATTCCAGTTTTTATGCTGCTGCAGTCTGTTAAATGCCCAATCTGTACTCTCTTGTATGAGTAGTGTGCTTAACCTTCTGGATTTAAAGCCTCTTGCACTTGTGTGTGCTGATTTGTGTAGTGTAGAAGCCTGCAAAAAAGCAAACATAGTTAGAAAAAACTACTATTTTCTCCTCCATAAGGATATGAACATGATGATTAAACTTCCTTCATTTCCTTTCTTCCAGCTTCCAGACTTATTTTCCTCTCTGACTGCATATGTTCCCATCTGACTGCACATGTTCCCATCATCTCATAGTCCTTACCCTCAAATAAGGGATTTGAGTCTTGTCACTATTGAGTATTTTTCTACAATTTGAGCTTAATCCCTAAAAATCGACAAAGGAAAGAAAGCCACATCCAAGGCTCCGATTTGCCAATGCATCGAATTTGTTACTCTCTCTCAAGATATTTAATCGAAAGAAATATTCCTATTACTTCTCAATTCCAAAATCTCTTCAGTCTAATCAAAGAATTCCCCAAGGAGGTTTCCATCCTTCTAAAGGCAATTCCAATTAAAGTTTTGTACACCAATTCAGAATCAGTCTGACTTATGATATTGTTCAAACTTTCATTTCTGCAATATCTCATGGCCTCTAGAATTGCCATTACCTCAGCATCTATATTAGTGTTAATGCCAATCTCTGTAGCTTGAGCATAAATCAAGTTCCCCTCATTGTTCCTCAAACAGAAACCATAAGCACTTCTCCCAGGATTTCCCCTAGAGGCACCATCTGTATTACACAAAGAACTAGCCTGCTAGTGGAAGTTTCCATATGACCTTAGTAATTTTCAAACTATTACTTCCATTCTCTAACATGGTAATCAGTTCTTCCCATTTATGTGGCACCTGTGTTATTGATGGATTTCTTATCAAAACCAACCTTTGAATGGTAGCAAAAACTTGGCATATGACCCTTCCAATTGACCTTTTCCCACCATGTTTGATAGTATTCCTTCTCTTCCAGAGTTCCCAAATAATTATTGCTGGGACAGCTTGGAAAATCACCTTTACTCTCCCCTTCACTGGTGCAGTCAACCACTTGATAATTCTTTGTTGTAGCTGTAAACCTTCCATAGTCAGACCTATAATTGAGGGAAAATAGGACCAAGTCCTGTCAGCTACATATGATGTAGCAAACAGATGTTGAACTGTTTCCTCTTTAGGAGTGAGGCAACACCAACATCTGGATGCGAAATTGTAGTGCATTTTCTTCAAAACATCATCCAAGGGCAACTTGTACTTTCAATACCTCCATAGGAAAAAGGATATCTTGAAAGGCAACCCTTTCATCCACATGTATTTGTAAATTTCCATATTCTATCCTCTCAACCTAATATAGTCCCATGCTGATTTGACTGTGAAATCACCTTTAACATCCAGAATCCACCATGGCCTATCCCAACCTCTTTCTTCATTAGGAGGTCTAATAGAATTGCTGATATGCTGCACCATATCTTCTGGCAGTAGTTCTCTCAGTCTGTCGAAGTCCCACTGCCCCTGAACCACCACATCAGTAACGTTTTGAACAGTCTCATCAAAACCTTAAACAGTGTAATATAGAGCACCTATTCCTGTCTAATTGTCATACCAGAATTGAGAAATTCCCATACCTATTTGCCACCAAATGTGATGTTCAATCAGATCTCTAACTTGCAACAAATTCTTCCATGTTTGAGAACCATATTTCCATTGACTAATCACAGGATTCTCTCTTCTACAATACTTGTTGACAATATAGGCACTCCATAAGGATGGTTTAGTTCTCAAATTCCACCATAATTTACAGAAAAGAGCCACAGAGACATCATGTAAAGATCTAAAACCCATCCCTCCCTCCATTATTGGTAAACATAGATGATTCCATGAAGCCCAATGCCTGCTTTTACCTCCCACGGTATTGCACCAATAAAACTGGGCAAACATTCTATGCATTTGCCTAAATACACTTATAGGAGGACTAACTGCTGATAACAAGTGTATAGGCATACTTTGTAACACATGCTTAATAAGAATAACTCTACCCCAAAGGATAGAAGTTTTCCTTTCCAGCTCTGTAGCCTATTCATTATTTTCATCAGAATGCTTGTGAAAAAGTCCTTCCTTCTCCTACTATGGTATATAGGACAACCTAAGTAGGTGAAAGTAAATTCTTTTCTCCCAATTCCTGTAACAATTTCTACTGTAATGCTCACATCACCAGGAACATTTTTATGCATGTAAATTGCACTCTTCTCCCTGTTAATCTTTTGGCCAGAAGTCTTCTCATACTTCTTTAATATTTCCATGACCAGCTGTAAGGAAAACACATCTGCTGAAGAAAAAATGATCATATCATCAGCATAAGCTAGATGATTCACCCTAGGACTCCATTTAGGCAAACCATAAACCTTAAATTGATGAATCTAAAATAAAGCATTCAGGTTTCTGGTTAACACTTCTGCAGATAAAATAAAAAGGGTAGGAGACAAAGGATCCCCCTGTTTAACACCTCTAGAAGACTGAAAGTAACCCTGTTGTTGCCCATTAATTAGCACAGAATACCAATTGTTACTCACAAGCCTGAAAATCATGTCAATCAAGACTTCTGAAAAACCAAACTTTCTCAGGACTTTTAGCAAGAACAACCAAGAAAACCTGTCATAAGCCTTAGCCATATCTAATTTCATGACTACATTAGCAGATTTAGTTCTCAACCTGATATTTACTATGATCTCTTGAGTAAGTAACACATTCTCCACTATACTTCTTCCTTTCACAAAACCTGCCTGATTCAAAGATATTATATCTGCTAAGCCTTCCACCATTCTCTCATGAATCAATCTAGAAATGATCTTATTACTAAATTTACTCAAACTAATTGGTCTCATATCTGAGAAGGTATTTATAGTATCCTTCTTAGGCAGTAAAACCAAATTAGTATGTGTAATAAATCTAGGCAACTCAGCTCCACAAAAAAAGGCCTTCACCATGTTAGTGACATCTTCCTTTATGATATCCCAGCAAGTTTGATAGAAAATACCAGTAAACCCATCTGGCCCAGCAGCACTCTCTCCATTTAAGCTAAAAATAACTTTTTTAACTTCCTCCTCCGATGGCAAACCACCAATGAAGTTATTATGATCCTCTGTAATTATATGTGGAACATGATCTAGAACCCCAAAATCAGTTAGATCTTCTTCCTTAGTGAATTGATCTGTGTAAAATCTGATTGCTTCTTATGACAATTCCTCATTAGATTCTAGCCAATTACCATTCTGATCCTGAATTCTTCTTAACTGCATCCTTTTTCTCCTTTCTTACACATAAGAATGGAAAAAAGTAGTGTTTCTATCACCATCCTTGAACCAATTAATTCTTGCCTTTTGTTTCCAAAATTCTTCCTCTAGGTGTAAGTACCTATTTAAATCAGCTTGAACTCTGTGCAGTCTCTCCCTATTAGCAGGAGTAGGTTAAAGTTCAAACTGAATTTCATGCACTTTAACCGCATCTTCCGAGGTCTCAATCTCCTGAAAAATGTTCCCATATGTATCTTTACTCCATTGTATTAAAGTAGATTTAACTTTCTTCAGTTTATAGTGAAATAAATGAAAAGGATTAGCCATGAAATCTGCTTTCCAATATTCCTTCACAATATCCACAAAAGAACCATGTTTAGCCCAAAAATTGAGAAACTTAAAGGATATTCTAACAGCTTCAGATTCTCCAGAATACGAAATTAGAAGAGGAGCATGGTCTGATCCTGTTCTAATTAAATGAGACACCTCTAATTCAGGGTATTTATCCCGTAGGGCTTGATTCCCTAAACATCTATCCAGTCTCTTGAAAATACACTCATCTCCACTTTGTCCATTCCACCAAGTATATTTCCCCCCTTTAAATCCCATGTCAGAGACAGAACAATTTTGAATACAAGTTCTGAAATCTAGTAGACTAGTACTTCATTCATGGTGACTGGCAAACCTCTATATTTTTCTTCTTCAGAGATGATGACATTGAATTCTTCACCAATCATCCATGGGACATGAGTTGTGACAGCTAGACTCTCTAAAGAAACTTGGCATATACTACTGAGACTATCATCTCAACCCTAGTATTCTGAATCTTCAGTTTAAGAGTTAAATGTTGTACATGGTCCACTTCAATTGAAACCTCAAATAAATCATCCATAAAGACCTAGATTTTGCCACTACAATTAACAAAAGCATGTTGTAACCCTATCCTCCTCCTGTAGTCTTCTACCTTGTCAAAGATCTTGAAAAGGTTCTAATAAACCAATGAAACCAAAATGAAACTTCTAATGCATCTTTATCAACCTTGTGTATGCCTCCATTGTATTTACAGACCTAATAGTCCAAATGATAGCATTCATAAGGTAACATTAGACTTCTGCACAGTTCTTCTTGTTTGAACCCCACCACTTGGTGGGACACTATTTTCTCTGTTATGTTTCTTTTTGCCTCTCCCTGTTGCCTTTTCCACCTGTTTTGGAGAGAGATCTGCTACTCTAGCTATTGCTTGTATATTTTGATCAATTGTATGATAATCCAAGTCCTTTCCTCCAGAAATAATAGATTCCACAGGCCCTGTATCATGCTGAGTGTTGATCACCTCTAGAGCATTCACTACACATTTTGGTCCAGTATTGGAACTGGTAGAATCTCCAACCTTGTGTAAATTACTACAACTGTGCTGCTTGTATTTAGTTAATGATTGTGCTAAATTATTTCCCTGATGAGATGCCTGCTTCTGGACTTGCATTGTTTCCTCTGGCTTTACATTCTCCTTTTGTGCATTGAATGTTTCCTTATGACTGTTTGCCACTTTTCCTGATGATTTTCCTGAACTGATATTATTTGCTGAATTGACCTCGGCTTTTTCTTCTATCTCCTGCGCTCTATTGCTGCTTTTGCTTATATTGCTCAGTGATGTTACCTGTTGTTGCTGTTGAATTAGCCTTTTGACTGGACTCTTTATATGACTTATATCCTCCTCCCTTTCCTGTTGAACTTGTTGTGCTTCTCTACTTTTGTCTTGTCTTAATATCTGATCATTTTGTGTACCATCTTCCTCTTGTTTCTCACTTGTCTTCTCTATTGCAGGCTGGACTTCTTCAAGTGTATCCTCACCTTCATCTATTGCCAAGATATCAAAGGTATTATGTATATCAACCTTGCCTTCATTCTCTTTTGAAACATCTTCATTCCTTACTTCCCCTATTATGATGCCACTGGAATCTTTAATATATTTATTCTTCCTCCTCTGCATCCACTCTTTCTTTGCCTGATAAAATCCTTTACCTTCTCCCCCCCCCCCCCCCTGTGTATATTCCCCTTCTGCTTATTGTTAGCCTCATTGCTGCTGTCTTCTCTTTTGCTTTCCTGTTTCAACTTTTCCCTATACTGCTTTTCTAGCTCTGGATGTAGTGATCTGCATTCTTCTTCAAAGACGCCCTTATAGTTTGCAGTGCTTGCAGTATTTTGGTAAAAAATCATAATTAATTTGTACCCATTTTGATAGCACTTTCCCTGTTTCATCCTCGCTTTCTGATATATGGATTCTCTGAGGATGTATTGCTAACAACTCTAACTCCACCTTCACTTTGCACAGCTGGGCCTTGTTTTACTAGCAAAGGGCTAAATCAACGACCAAAGGCTTGCCAACTGCAGATGCCGGAGAGAAAATAGCTTCCTTTGCAAAAAAGTTTGGAGGAAGTTCAGGAAAACTATCATTGGTCTCATTTGGCAGTATCTTGATTGCACTTTAATGTAATAAGCAGGTGTAGATAATAGATTCACATAATCCTCCAATAATGATAATCGCATCAATATGTATCTATCGTCAATTAACCCAATCTCACAATTACCTTTGATGCCACATTGCTCTGGAATAATAGTCCTTAATTCCTTAATGTTTATTATGTCATATGCAAATTTACCTAGAACAACATATTGTAAATTTTCCTTCAGGATTAATTGCTTAACTTCCCTTGAATTCCATTCCACATGAGGTTCTCCATTAACATAAGTAATTGGTTTCAGAGGAGTCACCGGATGATTTGTTCCTATATTTGGCTTTAACAGATTAGCATGAGTTAATCAGTTAGGCAAATTATTAGGAACATTTTGGTTTGGGGTTGGGTTTAGGGATGAGGTTGTAGGTGATGAGGCGTTTTGGATGGGGCTGTTGTTCATAGATGTTGATGTTTCAGCTGTAAGATTAGAGGGTAATTCGACTACTTGCTTCAAACGAAGGTTGGTATTTGGTGGAGCAGCCCCTGTAGGGGGCTGTTCACCAGCCAAAGAGGCCATGACCGGCGGCCTGTATGTATATTTTTGTAATTAGGATTTTAATTTTGAGGAGAGAGAAGAGAGTGTTCTAATCCAAAAATTTGGGACCGGACTTAGGAATGGAATTGCATTCGATAGAAGAAAAAAAAAATCTACCTTTAGAACGAAGTTGGAATGTGAAAAATAAGTGTTTTATTTTTTAAGGTTTTGATTTAAGCGTGTTATTTTTTAATCAAGACATAACATTATTTTGAATATAAATCTAATTCAATTAGATAAAAACGTATTTAAAAAAATATAGGGAGAAAAACTAGTTGTAAAGTGGTCAAGCTTTAGATTGTCATAACGTTGCGCTCGGATGTCCGTTTTACGCGATTTTTTAGGCCCCAAAGGTTAACGTCATGGGTATTTTAGGCTCCAAAGGTGGATGAAGGGTATTTTTGCACCAAATCTAATAGTTCAAGGGTATTTTAGGCCCTTTTCCCTTAAAAGAATAACAACTTATTCTTCTATTTTATGGATATTTTAGAATTTTCGGCTATAAATTTTTCTTACATATGGAAGTAAAAATCTTAGCGCCCCGCAGCACAAGTTTAAACCCGCACAATCCAAGTATAAAGACTAAACGTACACCGTCCCGTTGTCATCCCTATTGACGCTAATCTACAACAGAAAACTAAAATGTTCCAATCTCCGGCTAGGTAATTCTTGCTGATAAAGTTATTCCATTTAAGCTCATTAATCTAAGATCAATATTGCACAAAATAAAACATAAATTGTACTTGAAGTCCTTTTTTCTTTTCTTTTTTTCTTTTTTATAATTTTTACTGTAGTTCTTTGACAAGAATAAAAGACTCCTAAAAATTATGGGACCTATAGAATAAAATGAAGAAAAAGAAGCTAATCTAAGTCTCTTAAACAATCCGAGTAAATATTAATTTGAATCTGAAGGGAAAGGAAATCTTTCCATTCCCACCGCTAATCAAATAAAACTTAAATATTGTTTTAAACTTCTTCACTGGTGTTTGTTAATTTTTACTTTCCAATTTCCTAATACAAGGTAATTAAGCAATTGAAATCAACTTTGTCACGCATCAACTGTAATAATCTCATCCAAATAGAATGATCACAACTGCAAATCATAATTCACGGACATCATGAATAACCTCCTACACAAAATCTATAAGACTCTGCTAATTAATTACTTACTAATACCAATTAATCAGCAGAAACATGGCAACCAAAAATCTACTAGTTTTTGTTGCACTAGTTGTGGTAGTGGTTCTAAGTCCATGCAATGCATTGATCAGAGTCCTTGAAAAAGATGCAATTTGTGAAGATGTGAATGCTTGCTTTGAATATTGTGAAAATTTTGTAGACGGGATTACTGGACTTCCAACCCGTGAGTGTTGTGACAACTTAATGATATTGAATGGCAAGGTAAAATACGAGGACGATGGGGTTCGTAGGTATTGTTCATGCATCGTAGACTTCAGTAATAGCCACTATCATCCTCCTTATCTCCAATCCAGGATCGAACAACTTTATTTAATATGCGACATTCATCTTAGCTTCCCCATCTCTGAGCACATGGATTGCTCTAAGTACTTCCACAAACTCTCTTTCTTTTGTCCATCTTTTATTTGATTTTATTTTCTTGAGGTTGTGATGAGTTTCTTTTAATAGTAACTAACACTTTTTTTAAAAAAAAATTGTGCTTGCAGGCTTTAGTAAGAACTTGTAGTTGAGGAGGAGCTGTTCTCTGGGGTCTAATGCTATAATAATTGTTAAATATTTGTACTTTCATCTTTTCCTGAACTTTGAAAGAAGTATGATGATGTGTATTATATCTATGTTTGGTTAACAAGGTTAAGTTGGAATTTATGGAGCAAAGCTTTGTGTTTCAATTAGTTAGAGCGATAATTTAGACATTGTGAGTTTTGAATGAAAAAATGGATTCCATAATGTATATATAACTTTGTTCTAAGGGTGTATTTTACACACGTATATAGAGTTCGACTTGTTCGATATTGAGTCGTCAATTGCCTAGGTGGGCTAACCCGACCCACATACAGAAAGAGAATTGACATGGGGCAATTTTCGTTGTACTGCAAATAATATGGCGCCTGGCCGAAGATCGACGAGCTTTCGTAATTTTGTATTTTAAGAAGATTAAAGAGCTGTGTTTTGAGGTATAAAAAAATGCTCCTCTGTATATATTCTCACGAATCACGATCACCTAATCAGGTTACAATTGGTCCTTAATATAAGTCATACGGCTCTAACATTGTAATACAATAACAATAGGATTCTTAACACCTAATCCTAAAGCCTTAAAATTGTGTTGGGTAAAATCCGTGTTCGGGCTAGTTTCCGCAACCGGGAGCTTGGAGAGGCAGGGAGGACCTTCACAGCTGGCACCCACTTCCACCTACTCGGGTCATATTAATGAATCCCGATCAGAGTGCTGTGGCAGAGAAGCATGTGGGGGAGCAGTCGGGTCACATCAGTCGACCGTTAGGGTTGAAAAGTCTTGTTTTGGTTTTTATATAGATAGCTTATCATGTAAGCTAAGGGGGATCCATCTAATCTCTTGTAACCCATCTCTTATTTTTTCTCAAAAGCAATACACATCCGTGCACCCTGATTTTCTTTGAATATATATCTATCTTGCTTGATTTTATCATTTCTTGAGCTCGATTCTTTCAATCTAACTCTAGTAATCACAAACATTAACCCCAAAAGAAGAGTTTCCGGGATTGGATACAATCTATTTGTCTTTAAACCCTTAAAATACAAATCTCTAACTGATTATCCGTTTTCACCGGAAAACAAAAATATTATTGGACCTCTGCTGGACCTAAAGCCTTATAATTTGAACCTTAAATCAGTCTCTTCTAAATCAGTTTTTCTTATAAATAATAGGGTGTTGAAGGAGAACTTATCCATGGCAATAAAGACGAGGACCTGTTGCATAGTCCCTGATGCCCGAGTCAAATTAAATTGAGTTGATTTTTTTATTAATATTAATAAAGACGAGGACATGTTGGATAGTCCCTGATGCCCTAGCCAAATTAAATTGAAAGTACTTTTCTTAAATATTAATAAACAAGATAGCATCTTGAAAGTGTCGCTAGTTGATTTAATCATGCAAAGTTCAAAAAGAATTTATAAGTACTTTAACTTACATATTAACACATGTATGTACGTATATTAGATTGTGTTTTTAATTAAGAGATATTCCAAGATGTCATAGGCTTATAGCTATAAGAGTGAAAACTATATATGTTGCTCCTATTAATCTTGATTCTTTCTTTTTTCTATCTTGATATTTCTTTCTCATAGATATACATTTTTTTTGTTTCTTTTATTTGATACATGCACTTTAGCCAATGCAATTAAGAAAAGATTGAACATGGCTTTAAAATAGTGTATTTAATGTGTCTTTATTTTTCTGTTACATTTTGCCCTGCAATACATCATTAACTCTTTCTATGAAACTAATTATAAATAATCAACCTCTTACCAAAAAAACTTGATAATCTACAAGATTGAACTTTTCTAAAACTATTAGTATTGGTATTATAATAATTAAATGGCATATTTTGCAGCTTTTGTTATAGTTTTTCTTGCAATTTCAAGATCAAGTTTGGCTTGGTTGGACTCGACTTGTTCAGATGTCACTGATAATTTCTCATGGTGTGAAAGTTTTGTTGATGGAGTCGAACAAACTCCATCGGACGAATGTTGCTATAGTCTCAGAAATTTAAACACCATCGCGAAACAAGAGGACCAAGGTGCTACAAGAATTTGTCAGTGCATTGAAAACATGGCAAATACTGGAGATCATCCTCCATACCAAGAAGACCGAATCACCGATCTTTATAATTACTGTCAAATTCACCTTAGCTTCCCCATTTCTGAACACATGGATTGTTACAGGCATATCCAATTCCTTTAATTTCTCTCTTCTAAGAAATGTTTTTTTTGCACCTTGTTAACTGAAACAACTCTTTTTCCCTTGCAGTATTAATAATTAGTACTATGGTGCTATGGATTGTGTTGCTTTAAGAGGTAACAATCACTGAGAGCTTCAAGTTTTGGTGTTCGAGGTTTGTAGCCAGAGAAATACAGCCGATTGGATTTTGATGTTAATCCCATCAATACTGAAGCTTTGTCTTTTGTATCGTAGCTAATAATAATAATAATAATAATTTAATATATGTTTATCGTTGAACTAGTTAAACGTCCACTTAAAACGTCAGAACTGATTGCAACTTCATTGCTTGAATAAACTGGTGTCTGGGCTCTGGTACTGGAATTTGTGGAATAATGAAAACTACTCTATGACTCTAAATAATCTATTTAAAACAATTAATGTACAATATGTCAAAATACTGAAATTAAAATTGATAACGTTCGTTCTTTAACATGTTATGCAACTTGCAAAAATTTCACTATTTTTGTGCTGAATTTTTTAACAAAAGAATAGTTTATTCTCTCTATTATTTTCTAACATATTGAAAGAAAATCGTTAGCGCCCCGTATAAGCTTAAACCCGCCCCCTTCTCGTCCCTCCCCATCGCCATTCTTATTGACACTAATCTACAACATCAACTAATTAATACATTTCAATCTCCGGCTAGATAATTCTCAGTGATAAAAGTTATTCCATTTAAGCTCATTTAAGATCAATATTGCACAAAATAAAACATAAATTGTTTTTGAAGTTTTATTTTTACTGCAGTTCTTTGACTAGAATAAGAGACTCTTTAAAAACATGGGACTTAAATTAATATAGGACATAAAAAACATAAGTTGTTGCAAAACTACGCCAAAGAAAAAGAAGCTAATCCAAGCCTCTTAAACAATCCGAGTAAAAAAATTTAATCTGATGAAGGGAGAGGGAAATTTAGGGTTGTTTCGTTTTTCCTTACAATTTTTGGTTTTGATGAACTGATGAAATTTTACATTTATAAACACCGAACTCCCAACTATTTTTTTTTTTCTTAAGCTTTCAGATTGCAGTTATATTTTCTTTATTTGGAAAGAGCTATCAATTTGCCATGATAGGGAAAATTCTGCTGAAGAATAATTAATTCTGGAAGCAATATTTTTCTTAATTTGTGTCAATATAATTTATATCTCTTAATGTTTAATTTATCAATTGGGTGCAAATGTTGGATACGAATGAACTTTTGCAATGTTATCCGCCGGTAGGTTACTCCGAATCCAGTAATTTTAATCCAAATTTTATATTTGTTTTTAAAAAAATCATGTAATATAAATAAATTATTAGTTTAGAATCATTAACTTAAAAAAAAGTTAGTAAAATCTAGAAGTTTCAGATCTTGGCTCCATCTCGGTGGTCAAATAAAACTTAAGCATTGCTTTGAACTTCTTCACTGGTGTTTGTTACCAGCCAGTCAAATTTGTTTATTCAATCTTTCTATTTCCCTAATATATACAAGTTAACTTATAAACAATAAAAATCACTTTTGTCACGCATCAAACTATAATCACAACTGCAAATCACAGTTCACGGACATATATCTGATTAATGAATAACCCCCTACACAAAATCTATAAAACTCTTCTAATAAGTCCATGCAATGCATTGATCAGAGTCCTTGAAAAAGATGCAATTTGTGAAAATGTGAATGCTTGCTTTGAATATTGTGAAAATTTTGTAGATTGGGTTACTTTACTTCCAACCCGTGAGTGTTGTGACAACTTAATGATATTGAATGGCAAGGTAAAATACGAGGACGACGATAGGGTTCGTATGTATTGTTCATGCATCGTAGACTTCAGTAATAGCCACTATCACTCTCCTTATCTCTAGTATCGAATAGAACAACTTTATATATTATGCGATATTCATCTTAGCTTCCTCATCTCTGAGCACATGGACTGCTCGAAGTACGATTTTTACTTACATTTCTCTCTTTCTTTAGTCCATCTTTCATTTATTTTATTTTATTTAGTAAGTAATGATCATTTTTTATTTTTTAAATTTCTGCTTGCAGGCTTTAGTAAGAGACGTGTTTGAGGAAGCGGAGCTGTTCTCTCTGGTCTAATGTTATAGTAGTTGAAATATTTGTACTTTTCATCTTTTCCTGAACTTTGAATTGGAAGTAAAATGATGTGTATTGTATAATACTATTATTCTATGTTATATTAACAAGGTTAAGTTGTAATTTGTGGAGCGCAGCTTTGTGTTTCAATTAGTTAGAGCGATAATTTAGACCTTGTGAGTTTTGAATTGAAAAATTAAATAGATTCCAAAATGTATATATAACTTTGTTCTAAGCATGTTTTTTGCACACATATACGGAATTCGACTTGTTGGATATTGGGTCACAGTAGCCTACGTGGGCTAACCCGACCCACATAGAGAAAGAGAATGACTTGGAGTAATTTTCGTTGTAATATAAATAATATGGCGTCAGGCGGAAGATCGATGAGCTTTCATAATTTTGTATTTGAAGAAGATTAAAGAGCTGTGTTTTGACCAAAAAAAAATTGCTCCTCTGCATATTCTCACGATCACCTAATCAGGTATACAATTGGTCCTAATTATATAGTCATATACGGCTCTAACATTGTAATACAATAACAATAGGATTCTTAAACACCTAATCCTAAAGCCTTAAAATATTATTTTACCTCTGCTGGATGTCTTCTAAATCAGTTTTTCTCTTAAATCAGTTTTTCTTATAAATAATAGGGTACTGAGGAAAACTTATCGATGGCAAAAAGCCGAGGACTTGTTGGGTAGTCCCAGATACCCGAGTCAAATTAAATTGAAAGTACCTTTTTTAATAGTAATATACAAGATAGCATCTAGAAAGGGTTGCTAGTTGATTTAATCATGCAAAGTCCAAAAAGAATTATACTTTAGCTTACATATTAACACATGTATGTATTAGATTGCGTTTTTAATTAAGGGATATTCCAAGACATCATAGGCTTATAGCTATACGAATATAGTGAAAATTATATATGTTGCTCCTATTAATCTTGATTTCTTTTTTTCCTATCTTGACATTTCTTTGTCACAGAAGCTATACTTTTTTTCTGTTTCTTTGATTTGATACATGCACTTTAGCCAATGCAATTAAGAAAAGATTGGACATGGCTTTAAAATAGAGTAGTTAATGTGTGTCTTTATTTTTCTGTTACATTTTACCCTGCATAATTACATCATTAACTCTCTCTATGAAACTAATTATAAATAATCAAACTCTTACCAAAACAACTTGATAATCTACAAGATTGAACTTTTCTACAACTATTAGTATTAGTATTATAATAATTAAATGGCATATTTTGCAGCTTTTGTTATAGTTTTTCTTGCAATTTCAAGATCAAGTTTGGCTTGGTTCGATTCGGATTGTTCAGATGTCACTGATGTTTTCTCATGGTGTGAAAGTTTCGTTGATGGAGTCGAACAAACTCCATCGGACCAATGTTGCAATAGCCTCAGAAATTTAAACACCATTGTGAAACAAGAAGACCAAGGTGCTATAAGAATTTACCAGTGTATTGAAAACATGGGAAATACTGAAGATCATCCTTCATACCAAGAAGATCGAATCGCCGATCTCTATAATTACTGTCAAATACACCTTAGCTTCCCTATTTCTGAACACATGGATTGTTATAGGTATATTTAATTTCTCTCTTTTGAGATTTTTTTTTTTTTTGCAGCGTGTTAACTGAAACAACTTTTTTCTTTTTGCAGTATTAATAATTAGTGCTATGGTGCTACGGATTGTGTTGCTTTAAGAGGTAACAATAAATGAGAGCTTCAAGTTGAGAGAATTGGTAGTGTTGGTGTTGAGGTTTGTAGCCAGACGAATATAGCTTATTGGATTTTGATGCTAATCCCATCAACAATGAAGTTTTGTCTTTTGTATTGTAGCACGTCTCTAACAACAACAACAACAATACGATTAACTTTGAACTAGCTAAACATCCACTTGAAACGTGGTAATCATCAAAACTGATTGCAGTTTTATTGGCTGAATGAACTGGTGCCTATTTAATGGGCTCTGGTACTGAAATTTGTGGAGAAAATACTAATCAAGGATTCTAAATGATCTATTAAAAATGATTAATGTACAATATGTCAAAATACCGAAATTAAAATTAATAACGTTCCTTAAAATGTTATGCATCACTTACTTATTGAAATAAAATCGTTAGCGGCCCGCATGAACTTTCTTTTTTACAAAAGAATAGCTTATTCTTCTATTATATGGATACTATATTATATGGATACTATAGAATTTTCTGCTATGAATTTTCTTAGTTTGTGAAAGAAAATTGTCAGCGGCCCACATAAATTTAAAGCGGCACAACCCCGCATAAGCTTAAACTCGTCCCTTCCTCGCTGCCATTCCTTTGACAAAAATCTACAAAATCAACTAATTAATACGGGCAATTTGCACGATTGCCCTTATTCGGGGTTGGTCTTTAATTTTTGCCCCTCAAATTGTTGTTCTTTAAATTTTGTCGTTCACCTAAAAATTCATGGGTTCAGGGTTTGAACCCTACTCAATCAAAAAAAAAAAAAATTAAAAAAAATTGCAAGGCAGAGTTTGCCTACAAAACTCTACCTTCAGGGCAGAGTTTTTCTTAAGATAGCAAACTCTACCTTAAGGCAGAGCTTGCATGAAACTCTCCTTATAAGTGTAACACCCCGTACCTTTAACCTAAGCTTTGACCATGATCCCAGACTTAGAAAACCCGATAAAGAATGTGGGAATTGGAAATTTTCTCTTCAGTTGTAAGATGGTGGTTTACGCCCATGAACAGTGATCGTATTTCAGTATACGGCCCGTATTTCAAGCTGTAAACTGGTACCAAAGATTTCTGAGCATTCTGGAATTTGAAACTTAGAGGTTACATCATTAAATACGGACCGTATTTCAAAATACGGCCCGTATTTCAAAACGTATTTGGAATTTGGGAAAACTTCCTTGATGAAAGTTGTAGAGCTTTGAAATACCTTTCCAACGGTATATTATGGGGGTCAAACGGACATCTGTGCAAAGAGTTATGGCCATTTTACTGAAGAGACACAGTGCAGTCCATACGGAATACGGACCGTATTTCAAAATACCCGTCTTTCAAAATACGGCCAGTATTTTGCTGGACATAAAATTCAATTTTTTAGAACAGTATATATTCGTCCATATCAGTTCAAATCATTATTTTCATTCCTTCAAGCCCTAGAACGACCTCCTACCCTCCTCCATCATCAAGAACACCAAGGTAAGCCTACTCTAATTATTCCAACTCAATTCTAACATATACTCTAATAATCTAAACAAGAAATCATCATTCCTAAACTAGGGGTTTCAAGAAAACCCATCTCAAGGTTCAAGAATTCAAGATTTTGGAAATCTTCTTCAAAGCTCAAGTCTTTAATTCAAGTTTGGGAGCGACTAAGGTATGTAGAGTTACTATCTACGTGTGGGAACATCATTGTTCTTCCCCACGCCTCATAATCCATAAATTATGATTCTTTACGAAAACTAGGGTTTCTATATCATGCTCATGATAACCCTAGGTCCATGTCCATGATTATATTATGTATGAATTATTATAATTCCATCATTGAGTTCTTAATATTTCTTTATGATTATTAAGAATGTCCGTAATCTATGAAAAATCCATATATCTCATTCCATGGGTTCATGCATGCTAGTTTATGATATATTATGATATTTTCAAGAAAATACTATACATGTTTTACAAGTTCATGCAAGCAAGCTATAATTTATGATATCCATGTACAAGCAAGTTATATTCATGAAAACCACGGGCAGCAAGTGCCACTTATTTTACATGTTCATGATTTTGGGAGTTGCTTTAATTATCGAGGAAGGCTTTAGATAGCCTGAAACTACGTAGCCATCATAGGATGAGGATCGCTCCACCCATGTCCTGGACAATCTCTCATAATGACTGGATCCTTTCATATTTTATTAAATCTCATGTTCCCAGCAGCAAGGATGAGTGTTACGCTAGCGGGACGCAAGTACCAGACCATGGATCAGTTATAAGTTATTGCTGTCCCTACTTATGATATTTTTACCATGTTATATATATATATATATATATATATATATATATATGTGTGTGTGTGTGTGTGTGTGTGTGTGTGTGTGTGTGTGTGTGTGTGTGTGTGTGTGTGTGTGCGCGTGCGTGTGTTAATGTTCATGACCAGGCTTCAGTTCCTATCATTATTATTTCATGTCCCATATTATTTTATTCGGTTGCTTTACATACCAGTACATTCAAAGTACTGACGTCCACTTTCTATTGCCCGGGGGGCCTGCATTTCACGATGCGGGTACTGATATACAGGACGATACATCTGCTCAGTAGGACAGCATTCATATCAGCTTATTGGTGAGCCCATCTCATTCGGGGTTTAGTTAACTTTTATTTTATGATTAGTTATGCATCTAAGGTATCTTTGGGGCCTTGTCCCAGTAAGTATGTTTTCCGATCGGACTCGCTGATGGAGGTTTCATAAGTAGACAAGTCGGTTATGTTATGTCAAACATTCGAGTCGTATAGCCATTTTGCTCATTCATGTTATTTCCGCACTCATATTTATACAAGTATTTTTATTAAGTATTATGACTTACTACGTTTTATAAAGGCTCATCATGCATTCACGTTATATTCTGCTCATGTTATGCCTCATAATGATTCAGCAAGCCATATGGTTCGCTCGGTCACATGCAGTAAGGCACCGAGTGTCGTGTTTCGCCCAGGCCATGGTTCGGGGCGTGACAAATCTTGGTATCAGAGCCTAGGTTCAAGTGTCTTAGGGAGTCTATGAAACCGTGTCCAGTGGGGTCACTCTTATATGTGTGTGCGCGCCACACATATAAACAGTTGACCACCAAGACATTTAAGATTGTCTCACTTCTTTCAACTCTAGATCGTGCAATAGAGCTGTGTTCTCAGAAATCACTCGAACTCATGTGTTGTTTCCCATTCTACCGAATATGCCTAGTCTCAATGGATGAGGAAGATGTAAAGCTAGTCGTTATCGATGTGTTGCTTTCCGATGGAGGCATCAGGAATTATTCTAACTTGTGCCATGAAGGTTAGAGTAGTAAGTAACATTCTCTTTCCATCGAATTCTAAACGTATCGAATGCGTAAGCGGCGAGAAGGAAAATTCGAGACCCAAGACTTACCAAATAGTGCATGGTGTGTTTATCAGGTGATAATACCCTTTTAAAAACAAGTTTCGGCATGGCAGAGACACATTGGTTATATACCTTACGAATGAGTTTATTTGGATTATACGACCATGGAGCTACGGTATAAGGATGATAGTTCGTATTTAAGAACCTACGGAGTAACATGTTATGAAATTAGTGCAATCATAAATTGTCCACGTAGTTTTGAGCGAGAAATAGCCTAAGAGCCAACCACCCGTAATACTAGAAAGTCTCAACTTTTTTTAAGGATATATATATATATATATATATTTTTATATATATGATCTATGTACATGACTAGGAACGGATCGATGCGATAAGAAAACCATGAGCAGATGATATTGAATTTTTTGTAGGGTTAGTTTTAATTTATTTAAGCTTATTCAGATCAGACCTAGAGAGTATGATGTTAGTGAGTTACTACAAGAAGCAGATATTACTATGAGATAAAAGATATGACAATTCCCTCTTAGGTTATGTGACTAAGTATTTATCCCCGATATGTATAGTGTAATATAATTTTGAACTTGTATAGGGATTTTGGGATTAGTTGTTCCAATTTCTCATTTGAGAATTTGAGACAGATAAAATTTCCCTAGGTGTGATCCGTGTCTATAGTTCAGAAAGATAGTATACAACCACAGAATAGAGTCAGATAAGGAGGAAAAGTTAGAAATAACCTTATGCTTCACTTTAGTACTCAGAGAAGAATTAGATAATGTGATGCTAGCAAGTGGTTAACAGAAGCATAGTATACAGTGAATTAGAAATTTTCAGCAGAGTTAGTAGAAGTACGATTTGAGTACTTAATCAAGTTAGTACTACTAAGTGGGTAACTGTCCGCATACACTGAAGGCGTGTTAGAACCCAAAAGGTTTAAGTTAAATTTGAGGTATAGAAATTGGTAAAAGAAGAAAACTATCTAAGTAATAAGAGAGCAAGCTACAGAAGAAGAGCCTTTAAGGGTTATCAGAAAAGAGTTTTCCCAAGACTGACAAAGCTAGTATGCCAGTTATGTACATTAGAAACCCGTTTATTTAAGTAATCCAGTTTTCCCAGTAAGCAACACTTGCTTGAAGTGAGCCAAAGAAATAAGTCGTCAGTATGTTAGAGGAAATTAGCGGAACCACTAGATGACCACTTATCGCTAACTCGAGGGATCCACAGGCTTTAAATGTCAGCTTTTGAACTAAGGGGGAGATCGTGCGATAAGGTGCCGATATAAACTATGTGTTTTGTAAGTTGATAGGTGTTAAGGAGATTATGTCAGAGGGTCACAGTTTCATGTAGCCAAGATAAGGTGCGTAGAATGTGATCTTTGTCATGCTGTTGAGATCAAGTACTAGGTAATTATGTTATGAGATAAAGTTCTAGATCGAATAGCGGGTTTTAAGGGTATAATGGTTCCAATTCCAGAGTAATTCATGTACTATGTGGTACTAATGCCCAGACGTACTCTACTCATGCCTTTCGTACCCATATCATGCCCATGTTAGAAGCTTTACACTCCACGTTTAAGATACAAGAATTAAGACTTCATACGTAGTAAGCTATGCAAGGGAATGTCCTTTCATGTTTCGTACATCAGGTGTGCTCATGTCTAAAGTTAAAAACCGCATTCAGGTCTCACGTATCTATCATGCTTTTATACTCATGTCCATGTTCTAGCATCTAAGTGCTTTTCAAATCTGATGATGATCTTGACCCAATGATTATGTTATCCATGTTACCACATACTCGTGCCCCAATTCATTTCGCTATGCATTCCACTTATAGCGGTATCGTAACAATGATTTTGTGAGATAATAATGAAGGTGAACCAAGATGGATGTCCTACCCATGATTCTATGTAATTCGTGCTTATGTTCCTTTAGCTAATGTTTTACGATCATGATGACATGATTCTTTTTTCCTTTCGCTAAGTATCTAGGCCTCGTTATGTTCAAGGTGACTTTCTACCCATGTCTTAGATGCTCGAGGAACGAGTTATACATGCTTATAACCCATTCTTTCATGTGCCTTATTTATAACAAGGGCGTTTACTCACGGTGATAAGAGTAAGCTATGTTGAACCATGTCCTATTCTTTCGGTATATCTAAATTCTAAAGGTAATGTTTTATCCATGCCTTACGTCTCTGAGTACCCAAGGGTTAGCCTGCAATTGTACTCTACGCAAGTCACACTTATGCCTTAGTCTTACTTCAATACTCATGAACTCAAGTCCGTACGCCATGGTATGTAGGTACTCATATAAACGCCATATTTTTCATGGTCCCATGCCCCATGTCAAGCTATTCACATTTCATGCCATATGAATCACGTTCCCATGTACGCATGTTCCACGTTACGTCCTCCATGTACAATGCACCATGTCATGTCTGTTCTCTAAAGCAAAGTATCTTATATGAATAGTACCAATAATTCCTTTTCTCTCAGTCCTCTATAATTCGCTCACGAGAATGAGCAAGATGAGCTAAAGTATTCATAATCATGATTAACAGCTAGCAAGATAATCAGAAGTAAGGTGCATTCCTATATTCAAATAGATATCTTTTCATGTACCCTATGGTACTTATCTCGGGAGTATTCTACTCAGATTCGACGTATTCATGTCATGCCTATGCTAGAGATTTATGAACACCTATGTTAGGATCATA
The DNA here is from genome assembly GCF_029784015.1 of Lycium ferocissimum. NCBI lineage: Eukaryota > Viridiplantae > Streptophyta > Magnoliopsida > Solanales > Solanaceae > Lycium > Lycium ferocissimum. The sequence continues at coordinate 42,147,901 of NC_081352.1, read as the reverse complement.
TTCTTGTTATACGACTCAAGTCCGTCGCATTCACATCGAGTTGCGCTTACATTCAAAGCCTAAGTCATACTCCTATCTCATATTACCATGGTGACATACGAACGTCTGTGATTAAGTCTCTAAGTATCCAAATCCTATCCGTGCTTAGTATTCAACCCTCATGTTGTAACAATCATGTTTTCGACATTCAGATCCTATGTTACGATATCCACTTTCACACGTATTCGTATCTCATGACGCTTAGCACTCATGTATTCATGTCATCCGCCTTCGTGTATTTATATCCCACGTCATGCATCTCACGCCCGTGTAATCATGTCATGTTCGTGCCTATTTCCCGATACTGTGTCATTTGTGCCTACGCATTTCTTCCAAACCCTATGTATAGTAATCATGTAATCATTCAGCCAATATCCGTGTGTTCAAGCCAGCTCAGTGTTTATGTTAGATACATTCAAGATTCAGTAATCACGTTATGTCACATCATGCGTATTAAGATGTTATGTGAGTTGTGTGTTGGTACTTTAGTTAGTTGGCAGGCGTTTGAGAAATGTCGTGAGGGTCCGAATCATGAAGGAAGTCCTGCCATAAATTTTGTAGATTCCAGAGTTAGTAGCGATTCTTAACCACTAGTCATAAATCGAGGACAAATGTTTTATGATTCTCATTCATGTAGGCGCTACTCAGTTTCATGTTCCCCATGTACATGTTCCCATGTAATCACGTATTCAGTTCTGATGATCCATGACCATGTTTCTACATAACCATGTCAAGCTCTTATGTTTTACGGCATGTTTCCTTCATGTTCATGTATTCAAGCCATGTCCAGCCACGTTCTTAACCATGACTCATCATTCGAGGACGAATGATCCCAGGGGGAGATATTGTAACACCCGTACCTTTAACCTAAGCTTTGACCATGATCCCAGACTTAGAAAACCCGATAAAGAATGTGGGAATTGGAAATTTCCTCTTCAGTTGTAAGATGGTGGTTTACGCCCATGAACAGTGACCGTATTTCAGTATACGGCCGTATTTCAAGTCGTAAACTGGTACCAAAGATTTCTGAGCATTCTGGAATTTGACACTTAGAGGTTACATCGTTAAATACGGACCGTATTTCAAAATATGGCCCGTATTTCAAAACTAATTTGGAATTTGGGAAAACGTCCTTGATAAAGGTTGTAGAGCTTTGAAATACCTTTCCAACGGTATATTATGGGGGTCAAACGGACATCTGTGCAAAGAGTTATGGCCATTTTACTTAAGAGACGCAATGCAGTCCATACGTAATACGGACCGTATTTCAAAATACGGCCCGTCTTTCAAAATACGGTCAGTATTTTGCTGGATGTAAAATTCAATTTTCCAGAATAATATATATTCGTCCATAACAGTTCAAATCATTATTTTTCATTCCTTCAAGCCCTAGAACGACCTCCTACCCTCCTCCATCATCAAGAACACCAAGGTAAGCCTACTCTAATTATTCCAACTCAATTCTAACATATACTCTAATAATCTAAACAAGAAATCATCATTCCTAAACTAGGGTTTTCAAGAAAACCCATCTCAAGGTTCAAGAATTCAAGATTTTGGAAATCTTCTTCAAAGCTCAAGTCTTTAATTCAAGTTTTGGAGCGACTAAGGTATGTAGAGTTACTATCTACGTGTGGGAACATCGTTGTTCTTCCCCACGCCTCATAATCCATAAATTATGATTCTTTACGAAAACTAGGGTTTCTATACCATGCTCATGATAACCCTAGGTCCATGTCCATGATTATATTATGTATGAATTGTTATAATTCCATCATTGAGTTCTTAATATTTCTTTATATTATTAAGAATCTATCCGTAATCTATGAAAAATTCATATATCTCATTCCATGGGTTCATGCATGCTAGTTTATGATATATTATGATATTTTCAAGAAAATACTATACATGTTTTACAAGTTCATGCAAGCAAGCTATAATTTATGATATCCATGTACACGCAAGTTATATTCATGAAAACCATGGGCAGCAAGTGCCACTTATTTTACATGTTCATGATTTTGGGAGTTGCTTTAATTACCAAGGAAGGCTTCAGATAGCATGAAACTACGTAGCCACCGTGAGGGATGAGGATCGCTCCACCCATGTCTCTGGACGAACTCTCATAATGACCGGATCCTTTCATATTTTATTAAATCTCATGTTCCCCGGCAAGGACCGAGTGTTAGCTCGGCGGGACGCAAGCACTAGATCATGGATCGGTTATAAGTTATTGCTCTCCCTACTTATGATATATATATATATATATATATATATATATATATATATATATATATATATATATATGTGTGTGTGTGTGTGTGTGTGTGTGTGTGTGTGTGTGTGTGTGTGTGTGTGTTCATGTTCATGACCAGGTTTCAGTTCCTATCATTATTATTTCATGTCCCATGTTATTTCATTCAGTTGCTTTACATAACAAGACATTCAAAGTGCGACATCCCTTTCTATTGCCGGGGGGCCGCATTTCACGATGCGCAGTACCGATATACATGACGACACATCCGCTCGCAGGACAACATTCGTATCAACTTATTGGTGAGCCCCATCTCATTCGGGGTTTAGTCAACTTTTGTTTTATGATTAGTTATGAATCTAAGGTATCGGGGGCCTTGTCCCGCAAAGTATGTTTTCCGATCAGACTCATGATAGAGATTTCATAGACTAGACAAGTCAGTTATGTTATGTCAGACATTCGGAGTCGTATAGCCATTTTGGCTCATTCATGTTATTTCCGCACTCATGTTTAAACAAGTATTTTTATTAAGTATTATGACTTGCTACGCTCTATAAAGGCTCATCATGCATTCACGTTATATTTCGCTCATGTTATGCCTCATGATGATTCAGCAAGCCATGTGGTTCGCTCGGTCACATGCAGTAAGGCACCGAGTGCCATGTTTTGCCCAGGCCATGGTTCGGAGCGTGACAATAAAGCAGAGTTTGCACCTTATGGTAGAGTTTGTTGGCATTTGAGATCAATATTGCACAAAATAAAGCATAAATTGTATTGGAAGTTTTATTTTTACTGCAGTTCTTTGACAAGAATAAAATAAAAGACTCTTAAAAACATGGGACCAAAGTATATAGGACATAAATAATCCGAATAGGGAAAATTAAATCTGAAGGGAGAAGGAAATTTAGGGTTGTTTCGTTTTTCCTTATAGTTTTTGGTTTTGATGTACGGATGAAATTACAGTTATAAGCACCAAACTCCAAATTATTTTGTTCTTAAGCTTTTCAGATTTCAGTTATGTTTTCTTTATTTGGACAAAGCTATCAATTTACCATGATAGGAAAAGTTCTGCTGAAAGAATAATTAATTCTGGAAACAATATTTTTCCTACTTTGTGCCATTTTAATTTATACCTCTTACTGTCACATTTATCTATTGGGTGCAAACGTTGGATAAGGATAAAGTTTTGGCCAATTGACAGTTATATACATTCCCCATAAACTATTGACATATTTGTAGCCAAGAATTTGGTTTAGCAAATAGAAGCCAAAAGGATTTACAAATATAAAAATAAAAAACAGATTTACCGTGTATTTTTTATTGGGAAAGTAAAAAATTTAGTCCTAATTTCATGCATCCACTAATAACACTCCTAAAATAACTACAACACGTTTCTTGTTCCCGATAAAAATTCTAGCAGTGCATGATAAAACTTCCAGCAGTTCCTAAACGACGAAATCTTTTCACAACCAAAAAAATCCCAGCAAATCCTACACCTAAAAAAACAACCAATCTTCAATGTGATACAAAAAATTGAATACAGTGATTTTATGGCGAATTTACCAGTATATATCCATCACAATGGTTACTGGAATGTTGACAACAAGTTTGTAGAATATCAAGTTGACGGAATATTGATTCGTACTGATATCAAGTTTGAAGATTTCGTTGCTACAATTTCAAAACAATTGAGTGTGGACGAAACCAAATAACTATCATATGAACTCGGTTGTTTCTCATTTTAACATACTTTTGATGAGTGTACCTTATGTATTAACATATAATGTATATCACATAATGTATATCTAACACTTTTCCATGTATCACATGAGTGTTGGCAATATAATGGAATGGGCAATAAATGTATCACATTCTCAGTGTATCACATTTTTATATATACAAACTATCTCACATTACTTCTCAATGTAACACTTTATTAGAGCCTAAAATCCTAAATACATATTATTCCATTTGTACGACATATGGATTTAGAACTGTGGAGGATCATCACACCAGGAAAAACACACATTAGCCAACACACCAACCATAAATAGAAATATGAACTTGTCATAAACTTTGTAACTTTGTTTCTTGGTTCTTTTTTTTACATTTCCTTTAGGCTAAAACAGAGAACGTGTAAGATGACTTTCTCATCATCTTGTAAATCATCCCCGATTGCAATTTTTTTTCCCTTTTCAATTGTATTGGCTTTTTTTATTTTTTATTTTACTCCGAATCTCATCCTCAACTACTCTTGCATGTGGGAGAATTCGAATCCCCAAATATCGGATCTTCAAAATCAGAATCTCCGGCTACCTTATTGTGTGAAGTTTTTACAACCCCCATAGTTACATGTTTCCTCAAACTCAAATGCAAGACAACTAAACTCCTAAATAATTTCTTAAACACAGCATCAAACATCGCTAAAGTATCTGAGTATACATCTGTGTGGAAGTTTAGATTTCACGTAAATATACGTAAAGAGAGAAGGAAGAAAGATGGAGGTTATTTCGGAGATAAAAGCGATTCTGAGACGTAGAGGGAATATGGGGAGATATAAGGAGATACTTTTTTAATAGGTGAGAATTAATTAATTTGTATTTGTATATTTAATTAGTTGGTTATATAACGCCAATATTTAAGAAGGAATTCTGTATTTTGGCTATTACATGCCAATAGTTAAAATCTTGGTTGTTTTGTGCCAATAGTATGTCCTTATTGTATTTCCACGTCAATTTTCCTAAAGTTTTTCAATGTTATCTGCCAGTAGGTTAGTTTGAATCCATCAACTTTGGTCCAAATTTTATATATTTGTTTTAAAAAATTAATATAAATAAATTATTAGTTTAGAACCATTAACTTAAAAAGGTTAGAATCTCAAAACTAAAAGTTTCAAATCTTGGCTCCGCCTCTGCCCGCCAATCAAATAAAACTTAAACATTGTTTGAACTGGTGTTTGTTACCAGCCAGTCAAACTTGTTTATTCAATTTTGTCTTTCTATTTTCCTAATACAAGTTAACTAAACAATAGAAATCAATTTTGTCACGCATCAACTATAATAATCTCATCCAAATTGAATGATCACAACTGCAAATCACAGTTCACGGACATATATCTAATTAATGAATAACCTCCTGCGCAAAATCTATAAAACTCTGCTAATTAATTACTTACGTACTTACTACCAATTAATCAGCAGAAAATGACAACCAAATGTCTACTAGTTTTTGTTGCACTTGTGTTGGTGGTTCTAATAAGTCCATGCAATGCATTCAGAGTCCTTGGTCATGAAGATGCAATTTGTAAGAATGTGAATGCTTACTTTGAAGATTGTGAAAATTTTGTAGATGGGAAAAATAGTCTTCCAACACGTAAGTGTTGTAATAACTTAAAGATATTGAATGAAGGGGTAAAATATATAAAGAATGGTGTTCGCAGATTTTGTTCATGCATTGTAGACTTCAGCAATAGCCATGATCATCCTCCTTATCTCCAGTATCGAATCGAACAACTTTATATAGCATGTCGTGTTCATCTTAGCTTTCCCATCTCTGAGCACATGGATTGCTCTAAGTACTTTCACAAACTCTTCATCTTTCTTTCTTTTATCCATTTTTAATTTATTTGTGGGGTGAGTTCTTTTAGTAGTAACTAATAATTATGTTTTTATTTTTAAATTTTGTGCTTGCAGGCTTTAGTAAGAGATTTGTGTATGAGGAAGACGTACGAGCTGTTCTCGGTCTAATGCTATATTAGTTAAAATATTTTTATTTTCTCTCTTTTCCTAAACTTTGAATTGGAAGTACAATGATGTGTATATTACAGTGTCACTCTTATGTTATATATATTTGAGTTATTAACAAGGTTAATGGAATTTTTGGAGCCAAACTTTGTGTTTAATTTAGACATTGTGAGTTTTGAATTAAGAGAATGGATTCCAAAATGTATATATAACTTAATAATTTAGACATTGTGAGTTTTGAATTAAGAGAATGGATTCCAAAATGTATATATAACTTTGTTCTATGCATATTTTTCGCACACATATCTAGAGTTCGACTTGTTGGATATTAGCTCATCGGTCGCCATCTAAACTAATTGAAACACAAAGACAGAGTATGTAACTTTGTTCTATGCATGTTTTTTGAACACATACCTAGAGTTCGACTTGTTGGATATTAGCTCATCGTTCGCCCATGTAGGCTAACCCACCGGTCAAGAGGAAAAGAAAATAAGTAAGAAGATAAAGTTATAAACGTAAGTTCTCCATAGTGGTTGAAACAACACTCCAGAAAAAGAGAATTTTCAATGGAAGCCTTTGGAAATTGGGCTTCGATTGCCAAAAAGCTATTTTGCCAAAAGTGCTTCTCAAATCAAGCAACTTTTAAAAGTTCAGCCGAATAAGATTTCAATTTAAGTATCCTAATTTGACTAGACAGTAAGTTTAAAACATGTAGAATGTAAGAATTGGAGCTTACAAATATAAAAAGAGATGAGAGATATTCTTTTTTAAATAGACTAAAAAGAAAAGTAAAATACTAAGATATTTAGGATCGGAGCCATTTGACCATGAGAATTATTTACTTTTTTTTTTCTTGAATTTCAAAAAATCTGTGTGTGGTTATAAAAATTTTAAATTCAACCTGTCGTTGGATTTTAAATTCGGAAAAGTGCTCCAAACCTGTTGTCCAACTCCACCGTCTTCAAAATTTTCAAATAAAATGCTCTCTTCTCTCCTTTTTAAAAAGTATAATCAAACACAGCTTCATCTTCAACTCTAATTTTATAAATTTCAAATAACGTAAAAAAATATTTAGAATCTATATATGGTCAAACGCCTAAAAAGTGCTAGCTAACTCTCAAATTGAATGATCACAACTGCATTTGACAATTCACGGACGTCCAACTAAAATCTCCTCAACAAAATCTTTATAAGACTGTGTTTGTGTCTTCCAATTAAATGAACTGTATTTACTTAACTACTACCAAACCAGCAAAAAAGAAAATGGCAGCCAAGAAAAATCAACTACTAGTTTTTGTGACAGTTGTATTAATGGTAGTTCTAATAAGTACTCCATGCTATGCATCCAGAGATGAAATCTGCAAAGACGTGAATGCTTGCTTTGAGTATTGTGAAGTTTATGTAGAAGGGATTACTCCGAAGCCGACCCGGGAGTGTTGTGACAACTTACTTATATTGAATGGCAGGGTGAAATACATAGATAACGGGGTTCGTAGGTATTGTTACTGCATAGAAGATTTCAGTCATAGTCACTATCATCCTCCTTATCTCCAGTCCCGTATTCTAAATATGACTAGAATATGCGGTATTCATCGTAGCTTCCCTATCTCTGAGCACATGGATTGTTCTAAGTACGTACTACTATCACTTTACTAATTTCTAGGTCTCTTTGTTGAAAGGAATACATAATTGCTTGAACTTATATATACATTCTGACATATGTAAATTTAACGAAATAGTAATGATTAGGAAAGATATATATATATATATATATATATATATATATATATATATATATATATATATATGTATATTTTACTTTCATTAGTGATCACGCTATATATAGCATGTCTGGTTAATCAAAAGGAAAGATGAAGCCTTCCTGATATTTAAAAATTATCTATTTTTTTTTTTATTTTACGTTATTTTTGTTGAAGTGGTGGGTGGCTTCTTTAGTACTAGTAACAGACAATTATGTTTTTTTTTTTTTTTTTTTTTTTTTTTCAATTTGTGCTTGCAGGCTTTAGTAAGAGACATTGTTTGACGAAGACTAGCTGTTCTCTCTGGTCTGATGCTATATATCAGTTAAATAATTTTTATTCTCTCTTTTCCTGAACTTTGAATTGGAAGTATAATGATATGTATATTACACTATTACAGCTATATTATATTTACAAGGTTAAGTTTGAATAAGTGTAGCTTTGTGTGTAGAACTAATGGCCAATTCAAAATTTAGACATAGTGGATTTTGAATTGAGAGAATAGATTTAAATATATGTATATAACTTCATATATCCATGGTTTTTGCAAACATGATATGGTTTGACCTTGAAGCATTGAATTCTGCATATCGCAAATTTAAAGTTGGATGATTGGATCTGCCACTGGTTACACCAATCAGCAATTACTTGAGACATCTCAAAGGCAACAAAACTGCCTGTGCTTGGAATTTTTTCCTCAATATTTTTCCTCCATATGATGTATCTACATGAAATAGGATGTTGTTTTTCTGTGCCAATTTATGTGGCATCGTTCAAATTTCAAAGAGATAAACTTTTTAATTTTGATTATGAATTTGAACATAGAATAAAGGTTTTTCTGAATAAAATTTACATATTTGAACATAAAAAATACTATAAATCACAATAATTGATAGTTTATAAATTACGATAAAAAAGCTTCGATTGACTCTCTAAATCTGAAAGATGCCATATAAATCGGGACAAAGCGAATATTCACAATATTTGTTCTCCCCAAATACTCGTGTAAGTAAAAGGATTTCGTGTACTCGCGGCCGCCCACCATCGGTAATGGGCTGCGTCACCACGTTGTTTATTCATAGCTTCCATCATTATAGTTTAGCAAAGTAATGAAGTTTTCCATTCTTTCATCTATTAACAAGTATTAGTATCCGATGCGCGGTCAATATTAAAGAATATTAATCATATTTAAGTTGTGACCGGACTTGTTTGGACATATTAGAATGTATTGCTTTAATAAATTTTCAGCGTTTTTTTTAATCCTTCTTTGTTGCAACTAGTCCTTCTTTATAGCAACTACAAGGTCAGTTGTTGTCTCACGATTTTTATTTTTATTTTTTTAATGGTTCTTTTGGCTCATTCCTTATAGCAGTTTTTAGTGGAATACATTAAAAACTGGACGCGAAATTATTCATAGTATTATATTCTGGATTATAATATTTGTGTCCAACTGAACGAACTCTTGTATACCTTTTTTCCTAAGTGTTCATCCTTCTAAAACGGCGATGTTTCATCACTCTCCTCCATCAACACTACTTGCTCATCCATGAGATCCAAATGCATGCAGAACAACAATGGAACTTTATTAATTACAAGTGAGATAGAATGTAACTATGGATGAAAAAACAAGGACTAGACTAGCATTGAGATTTACAAGTGACTGAAAATTTCAGTTGATTTGTTGTTCCTAACTCTAGGTGAGCTGAAAATAGCCAAAAGGCTTAGCATCCAAGATACTCAATACGGATACTATTTGCGACTTTCTTATAAGATTTGATTTTGGTGTGGTATAAATGTTTAATAGTATGCATAATTTTCAGAAACTTAAATATGCAAACAATATTTCTAGTCCGTTACTTCAAATTTATCTCTCCGTCAAAAACAGGCATATTCAAGTGAGAACTAGAGAATGAAGATTCATGTATGTAGTTGCTAATTCGGCCTTTAATTTTAATAGACTCGTATTGCAGAATTAAGTTGAAAATAATTTTAATAATAATTTGTTCTTTACCTCTCATCTTGAAGGAATCAAAAGCATATTTTAAATTGTTACAAGCTAAAGCACAATTGACCAAATCTTTGATCGCATTACTAATAATACACTTTGTTATTATTATTCACCATCTTATAACAGTACTACATTATAATTCGTGCATAACTTGTTTGCTAACCATACAACACCTGAAAAGCTACCTTTTGTAGATACAAATCGCATCCAGTTCCTGGATATATTGTGTTTAGACATACTATGAGAAGGAAGAAATATTTAACAAAGTGTAATTTTATCCAAATTTTAATACAATCAGAAAAAATTAATGAATTTGGTAAATATATGTAGAATAGCCATCCAGCGATTAAGTACCACGGAAAGGAAGTTGAAGTAGTCAGAAATGTATTTTATGCTGACTTTTAGAATATCACCACTTGCATTTGCATCTATCCATAATTACTAAAAGTTCATCTCATCTCATTGTCCAACTTTTTTAATTTAGCGTTGACAATAAATTCAAAATGCATCAAAGTAGGTGGAACATACACACAAAATTAAATCAATCAAATACATGCATGAAAGTAGGTGGAACATATACACAAAATTAAATAAATTCACTATATCTGGGCCCTCAGGCTAGACCTGTCCCTATCCTGATATTTTCAATCAAACATGGCGCTTATCAAACCTCTTTTCTTAAATGGACGACAAATAGCAAAGAGGCAAATAGATAGGTTAATTATAAAAGTTAATTAAATTAATCCACAAATGTTTTTATGCAAGACTATGGATATGATATCTTAATATCTTACGTATCTCCTTCATTTTTACCTTCCAAAAGTTGGTACCTTGAATATTATATTGTGCTCGGTGTAAAAACAAGAGAAGGTTCCTCTAAAAACGTTTATCAGTTATGTAAGCGTTCTATTGGTTTATCATCATTGTATTCTAATAATAGAAAAGACAGTGATTGGCACATATAAAAATACAAATGAATGCACACGTTGATGTTTAATTTCTAGCACTATACTCAAGCATGTTATCTAATGTGAATGAGACGAACAAAAGACATTCAAAAGTTAATTAGGGAAAATACTTTAAGTCTATTACATAAACTATTCCTTTTCTCCTTTAAAAAAAAACACAATTTCTATTTGTGTTTCACCATCTATTCTTTTTTAAAAAAATTGGAAATGACTTGAGTTGACCTTACATGCAGAGAAATGAAAATTGATCACATAGCCGATTTTAATCTGCTTGAGAATGGGGACATAGTTTTATTGTCGTAGCATTGTCCAAAGTTCCTGAGATCATATTTTTCCATTTAGATTCTACGCAATTTTAACTACTTTACCGATGCATTTTAATGGCAACGTTGGAGATTTTCTAAAACAGGCATAATATTGTTATAAAACATGTCATATCATACTACTCCAGTAACTTATTTTTTTCAAGAACTTATATTGAGATCGCAAAATATCATATTCTTACAAGGTATAATTGCTGAAGGGTAACACTGAAGACTATGGATGACAAAATGTCAAACAGAGGACAAATTGCCGACAAAGCTTATTCAAATAGTAAACATACGTTTTGATTTTAAAATTACTTGAAAGTATTTAAAGTTATTGTTAACAAAGCACCATATTTGATCTATTTGGTATTTTTGAACCTAATTTTAGTGATCGTACTTGTTTGTACTACGTACTTGGCTTTATAAGGTTTGTGCATTTTGTGTGCCACTGTTTAGATGTGCACATAATACCCTATTTGTTTAGAGAATATATTATTTTATAAATAAATGGGACATCCTATTAGTAGCATTACCTTTTGGACAAAAAATGGTTATTTTCCTTAGCATCGTGAATCATATGTTAGCCTTTCCAAGGCTCCAACTTGTTAAAAATTACAATAAATAAATTCTACCATAGTACTCATATTAAACAAAAGGCAATGAATCATTAGAACCTCAATCGTAAAATAATATTGTTAAACCAAAAGATAACTATTCATTAGTACACAAACGAGGAATCAATTACTTATTTGATAAGACAAAAGATACATAATTATATTTTTAAAATATCAATTTGTGTGTGCATATTAGGTTAAATTTGGAGCCAATTGATGGTTTTTATGCCCTCTCTATAGTTTTAGACGGCCTTTAAGCCCGCAAAATGCCTACTAATAAATAGACTGTGTACAAAGACACCATGAAATGGAGAACATGATCGCTCTGAATTTATACAATCCGTCCCAACTTGCTAGAGATTAAGGCGTAATTGTTATTATATAATATTAAGTTTTTTTTTTCCGATATCACGTACACATTTCAAAAAAGTTGCACACAAGAAGCACGACCCCTAAAATAGCAATATACATATTTAAAAGCAAGGGAAAATGCACGACCTAGCAAATAGGTGCAAAATATACAATTTACTCTTAACCATGGTTGAAAATTAGCTCCACGGAAGATGTGCGTTTTTTATAACTAGCCGGTTTTTAAAGATTATTGGCGCTATTAATTTGGATTTTCACGAAGTAGAGCCCATGCAAATAAAGGAATCCTTACTAACATTTCCACTTTAGGACTCAAATCGAGATTTTAAAAAGTTGTAAAATCCTAGACATTGCACCACATTCCTCGATAAAGAGGATTCAAAAGTTAAAATTTATGGTTCCTAAGTTTTTTATAATAATAATAATAATAATAATTGAATTTACAATTAATTTTAGAAATATCTGATAAATCTTTTAAAATGATTATAGCCTGAGCAAAAATTATTTCAGTCACGTGCACCCTTAAGAACTTCCTCCATCCATGTCCATGTTTAACTTGATACGCCCATTAAGAAGCAATAAATAAAATGATAATTTTATTATATATCACCCCTTTGACTATTATAATTTCAAAGTGTTGAGAAATGCATTGAAATTAATTAGTACTTAATAATAAGGATAAAATAGGTATAAAATAATAGATTATCTTTTAATTCTTTAAAACTGAACAAGTAAAAATAGACATATATTTTTATTATACCGGATGAAAAATGGAGGAGGGATTAGTGTATGAAAAAACGAAAAGAGGAAAAAGGGAGACAAATAAGGGTGTGGAGATGGGGCACTAGTTGGCAAAAACGCGTAACATTATTATAAAGCGAGGAAAGGAAGAAAAGAACGCGGTTTTGAATCAAAAAAGTCAGCCTTAACTTTGATATTCACATGGTCTCCTCTCCTAGTCAATATGATTTATACTTTGCACATATCTCATAGCCTATCTTTTTATTTTATCACACTAATAATATCATCATAGTTGTTTATATATTATCATTCCAAAATACATAACTACAAAGTGAAAGTATTTCAATCATGACTGGAGGAAGAGAAATCTTGCACAAGATGAAGGTCTGTTGTCTCAATTCTCTGCTCCTCTATAGTATTTGACTGGAAAAAAAAACCCATTTTTGTGTGTGTTTCATGTTTTTGTTTAGTTCTTGTTGAATATTTATTAGAAGCAAAATTGGTGTCGAAGAGTTTGATTATCTAGACAATAGTACTAGTAGATCATAGTAGCAAATCAAAAATAGAAATAACCTACTAACTATTTGTTTGGTCACCCCAACTTATTTGGGACTGAGATGTATTTGTTGTTGTTTGATCAAATATTAAATTTAGGCAAGGAAGTTGTATAGTCAAGTCTATAAGATAATGGGCTGTGCAAAATTTTAGCTAAAACAAGTTTGGAACTTTATTAGATCAGAGACAGTGAGGACTGTATGTTGCAATTAAGCCTACTGTGATTTGAGTGGTTTTTAGGGATCAGGTGATTTGGGAGTGAAAGAAGTCAATTAAGTTCAGCTTAATGTTAGCTTAAGAAGCAAGCACTGAGTATTTAAAGCTATTTGACATTGTATGATTGACTGTGATGTGAATTGTGAGTGCCTATGTTGATTGATTATGTTATTAGAGGCCTCTTTGTCATTGTAATTTTTTTAAATTAATATGAGCAGAGAGCAAGGGGGTGAAAGTGAGGGAGGCATGATTAATATCTGATTGAAAGAGTCGCGTAGAATTGGAAAGAAGAGGGACTTCCATTTTTCGACAGAATGGATATAAAGCTTTTTCGTCTATGTTGTTTGTTTATTTATGAGTGGGTATTTAAGTGTACCTTCATCTGAGCTTAGTGCTAATGGGACAAGCTAATTCCAGGTCAAATTTAGAGAATTTTGAGAGCATTTTTCTCCTATTTTGGTTTCATGAGTTTTCGTTCCTTTGCTTTGCTGCTTGGGGATGAAGGACGAACGAACAAATTAAAAGCGCCTTAATTTTGTCTTTCTCTGTTCATTGTGTGAGTTCAGCTGCTATTTGCAGATTGTGTTATATAGTGTTATCAAAAGCCAAAAGCGCAAAAAAAGCTCTAAGGTCCCTCGGGGCTTTAAGCCTAAAGCGAAAATAAAGCATGGGCCTTTAATGAAAAAAGGCGCAAATGGAGGAAAAAGGTAAATATATATATATATATATGTTTAGTCCAACACTAATAATTATAACTATGAATAACAAATATAAGGACAAAGAAACTGAAAAAATGTATTAGAGCCTTGTTGATGACACCAAAGCGCACACTAAGCAAGGCGAAGCGCTCAACACATTTTGAGCCTTGCTTCAGGGCTTAAGTGTGCTTTAAGGGCTCCTTTGACAACACTGTTATACATTCTTCCTAATAAACAAATAGAGTATGATGAAGCAGATATTGAACTTGTATGCTCTCAATAGAAAAGCAAAGTTTGTTTTTTTCAGTATGAAGATATTTGCAGATAAGATGCATCTATGACATAAAGAGACTCTAATGCTATTCCCAAATTATAGATTTATCATGATGGCGTTTGTTGTGTACATTAGAATCATTTTCTGCTAGCTGCTTTTCTTCCAATTCGACAAATCCTTATGTTGAAATGTGTGGGATCCTGTATCTGTCATTATGCAGCTAGGAATTAAATTTTTATCCTGGCCACGAGAATTTAGGAGACAAATCATCTTCATTGTACTTTATCTTATACAGAATCATCTTTTAATTGTGCATTACAGAACAATCATTAATGCTTGCTGTTTTCTATTTTTATTTTTGTTACTAGTTTGGAATTTCCGGTCGTGCTTTTCTTTGATGAGTATAATGAGATGGATAACAACTGAATAATCAATTCATACGCCTTAGAGAAGATGATATTGCCATACCGCTGCCTATAACTGGAAACGTGATTTCAGGCAAAGTTTTGGTTGTCACTGGAAATTTTTCACTAATTTGAATATCTATTCTTAAATGTATCTGTCAACTGTCTTAATGGCTAGCTGTCGAGTCAATATCTTAGGACATTTCTGTATGTAGGACCACTGCAAACTCTAACTCTTACTAACAAATTTCCACATTGCTTTTGCACTTCTCTAGGTTTCTGCATGATCAGTTATTGCAATTTTTCTTAGAATTCATTTAAAAAGAGACAGTGAAGTAAGCTAGAGAGAAGTGTGGTGTTCCTTTGTGATTTAAGTAGCTCACTTACACCAGAATTCTCCAAAATTTCTTAAAAACTGATTTCTAGTATATGCTATCTGTATTTATTGACGAGGTACTACTTTCCACAATTACTTAAATGACTTCGTTTTGGTTGTTTGGCCTTCGCCATTTGCTTTTCTTCCTATTAACTCTACAAACTTTCAGACCTTTCATGCAGATAATTAATTGGTCTAATGGTCAAGGAGTCATTGTTCTCAAGCTAATACATTTGTTACATATCTTGCTCAGGAAAAGGCATGTTTTATTTCGTCCATGCCAGACTCACCAGATACAAGAGGCAAGGGTGGAGCATCAAAGCGGACCACTCACGGGTCCCACCTGGTGAAGGGAAAGTCTAATCATGCGATGGAAGATTGTTTAGTTTGTGAGTTTAAGCAAGTCAATAACAACGAATTGGGCCTATTTGCAATCTACGATGGACATATGGGCCATGATGTGGCTAACTACTTGCAGACACACTTGTTTAACAATATTTTGAAAGAGGTAATGCATTATTTACAAAAAGAATTTGAATTGGAGTGACTCTGCTCTTATTTTCTCTCCTGCGCCTCCCATTTTTCTTATTCAATCCTTTTCTCTGTAAGCAGCATGACGTTTGGACTGATACTGTGAGTGCAACTCGTAGAGCTTATAATACAACAGACAAAGATATTCTGGAAAAAGCATTCGAATTGGGAAAAGGAGGTTCAACTGCAGTTACTGCAATGCTGATTAATGGTCAAACGCTTATAGTTGCAAATGTGGGAGATTCTCGAGCAGTCATATCCAAGAAAGGTGTTGCCAAGCAGCTATCGATTGATCACGAGCCAAACAGGGAAAGGGACATAATTGAAAGCAAAGGCGGTTTTGTTTCAAACATTCCAGGTAGCTTATGTGTTAATGATTAATATGCAATTGATGTAATTTATTGTCTAATCATATGCTAGTGAGTCAGCCAATGTGTTGCTTTACACAAGCTGATATTTTGGAATTTTGTAGGTGATGTACCTCGTGTTGATGGACAGCTTGCTGTTGCTAGGGCATTTGGAGATAAGAGTTTGAAGAGACATCTTAGTTCAGATCCAGATGTGGCAATTGAGTTGATAGATAACGATGTAGATCTCATCATTTTGGCAAGCGATGGTCTGTGGAAGGTGAGTTTTCCCCTGAAATGAGAGCTAACGTCATGTGTATGCTTCTCTTTTAGTTCCACTACTTAGGATACTTCCACTGATAGGGGCCTTTATTCAGATGCGCTTAAAGATATTACTGGCTTTATTTGCATCAGATGCTCTAAACTTTTGCCTGCTGGTATACGTTCAGGGGTTGTTTGGTTGCTGGTTAGAGTTATGCAGTTATTAGTAATGTAAGGGTTTAGTTATTCCATCTTCTACACTGCATAAATAATACATAGATTCGCTCGTAACTTATACATGAATTAGTTATGCGGGATTGTGAATTAATAACCAAACGCCGTACTTGGTGTGCCGTACTTTATACAAAGCAACTAAAAAGCTACCAAATATGGTATTAGTTATGCTGATTTCAAATCATGAATAACTCCATTCCTAACCAGCACCCATACGACCCCTCAAGGTTTTCCTGTCAGTGTTAAATTTTTTACCCAGACGAATAAGATATCTTGAGGAGGATATTGTGTTCGCTCCTGTTAGTCAGTTTTTGACATTTGCTTCACCTATTTGTAGGTAATGTCGAACCAAGAGGCAGTGGACTGTATTAAGAACATGAAAGATGCGAAAGCAGCAGCTAAACATTTGTCAGAAGTGGCGATTTCAAGGAAAAGCAAGGATGATATTTCCTGTATAGTTGTAAAGTTTCAGTGAAAGGGAGTCCTTTTGCAAGTAAAACTGGGCTGTACAAATTTTTTTTGAAATGATAATGTTTTCCTGCTGAATAGCGCTTTGTTAAGTTGAACATATTTCCACTGTCCTCCAAACATTTCCCCTGTATAAGAAATCAGTGTAAAATGTATTCATTGTTAAGTACTGTATATTCATTTTCTCAGACAAATATGTTACATCTCCTCTAAGCAGAGTCTGCGATTGTTTTTTCTAAACTGTTTCTGTTACCTAAAATTATTAATGATTCAAATAAGTACTTAGAAATATAGATGCTGAAGAGTTCCTCCCCTAACTTCCTAGCTGAGCTAATTCATCTTTGTAACTTGGTTTGTCTATTGACTTGAGAGCACAAGTTCATCACTGATGATAGGGCTGATTTAGGCAAATCTCCCTTGATTGATTTAAATTGTCCCTATTTTTTAAAGTAGTGCGAATATAAGCCTTGAAAAATTAGCCTTTCTAGTAACAATGTTTGCTCATGTATTGTTAAACCAAATATACAAACAAGTTGACTGTCATCTAACGTTGGCAATAAGTTATAAAGTTTTACACTGTGATCTAATATTTTCTTATAAGATTTTCATTTTTCTCAAAAGTGATCTTTAAACTATAGTTTAAAAAGTCCATAAATTGCCCCAAAAAAATAGGACTATTTATTAAACAGTTGCTCAAAAAGCAAAGGACAATTTGCACGATTACCCTTATTCGGGGGTGGTCTTTAATTTTTGCCCCCCAGATTGGTGGTCTTTAGTTTTTTGTCTTTAGTTTTTGTCCTTCGCTAAAAAACCCTTGGTTCCTGGTTCGAACCCCCGCTCAGTCAAAAATTTAAAAAAAAGTTCGCAAGGTAGAGTTTGGATTCACAAGGCAGAGTTTTTCCTACAAAACTCTATCTTCAGATAGAGTTTCAAACTTTATCTTAAGGCAGAGTTTGCCTCAAACTCTACTTGATTTTGACTGCAAACACTCCCTGATCAGGCAGAGTTTGACTGCAAACTCTACTTAAGGAAGAGTTTTGACTTCAGGCATAAGGTAAAACTCTGCCTTAAGGTAGAGGTTTGCATGTTTGCATTAAGGCATTTTTTTTTTTTTTTTTTTTACTTAGTTGGAATTTTGCAAAACTCAACCTTAAGACCTAACCTTTGCCCAAATAGGCCTAATTTTGCTATGAAACTCTGTCTTGCGATTTGTTTATTTTGTCTTGACTGAGTCGGGTTTGAACCCCAAACCTCATGATATTAGGCGAAGGAAAAAAATTAAAGACCAGCAATTTGAGGGGCAAAAATTAAAGATCACTGCCTTTGAAGGATAATCCGCACAAAAAAATGAAAAGGAATAAACATCAAAGACTTGATAGTACTTACTTAGAGCCTGTTTGGATGGGCTTAAAAAAAGCAGCTTATAAGTTGAAAACAGCTTATAAGCTTAAAAAATAGAGAAAAGGACAACGTGTAGCTAAAACTAATCTCACATTTTTTGGGCTTAATCCCAACTAGGTGTCAATAAATTCGGCCAGAAATTAACGCCAAAAAATAGCGGGTTAAAATTTGAAAATAATGCCACAATGTTTGGGCTTATTTTAAGCACAAAATGGCTTTAAAAAAAAAAAAAAGACTTTTTGAAAATAGCTAAAGGGGCCCCATTTGCGGCAATATACATATGTTGGAATTATATATAAACTTTATATACAAGAATTATACGGGCCTTTATAGACATATGTCTCTTAATCCTACACTATACATAAATTATACGTTAATTATACATTTATTATACATTTTGCCCAATAATGATATGATATTTTTATTTTTAACATTGCAATAGTGATACATATTATAGACCACAATGATAAGGTTTCTATAAAAAAATTTTTATAGGCAAGTTTGATATTTCTATATAAGACCGACGGCATATACACATGTTGGAATTATATATACACTTTCTGTCGAATGATATAGTTTTTATACCTTGTAAATGGAATTATATATACACTTTCTATACAAAAATGATATAGTTTATATACATATGATATATTTTATATACATATACAACGGGGATACATATTATTGCCCATACACATATGATACGCTTCTATACTATGATATATTTATATACATATTATCTGGGATACATATTATATACACATATGATATAGTTTTTATACATCAAAGCTATTTTAGTCCCGCAATGGCGTCTTCATATGAATCTGCCATTTTCGTAATTCCTAACTCACAAAGACAATTATGTGTCCTTTCGTACGTGCTCCTAAAAAGTTTTGGTTTTTTATCTTTTAAAAGTATATTTTACTCAAATATTGTAAAAGTAATTATCAAATAAAATTGAAAGGCGTCCCGGCATCAAATAAAATTGGAGAAGAAGGTGGAAGAAGATAAGAGGAGGAGAAGATGGAGAAGAAGGGGAGAAGATCCGAAGATAAAATAGTAGAACAAAAAGAAAGGAAAGTATAACGACTGAAATTATTTTGGTGGCTATAATTTTGATTTGTAAACCTTGTCTTGGGATTTTTTTTTTAATTTATGCTTGGCGGGTCCTTTGAAAAATAATAAGTTGGAACCTCAACTTATTTTTTTTTTTTTAGGAAAGCTCAAAGTTGCAAAACGCGAAGGGCAAAAATTAAAGACCAACAATATGAGGGATAATTTAAAGGCTTATAGGCCAAATATGAGTCTTAAAATTTAAAGCCTTTTCAAAAGAAGGGTCACTCTGTTATGTTCCAACAAAAGCTCATATGGGGTGATTTACTGAAATGTCCTTTTCCATGCCCCTATTTAGATTTTGATCCTATTCTTAAAAATTGTGCAAATATAATTTTTAGGAAATTACCTTTCCAGAAATGTTAGATCGAATCTATTATTTGCTCATATATTTTATAACCTTACATACAATATTAAGTTGTTGTCTAATGCTTATAATAACTTGCAAAATGTTAGGCTGGAGTTTTTCTCATTAAAAATTTTGTTTAATCAAAAAGAATTGTTTAACAATGATCCAAAAAGTCCATAAATTATCAAAAAAAAATCATTTATTATGCAGTTATCTTAAAAAGGGACAAATGTTGACAAACTATGAGCTCATCTGTGGAGTAGCGGGTCCAATCCAGTTGCATATTTCTTGAACGGTCCAATGTTTCTATGTTGACAAAATAAGGTTTCTATCTTCTCAGCAAACGAAAAATAATGTTTCTATCTTCTCAGCAAACAAAAAAATAAGGTTTCTATCTTCTCAATTTGAAAAAGAATCTGTTTTTGACTTTTCATTCAATATTAAATCGAAATAAAAGGGTCCAAAATTTAGTGCTTCTAATAACCAAGACATTTGCAGGAGTTTTTTCAAAAGTAGGTTCTAAATTTACTTCAATTATTTTGAAATATAATTTTTCGCATCCAAGGAAATTCGAACCAGAGTATAATTCTTGTCGCGTAACATCATTTTATTTTAATAAGAATACACATGCGCGCGCACAGACACACACAAAAAATATCAATGAAGGGGTGTGCGTTGATTATGCAAACTCCAGATTATGCAAACAAATAACATCAAATGTAGAGAGGAGTTCAAAATTTATACTAGTAAACAAAATCCATATGTATATGATTATATATGTCTGAGTCTTCTAATTTCCATTGCGCGCACACAATAGAAAGTGATGAATTTAATCTCATGTGTTGTCATCAACGACAAATTCAGAATTTAGAATAAACGAATGGATAAGTATATATTTTAATATTAAGCATTCCTTATTTGGAATCGCAAATGAATTAAACTGAAGAGAAGTCGTGCTAGTTGGGATTCTCAAAATGTGTCCAAGTTCGTCCAATAGACACCTAAGACCAATAGACTACGGTATCATTTTATTATATTCTTTGTGTGGTTATTTTATTTATTTATATATAATACCTTTTTTTCGCAACGAAGAGAATAGATGGTAACGCTTAAGCCTTAATGCATCCACTCTTGACTATACAAACAAATAAGATCAAACACAGAAACGAGTTCAAATTTATACAACAAGCTCCAAGACCATGTATATGATTTCTCTACGTTTTAATCTTCTATTCTCTTCGTGCCACACACATTAGAAAATGATGAATTTAATCTCATATGTTGTCATTAAAGTCGAATTCAGAATGTAGAACAAATGAGTCGATAAGACGATAAGTACAGATTTTAAAAAATACTTTACGATAATATGCATTCCATATTTGAATCGCAAAATAATGAATTAAATTGAAGAGAAGACGTGCTAGCAATCAATGAGGATTGTGGTTGGATAGATGGATAGAGTCCTCCCATCCTTAATCAGACGTTCCGAGTTTGAAAAATTTCAGTTAAGGAATGTCTTCCCTTAAATGAGTCTTACGCGAAGCAAATTTAAATTAATCAAAGATACTAATGCTAATATCAGACATCGGATCAGAAATAAAAAAGCCGTGCTGGCAGGGATTCTTGAAATGTGTTCATGTTAGTCCAATATAATTAGGCACTGCAAATGCCATGCATGAGACCACTTGTTTAGCATCGATACGTGGCAGCTAACCACGAATCCTTGATGATCCCACGTGAGACTCATATGAAGCTATAACAGGTGGCACCATTTAATGGGCAATTTGTTGAAACCAATTCCAAGCGATTTGCATAAAACGAGAAACCAACTCTGCTATGAAAGCATTTTTAACCTTTACTTGACCTACAAAACTTTGATTACATCACCCTAACTTACTAATCGACAAAATAGGCACTAACTTTCTTTCCCAAAAGCGTACAAAAACAATTAACTAACCCAACCCCTTCTCTATTCATCATTACCGTTCGCCATGTGTTTGCTAGAATGATTCTTCGGCTTTAATTTACAGGATATAATTAACCAAAACTTATAATTAAAAAGAAATTAATCTTAAATGTATCATAGTATTTGTATGAGTCTAAATATTGTAGGTTTCAATTTGTTAATTAATCTTAAATATATCATAGTATTTGTATGACTAGGTAAAAAAAATTAAAAAAATTAAAGAGAGTTTTGAATATTGTAATCTAAATAAAATAGTATTTAAAGTGCATTTGGATCTTGTGATGTTGAACAAATCATGTAGAGTAGTAGAATGAATTGACTATTGAGAATTACTTACCAGATATAGAATGAGATATCTTTTTTAGAAAGATTAAAAGAAAAGTAAGACATCTAAATTTAAATGAACAGAATATAGTATTTGTGTGATAATTCTTTTTATTAGAAATAGTATAAAGTTTAATTTATTGTTTGTAAATTTTTGTTTGTGGAACGAACCGAAGAAAAAAGGGAGTCACTGAAACGGAAGGAGTATTTATTTTGTAAGCTAGGAGGCTAAAATCAAAAATGATTTGTAACCTATATATATTTATGAACAATGGACAAGATGGATGCATTACTTGTTATTGCTATATTTAGGTTATGTCCAAGCGAGAAGTGTTAGGGTTTTAGGAGTCGTTTGGACATGATTTGAAATCATGTGATGAAATTAAGTTTGGACATGCAATTTGGATTTATTAAGTTGTATTTTTCTTATAGACATAAAAACCCCACAAGTTGTGAAAACTATCAAAACTTTCCTAATATTTATGCAATCTTACCAAATAAGCAAGTCATAGTTCATAACAAAATTAATACGCTACTAGAAGCCTTTTCTAAAAAATACAACATCAATTGATCAAACTTTAGTTCAATAAAAAGAAAATTTTAACACGAATAGTAATGTAACTACTCTTTAATATAATCCTCCCACATGGTACAAACATAAATAACAGTTGGTAGAAGTTAATGAGGTTGGTAAATGGTTGATGGAGTAATTGTTAAAAATATCTACTAATTTATGGGTCATACAAAATATAAACTTATAGGTCAAGTTTTACATTTAAAATTTTTGAAATCATGATTTGAAATCCCAAATGAGATCATGAGATGAAATCGCATGTCCAAATGCTGATTTCATCTCATGACATGAAATCGCATGTCCAAATACGACTACTAAAATTGAGAACTGTATACGGTAAAAACCGGATGTATGCAAGACCGGTGAGACCGGGGACCGGGGATAAGAAGAGACAGGCATGAGTGCCGAATATTTCCTTCGGACTGGTGGAATCGCACCAGCTGCGGCTGATATGAGAAAAGTGAAGTAAATCTGTTTAGTCCAGTTTCTCCATGACCGAGTTGATCGTGGCCGTTAGTCCGGTTAATCAGTTACAAAATTGCCACGCGTCAAGACCGTTCTGTCACATTGTACCGACAGTATATGCGGTGTCGACCGTCTTCTTGCCCAACCTTATCCTTTTAGGGTTTTCTTTATTCTAAAAGGGCTTTATGATGGTATGCAAGGCCCATAAGGCAAAACTATAAATAGGGGGCATCTCCCTACTTTTAAGGGTTGGTTTTTTGAGATCTATAACATTGTAATAGGAAATATATGCATTGAAGCTTTCTCTCTCTCTCATTTTCTAGTCCGAACTAGTGGAGTTGGGTTTATTCATTCAATATAATTTTAGCTTAATCATCAATATTTACGTATTTATTCAAGTTATTAACACATATACATACCATTGCACACGAATCCATATATACATTCCACATAAACCAAAAATAGATTAAAGTTTATCCACATATCCTATACCTCACTTACAAATTCAATTGATTACCTAAATCCGGGGTAAACAAGAACCACAAACAAAATTTTATCATTAACTGACACAACAAACATCTTTCAAGATAAGTACAAAACCTTGCTGGTATTCTGATTCAAGCAGGAGTTGAGAGGGGGCAAAAAAAATAAGACTTTATATGTACACTTTGTGCAATCTTAAAATTTTCCTCTTGTAGTTTCTGGAGGAAAGAAAAAGCACAAAATTGAAAAGGAAGTTCCAAAAATAAAGTTCACCGCCAGAGCATTAGTAGTTGGGTTAAAATTCTGCCAAAAGGTTGAAGAAAAAAGAGTTTTAACTCATATATACGATTGTATAAAGAATTTTTAGCATTATTCAGCTATTCAAATTATATCCAACAGGTATCTTTGGCGAAATGAGATTTGTGATTTAAAATAAAACGTATTATTTGTTACAATAAATAAAATTGATCTGATAGTATAAATTTTTTTACACCATCAACAAAATAATAAGTTAAGCTCAAAAAAGAAATGTTAGACCTAAAATTCGTAAGTCGCAACACATGATTTAAATATATTCTTCAGCCACCACTACTATTGTTACAAGAAGTGATCTCTGTCAAAAGATTCAATAATTTATATCAGTACAAAAATGGTATAATCTTTCAATTAAAAAAATTCAATTAACCCCCTCATCCATATAACACGCTACTCAAGGAGTCAAAAAAGAGGTCAAAATAAGATTCACGGAAGAAGGATGCTACCCCATGTGTGAGGATACATGACTGCCTTGAAAGAAACCCAAACTAGGAAAAAGGTAAGTTAAATTGTTTAATGAAAAATTTAAAATTAAATTATTTTAATATAAATAATATTACTTCCTCTGTCCCCCATTTTAATCGTGGTTTTAGTACAATATTCTCTCAAAATTATTATCACTTTAGGGATTCAAAACTAAAATTAGCAATTTTTTCAGCTAAACCCTTAGTATTAACTCATGTACCTTGTAGTTTATTACCTTTCCTAATAGGCCAAAGAACTAAAGCGACATATAAAATTTGACGAAGAGAGCACTTTTTAATCGCGTTAAAAATACCTTTAACAAGTAATGGGAGGAGGTCAATTATCAAGGAGTACTATGGATTTTAACTATTTTTTTCGGGTACATACAACGGATTTTAAGTTAGAGGTTATGTGTTAGAGCTTCAAGAATTGGATTTTTTTCTTAAAGAATGTATTTGCTTTCTCAATTAGGTCTCAGTGGCGCGATATTTACTCTAATCCAACAGTATTAGATTCGATAGATTAAAATATAAAAAGAGGTCAAATTGGATTAACGGAAGAGGATGCTACCCCATGTGAGTACATGACCTATCTTAAAAGACAACCAAATTAGGAAAAAGAATATATAAAATATACAAACAAAAGGGACTAAGAGAGAATACTGACTTTTTCACAAAAGACTAATATTGCATGCAGAAGAACTAAGTGTCAAGCTGCCACATATCTCTCTTTGCATGCCAATCCCTAATACTATTCAGCCACGCACCTCTTCGCCCATCCCTCACACCATCCTCGTCACCTCCCAAAAATATTGTCTCCCAAATATTAATTCATTTTATGTCATGTATATAATGATCCCCATTCTCATCTTATTTCCTTACAATTCATCATTTCTTTCACGTCCCCACATTAACCCACTCTCTACAACTTTCTCGAAAACACTTAGAAATCTTTTCCATCATGGAAGGTCTTTGTGCTGAGCAACATCATCATCACAAGTATCATCCCTCACACCAACTTTACCTCAACAAGAAATCCCTTCGTGACATTGACATTCCCCCAAGAAAACTCCTTAGCCGCCGTTCAACTCTCTCAATCGACCCTGAAAACATGTTTATGGACTCTCCTAAGTCTGTAGGAGCTGAGTCGGACACCCTTTTTCAGAAATTCTTACCGCACAACAGCCTGGACGACGATGATGATCCGTACTCGTCTGACCATTTCCGTATGTACGAGTTTAAAGTCAGACGTTGTACTCGTAGCAGGAGCCACGATTGGACTGATTGTCCTTTTGCACATCCCGGTGAGAAGGCTCGTCGGAGAGACCCACGGAGGTTTCATTATTCTGGTACGGTTTGTTCTGAGTTTCGTAAGGGGAATTGTAGCCGTGGTGATAATTGTGAGTTTGCGCACGGGGTTTTCGAATGTTGGCTACACCCAACTAGGTACAGAACTGAAGCATGCAAAGATGGGAAAAACTGCAAAAGGAAGGTTTGTTTCTTTGCACATACTCCAAGACAACTTCGTGTTCTGCCACCTAGTTGTCATGAAAGTAGTTGTTCACCAAGAAACTCGAATACTTCCCCTCTTGAGAAGAAGTACAGGAATTTGAACCATTGTTGTGTTTATTGCCATTCTGTTTCTGCTTCCCCTACATCTACTTTGATAGGCATGTCACATATGTCGCCGCCTATGTCGCCATCACTTTCACCACCACTTTCCCCTGCAAATAGAACTCAATTTTCATCACCTATGTCGCGTTACACCGATCGTTTTGGGAGTGTTGAAATGGGCCAGCTTGATCCAGCTGGGCTGATGAGTTATAAAGGTGCACTTACTGAATTGGTTAGTTCTTTGGAAGCTATGAATGTGAATGAAGTACCAAATTCTTCTTCTTCAGGAGGTGTTGTGGCTTCTCATTCTGGTAATTTTGATGGGAATTTGAATTTACCATGGTTGGATGTGAATTTTAGTAACAGTAACAGTTATGATGATCAGCAACAGTTCCTTCTTTCTCCTTCAACTCCAATGTCCCCAAGTCCAGTTTCTAGTTCAAGAACCAAGTTTTACACAAGGGAATTTCCATCTCCTAGTCCTGTTTCTAACTCAAGGTTGAGCTTTGGAGAAGAAGCCAATAATAATGGTGCAAACAAATACTACAATGACAATGGATTAGGTGGACCAGATCTTGGTTGGGTCAATGATCTCTTGACCTAAAAAAATTATGGAACTTATGAGCCATTGATGGAGCGGAGTTTTAATTTGTAGTCCTGTTTGATTGATGATGATGAATAATTATTCAAGATTTGAAGACGAAGAAGATTTTTGTACATACAAGTTCAAGAAAGTACTGTTTATTTTGCTAGCTGCTACTGCACCATCCATATATAATCAAGACTTTGTATATATGAGATGGATGAGGAGGAGGATGTGTGACTTCTTTTACTAATCCGAAAGCTTATTACATTTTTTTTTTTTTTTGCCTTATTTAATCAATGTAAGATTTCTGGGTTGTTGATTATGAAGATGTAACTTTCAATTTCAATTTCTATCTTGTTGAAGGGGTGAGAGTTGTGAGTCTATTGTGTTATATTCAAGTTCAATGTGAACCCATTAATGTTATTATTCTTGCATTCAAGTCAATAATAATTTCTTGCCTTTCTATAATTGTCTACGTTAATTTTCCCTTTACAAACTTCATTTCTTCATTTCTACTACTGGTGGTGAAGTGGAAGTAATAGGGTTTGTCTTGATCAATATGTTTTTACAGTGACAAACTTCTTATCTTGTTTCACCTTAATATTAATTACTTATTTTTAAATTATTCTTAAATCATTTTACGAAGTGCAAAATAATCTTTAAATCATTTTACGAAGTGCCTCACCGCATCGCAACTACTACTTTAGACTCCTTTTATACAATTATGAACATGAACTCCACTCCACGAAATTTTATCAATTGCAACGCAACTTAGAAGTCTACTAAGATTACAACTAAGTCTATAATTTAGAAGTCTATTAAGATTACTAGTTAAGAGTAGCCCTTGCTGAGCACGGGCTCAATAATACTATATGCTAAATGTTAAAGAACTACAATTTTCTTTTCATCATAAAAAAAAAAAATCATTTTCTTTTCACCATAAAAAAAAATTATTTACAACTTATGCTTTATTTAGATTACCATTTAATTTTATTCATGTTAATTCAGTGAGTTAAATTTTGCTCCAAAGAAATAGTTGAAATTTATTTTATGGACAAATCTGCCCCATTGAGCTAATGGGGTCAATTTAAATAGTGACTTCAAATCCTGAAAGCATTGCATATATCTACAATGTTCCAATTTGTAGTAGCTGCCTTAACAAGATACCACTAATTAAAATGAACCTAAGAATAGCACATTTATATTCTCAAGATACCACTAAGTAAAATGAACCTAAGAATAGCACATTTATATTCTGTTGCTACTCTAGAAGCAACTTTTTTCAATTAGTATATTTTATTTAGATGGACTTCATTAAGTCTCTGATATCCAATTGAGCTTCAGCAATAGTTTGAACTAAATCAAATAATTGAGTAATTCAGTTTTACAACAGAAAAATGCTTCTACAAGCGTCAATTATAATACGAAATTCAAAGACAGCAACTCTAATTAACTTACACAAAAAAAAAAAAAAATCTGAATAAAATTAAAAAACATTTATTTTTCAACAAAATTAAAGGAAAAAGAAGATGAGACCAAAACAAGCTACGTAGAGATACAATATCAAAATATTTACAGGTGTTTGCTGAGTTAGTGGGGTCCACTAAAACTGGCACCTCTATAGACAAAATAAGTCGATAACGGATGACATAAGCTACGGTAAATTCATTTCTCATTTATTTAGTGGTAAAAGCTTAAGTGGGAGCCATGTTTTGCAGCAATACTTTTGACAATTGCTGCTGAACCTTAAATAACCTTGTTACCCCTAATTGTATCACTAGAAATCGGAGGGCTTTCATCGACGGGAAGCTCCTCTCCCAATTCACTCTTTTTAAGAGTATATAATATAATATAAAGCTGATAGTGGATAAGTAAATGTCAAGTAGTATATATTTTTAAATATTTTATATGTTATGTAGATAATTACTCTTGAACTGCGAATATCGTCATACAATGTACAATTCCGTGCAGTTCCTGAAATTCTGCAATTCCGGAATCTTCTTTGAGAGATATCATAATAATTGTGTGAATTGGATATTTGGATTTTGTTAGAGATAATCACGATTAACAAACAAATTAGAAGAGGATGAGGTGGCGTAAAACCTTGAATGTCGTCCATTTGGCATGCATGCAGATTGTAAATATTTTGTTGGATTTTGTGGATATATTTTGTATTTTTATATTTTGGATCTTATGAATATAATTATGGGTTTTTATTTGATGTTTTATTTTTTGGGACCATTTGGTGATTTTTGTTTGATTTGGAAACAGCTTTTGAGTGTTTAGATTAATTTTGGATAAATTTAATTTGAGAAAATGTGTGTTTTGATGGGTTGTTTTTTGGTTCGAGATTAATATTTGTCGATCAAAAATGCTAGAACATAGAGCATATCTGTGTACCATTGAACAATTGGTCATATTTATGTAGTTTCTAAATTAAATTTAATCTCGGATGATCGAGGGGAGAGATAGAGCATATCTTTGTACCCTTGAGCAATTGTTCATATTTATCACTACTATATAAAATTTTAGACTCGTGTGAGGAGAAAGAAAAAGGAATTTTTCGATCACATACACGAAGAATTATATGTAGTTTTAACTGACTATGTAGTGTACAATATTATAGACGTCTGTGAACATAATTTAAACTCTTGTTTCGTCATAATGCACAAATCAATGAGTTTGAAAAGCTACCTGGCCTAATTATTTAACCTGCACATCAAACTGTATAGGCGTTTTACTTACACTACGCCTTAATTGTAGGAAATTAAAGGTATTGCTGGGCAACAATACGTTTTAAAATAAGCATAATGTTGCATCAACTACAGAAGAGATGAAGAAACTAACTCAAAATTATTGTATTATGCCGAATCTATAGGTGAAAGGTTATCCCGCCCTAAACGCAGGGGCGGAGCTAGCCCTTCGGGTGTGGGCTCGACCGAACCCAGTAGCTTTGATCCGAACCATATATTTGTATTAAATTTTTGGTCAAATATGTACAATTTATTATTTTAGAATTCAGTAACTTAAAAGAATTAAAACTCCGAACCCACAAGCTTCAAATCATGGCTCCGTCTCTGCCTAAACGTAGCTAGCACTAACTTTTGTTGTAACTTTTTCTTAATTTGGAAGGACAAAAACTTAAATATATCGGCAGAATCTTTCCTTGTCTTTTTTGTTTAGAAATCGAAAAGGGATAATGAAATCAATAGGCAGCTTAATTAGGACCTGAGTAAAGACCCCCGAGTTTATAGTAATAATTATTCTAATAATAGCTTGAACAGTCACGGACTCTTGAAAGTTACACTTTCAACTAGTAATTATTGTTTCCCTTGAACTAATTATCCATTAGTCCAACCTATACATCAGCAGCTTGTGCGAGACCACATGCTCCCGTACACTTTGCTATGATGGCTTTACTCGTTTGTCAACCTAAATCTTTCCTCTTTTGTCAACCTAAATCTTCTGAAATCTTTACTCTTTTGTCAACCTAAATCTTCTGAAAACTATTTGAAGTGTTTTGGTCAGTATTAATGAAGTCATTTTTATAGGAAAATAAGTTTTGTGAGAATCATTTTTTGGTTACGAGAGAATAATTTTCACTAAAATGGAAAAAATAGCTTTGGCGGTGATCGTGTTTTTTTTTTTTTTTTTTTGATAACTATCATTTTATTAATCACCAAGTGCAAACATTACATAACCATAGTTTAGCTATCACAGCCAACTATCTCAAACGAAAAGGAAAACTACATCAGCTACAACTAGCCTAGTTACATGAAGGAGTAATACAGATTAGAATTGATATTGCTGGAACAATTTGATAGTGCCTGGTCCAGCCCTCACATTGCAAACATATGCTATTTCTTTGGCAATACTCTCAATATCTCGACTTCTCTTTTCAACTACCCTCAGATTTCTTTCAATCAATATGGAATGGATTACTTCAAAGATAAAACATTCTCATGACCCAAGCACCTTGGGATTTACCTTTAGCACACTTAAGTATCCATGTTAGTTGTTGAGTCCATCTCTGATAACAAAGAAACAGGCACATCCAATTCATCAACCCTGCCCAAAGTTGTTGTGTGGCAAGCTACAAACAAATGAGCTCTATCTTCATCATGAGACTGGCAAAGGACACATACAGGTTCCACCCTCATCTCCTATTTGAGGAGCCTATCATCTGTTAGCAGTCGACCATGAAGGCCACATTGTAAATCCCCCCCCCCCCCCCCCCCCCCCCCCCCCCACGCATTTTGGTGAGCAGACCTTTTCCCGAGCAACTAAGGCTTTCTTGGTGATTACATTTACCTGCACACACATAGCTTCTACAAGATGAATCAATGGCTGATCATGAAAGGTAGTAGTATAAACAACAGCCCAGTAAGCTTGTATACCAAATAACACACTCTTAACCAGTTGAATTCTTCCTGCATAGGAAAGCTTTTTAACAGTACATGAAGCTATCCTTTTGGTAATCTTTTCAATCCATGGTAGCCATTAAATCAAAGTCAACTTCTTGGTAGCCAGTGGGATGCCTAAATTAAACCTGGCTAACGGGCCGAGCTGACCCGGCATTCAAATCGGTAAGAGCCCGGACCGAACCGGACCGTGTCGAACCGGATTGGGCTGGTCTGGTTTGGGAACCAACCTGGACCCGCATGGATTGAAGGCTTCACACCGGTGACCCAAATTGGTTCAAACCGGTAATGTCACATCATGACTTTACCGGTTAACCAGACCGGACTGAACCGGATCAACCCGATTTAACGGCTACTTTTCAAACTTTTTAAAAAAAAAAAAAAAAAAAAAAAACAGTATAGCAAGAAAAGAAGGCACCGACAAAAATTTTGCCATATGACTGTTTATTAACCAATACTACTTGTGCACCTTTTTCCTTTTTTTATTTTTTATTTTTTTTAAAGCCTATCCCTTTAGAAATTGTATATATAGCCCCCATCCTTCCCCTATTTTTTCCACACAATTATTATTGCTCTCTCATTATCAATTTTCTCAAAGTTGTAACATATTATTAGCTTTAGAGATAAAATATCTAAATATTTAGAAAGCTAATAATATTTGTTACAACTTTGAAAGAGAATTTTTGTCGAAATTGATAATTATAGAGCAATGATAATTGTGTGGAAAAAATAGGGGAAGGGTGGGGGCTATATATACAATTTCTAAAGGGATGGGCTTTAAAAAAAAGAATTAAAAAAAGGAAAAAGGTGCACAAGTAGCCGTTGGCCAAACGGTCATATGGCAAAAGTTTTGCTGTGGCCTTCTCAAGCACGCTTTATACTGTTTTTTTTTTTTTTTTTTTTTAAAATTGAAAAATGAAAAGTAGTCGTTAAACCGGTTGGTCCGGTCGTCGTCCGTTAACCGAAAGTCATGATGTGACATTACGGTTTGAACCGGCCCGGTCACCGTGTGAAGCCTTCAACCCATGCGGGTCCGAGTTGGTTCCCAAACCAGACCAGCCCAATCCGGTTCGACACGGTCTTGTCCGGTCCGGGCTCTTACCGGTTTGAACCGGTCCGGGTGTGGGTCAGCCCGGCCCATTAGCCAGGTTTACTTAAAAGGCAATGTTCGAGCTAAATAACCCAACTGCTGAAGTATCATGTTTTGTTCAGCCACATCAACCCCCTCCCCCCCCCCCTCTCCCTCCAAAAAAAATATACAGAACTCTTATGCAAGTTAACTTGTAAACCCGAGGCATTAGAAAATAGCACAAAAGCTCTATGCATAGCAAGCAGAAGGAAGGTCACCTCTGGAGAATAGCAGCAGGTCATCAGCAAAATTGAGATGTGTAATGCCCAGTCTTGAGCACCTAGGATGAAATTTAAAGTTCTTATCTGATCTCAGATTAGCCAGGCTTCTACTCAGATACTCCATCACTATTGCAAAGAGGAATGGAGAGATAAGATCTCCCTGCCTCAATCCTTTAGCAAGAAGATTGAAAGGGTTAGTAGGGGAACCATTAACTAAGCTAGTATAGTTAACAGTAGTGACACATTGCAGCAACCACTTTCTAAACTTGGTGGGGAAACCCAATTCCTCTTAGATCTGCTCTAAGTACACCCACTCAACAGAATCATAGGCTTTCTGCAAATCAATTTTCACCATACACCTAGCTGATATATGTTTTCTACAGTAAGCTTTAATCAACTCATGTGCTAGGGTAATTGTCACACCCCGGTCTTACTAGGGTGTGATGGGCACCCGACCCCATATTCGGAGCCGAGCGAACCCGCTAACTCTTATTACACATATGAACTTATGAATCAGTTAGAAATGAATACATAGATTTTTTATTTTTTTTCCATAAGTAAAATCTGACATCACATATGACTCGTGACACGAAACATAATAACATATCATTTGCTTTGGAGCGCTACGTATCGACAACAACCCAATACCCACGACTGCGTACGCAAAGTCTCTAACTTCGATCAAAGCATCATAGCATCTATACTCGACTCGCGCAGCTCCGGGACAAGTGGAGCCTACCAACTCTGCTGGGACATCCTTTATGCTAGATTTAGTTCATCTGGGTGTACCTGCGCGGCATGAAACGCGGCCCGAAGAAGAGGGTCAAGACGAGCATGTACCGAGTATGTAAGGCATGAAAAGTAACTCAGTAGGGGATGTAATCATGTGTAATAACGGTATGGAGATGTAGAACATATCATGTAGAAGAGAGCATCATGTACATATGAGACATGTCATGTGTAAGGGAGTAACCTGTACATGTGGAGCATATCATGTAAGCTGTAACCTGTACATATGGAACATGTCACGTAAAGTCGTAACTCGTATACGCGAGTGTCTCTCGGCGGAATCATGCATGCTCGTCTGGTCATGTCATGTCATAGCGCCGAACAAGTCGGCTCGCCCACATAGCGCCGAAATACGTCGGCTCGCCCATATATCCCGCGTCCGGGCATCCCGATAACGATAACCGACCAGTGGCAATGAAACATGTTTCCTTCCCATTCCCCACATATACATGTATCCCATCCCCCCAACCCATGTACATATACAGGTATGGCATGCATGAGAGCCCAAAGAAAGTCATGTATCCATCGGAGTAACGAAAGGTCGGAAACCTCCGATTACATTATGGAATAATCATGGTCGTCATGTCTCACCTTAAAGGAACGATAATCATAAGGCGAGACTACCAACGGAAAATAACATTAAGAGAACGTAGAACATATCATATCGTATCATGTCATATCATATCATGTCATATCATATCATATCGTGTCATATCATGTCGTGTCATGTCGTGTCATAGTCATTTTCTCATATCTGACATCATCATTGTCATCATAGAATCATAGCCATACAGGGCTCTCAGTATTCATGAAAGTCCGAAAAACATTGGATTTACCTCATATGCTCGTCACGACTACACGTGTTACACTTTCTTGCTTGCTTTCCTTTCCACTTTTCAACTTTGTATTTCAATCGTATATCAATACCATACTTGACATATAACTTTCATACCTTAACTTACCTGCATGCTTGGTAACTTCCAATACCGCTAGTCGTTTCCGCCGTCAACACCATTTTTCGCCGAAATCAAAGGTTAGTATCCGGAATCTTATTTCCTATAACTTGGCTCTATCGCACGATCACAAAGACACGAAAGAAGGTCAACAATCCTAAATGCCCCGCAGCCTCCTGTTTATAAATGTGGCCGGCTTCACACTCATAAACAGGACTCTACCGGACACGACTTTGCAGTAATGTTATCAGATATCCTTCTCCCTGGGATGAATCTTGACTGAGATGTTGCATTCTAAATGTCAGTACCTTAGAGTAGGCTTGTGCACGAATCGGTTTGGTTCGATTTTAGCCATCATCGAGTTGAAATTTCAAATTTTGACTTTCTAAAATTCTCAACCAAGCTCGATCCATTCTAGATTCAATTTGATTCGTTTTTTGTTATTTCGGTTCGGTTACACAAATCAATTTGTTCGGTTTGTTCGAAATTTAAGCAGGCAACTATTTTTATTTCAGTTTTAGAGCAAACATAATCAAAAGTAATGAGATCCTAAATTTTCAGCCCTATAACCAAGACATTAACCAAGAAAAAATCATAAACTTGCAAGCAAAATAGCATATAAATAGCAAAATAAGACTTTGACAACTTGTGCAAGCATACAAATCCGCATATAGCTAAACAAAATTAATGTTTCACCTGAAAAACACTTGAGAAGAAAAGACAGGGTATTAGGATTTAGGAGCCTGTGAGAGAGTATGAGAAGAGAAGACAATATTGAAAGGGAGTGAGTGTATTTCTGTACTAGAATATTAGGTCTACAAAATATTGGGATTTGGGCCTGTGGTATAAAATATAAAGTATTAGTGTATTAGAGTACTATTGGTCATTCTTGATATATACCCAATTCGACTTGTTCGGTCGGTTCGATTTATGAGTAATACCCAACCGTATTCGAATCGAAAAACCATAATATTTGACAATTAAATTTGTAAACCGAAATCGAATTGTATTTTCCAAATTGAATTATCTGAATTGATTCGAATCGGTTCAAAAATTCGGGTTGAACTGATTTGTGCACAGGCCAACCTTAGAGATGATTTTATACAAAATTGTGCAGCAAGCAATAGGTCTGTAGTCTTTAATTGTCACTGGACTAGCCACCTTAGGCACTAAAGTGATTGTAGTGCAATTTATGTTTTTACACATTCTCCCAGTCTCAAAGAACTCCTTGATAGCTTGGCATAAATCGTACTTAATAATTGGCCATGCCCTCTTGAAGAAGTGAGGACTATACCCATCAATGCCTGGAGCTTTATCATATTCAATCCCATTAAGACCCTCTCATAGCTCCTGATCAATAATATCATCACACAAACCATTTGCTGAGAGTGACTCAAAACAGGCCCTTGTTTCATGACTCTCTTATCAATAGCAGGAAGAGGGACAGCTGATGTTCCCATTAAACTCTTGTAGAAAGCAATAATTTCTTCTTCAATGTCCTTAGGATCATGTAGCTTTTTTTCAGATAGAGACATGAGTTCTGCAATCATTTTCCTTTGAGTTCTTTCTTTCATAATTGCTCAGAAGTACTTGGTACTACTATTCCCCAACTTAATCCAGTTTGCTCTTGATTTTGTTTCATCACACTTTCCTCCACCATAGACCATTTTTCCAGTTGTTGTACAAAACTCTTTCTTGTGCCACTAAGCTGTCAGTGCATTGTGTTGTTAGAGCTGCCTGTACCACTTTCAATTTCATTCTAGCATTATTAATATACTGCCTAATGTTCTTGTATTCTCTAGCAATAAGATCCTTAAAGTGAGGTTTCAGACACTTAAGCTTAGCCATATATCTCTCATCTTCCATCTTGACAAGGTTTAGTTCCATACTTGGCTAACAATGGTCTCCAAGGAGCTGTGATCAGCCCATATATTGAAGAATCTAAAAAGTATAGCTCCACTTTGAGGTGTTGCACATGGTTGCAGTATCATAGCTGAGTGATCAGAGATCATGGGAACATCATACTCAGTCTGTTCATGGCCCCACTGCATCATTTATTCTGAATTGCCAAAGGCCCCGTTTATTCTACTCCAAATCCTATCATTACCTGCCTGGTTATTTGACTATGAGAAGTATTCACCCTTCCATGCTAATTTTTGTAAATCCACAATCTGGACACAATCAATAAAATCATGAATTTCAGCTGCAGTCACAGGATTCCCCATAATTCTGTCATTCAAGCCCAACACAGAATTGAAATCTCGCCATACAAGCCAAGGCTTTGAGATCCCAACTGCCACCCTGCTTAGTCCTTGCCACAGGCATTTTCTCTGTTCCATACTATTGAATTCATATACTGATGTGACGTATAGAATAAAATCAGTTGACTTGCGTCTTACCAAGCAATGCATAAACTGAGCTTTTTCCTCCAAAAGTTGTACATCATAGTAGTTAGGATTCCACAACACCTAAATCCTACCATTCACAGCTTGAGAGTAATTATGTAAATTGTTCCATCCATGTACCAATTTATTAAGAACATCATCAGCTCTATGGGACTTTACTCTAATTTCTACTAAACAAGCAAAAGTAATCTTCCTACTAGCTATATAATTCTTCAGTTCCTTCTACTTATACCTTTTATTTACACCCCTAACATTCCAACACCAACCAAGTCATGATGCAACACTGGAAGGCCCTGCTATATCAGGAGGCCTGGTACTTTGTGCACATCCCTCATTACTCCCTTTGGTCACTGAAGTTTTTCTAGGAGTTGTGCCCTTATTAAGCACAGGAAAGTTACTCAAATTAAACTCCAAATTACAAATTTCCTGCTTATCCCCATTGATCTGTCCAAAGGTCCTTCTTGGGAATCTTGACTTGTGTACTTTGCTGTTGTGCTACCCCTATCATAGAGGTAGTTTGACTAACTTCTTGTTGTACAATCCCTGAATTAGTCTGAGTCCCCACCTGAGTAGGTATCAGGCCCCTTATTCTTCCATTCCTGTGTGATTGCTCTGCCTTGCCTTCTTCTCGTAGCTGGCCTAGGTGGTGGGTAAGGTTAAACAACTTTTGGAGCACATTTATGTCCCACTACCAGGCATTGATCACAGAAGTCGGGCTTCTAATCATATTCAACTAGTTGTGCAAACTTCTCCCCATTGTGATCAATAATGAAGATTTCACTAGGCAAGGGTTTAGTGACTTTAATTTCTATCAGCATTCTAGCATATGAAATCCTAGACTGTTTAGACATGCATTTATCTACAAAGATAGGGGTGCCCACCAAGCTAGCAGTCTTGCATAGAGAACCATAAGCCCAATAACTCATAGGTAACTTCAGAAACATTACCCGCAAAGGTATTTCTGATGGAAATTCCACACTAAAATCAAAGCTAGGACTCCATGGTTTCAAGCTGATAGGTCAGTTATTAATGGAGTAGGGTCCTGAGTAGTAAATCTCATTCATGTCTTCAACTAATTGAAACTTAACAACATAATAGCCCTCATCATGATAGAATACAACAGGATCGGCTACTTTGTTCCATGTAGTCATAATATACCTGCACATTGCATTATAGCCTGGAGTTTCACTTAGGAAATATGCTATCAAAGCACATCTCCATTTCTGAATCTCTGGTTCTACCTCAGTCTTCTCAAGTTGTGCAACGAGTTGCCCCTCAAGCACCTGGGCAGATATTGTTGACACCCAATTTTGTCCCTCCTTTATTTAATTTACTCGGGCTTCTAAATTTACTGACAAGCTAAATACCTTATTTTTCATTACTACTACTATTAATATCTCTACTCTTATTTTCAACCATTATGAGCATTACTTTATCACAAATTTTAAACGGTTAGTCATCGTTTCATTTTCGGGTTCGAACTCGTTAAATTAATTACAAGACAACATTTTGATAAAACCTTATTAACTACTAATTATCTTCGCATAATATATATTGTATTAGTTATCAAATTAGAAGCCCGAAAGAAGTTAATTAAAGGAAGAAATGGCCATGGAAATTCAGCCAAATTAAGCCAAATCAGTCCATATATTTAAAACTACCAGCCCATTTCTCAATTACCCGACCAGCCCAACACCTCTCAACACCGACCCGACCCATTTTTAAAACCTAAATCCCTATCTCTCTCTCTTTTCCTCAGCCGTTTCCCTCTCTCTCTCCCTGCACGCCGCATCTCCCTCCTCTCTCATACGCTCCCTCTTTTGTCTTTCTCATCTCTCTCTTTTGTCTATTTTTCAACCAAAACACAGTTCCCTTTCAACCATGGCAGATTCAAACAATGCCATTTTCGTGCAAACACTGTCTCTTTCCTCTTCCAAGCAAGAAACCACCTTTGTTTTCAACCATGGCAGACCTGTTGCCCCTACTTTCACAAAAATTGTCCTTCTCGTCTTCAACGTTCGAGTCAACACAAGACGACGAAGATTTTCTTTCTTTATCTGAAAAGCTGCGGATACAAAGCAGAAGTTTTCAGATTCAACGGAGGGTTTTGGATTCATTTTCGATTTTTCAACCCGTGACACCCTTCAAATCCCGCCCAAAAATTTGAAAACAAAAACCTTAGTCATTTTTATCACCTATATATACAGCCTTAAGCCATAGCCGAAAGGAGGGTTTTTTTGGGTCGGGAGAATACTCTAAATTTGGTACCACTTTATCCCTTAACATTTCTGATAAAAGCATTTTCTGGGTTTTTGATTTTGAGACTCTTGTTCTCGAATCGTTTGTCGAATTCGAGCGTAGATTTGGGAGACCTTCGACTACCCGTTCAATTGCACACGCAAAAGGTAACACTTGATACGTTTATTGTTTTTTCGGTCTTTAGCGCCGCTTTAGTTATTTAACCATGTAGTTCCCTGGTCATCATGTTGTCTGTTCGATGTTTGGATGCTGTTAGGGTAGGTTGATAATTGCTTAAATGAATTTAAAAGATGTATACTGTAATTTGGATGTTTAGACTGAACTTCAAGACTTAGAACCGATTTAGAGTCGAATATACATAGGATATACAATGGGATACCAAGGTAAAAAGAATTCGATATACACTTGATATACATACCACAGTATGTATATTGTGTTTAGGACTGAAACAGATTATGCATTATCTCACTATTAGCTCAGTTGCAAGAATGGTTAATCTCAATTTGCCACCTAACATGTTTAGCTTATTGTCTTAGTTTGATTATTAGATTAGCCTTGCTGTGTTTTCTAGTCTAATCTGAGTTCTGCTTCATAATTGTTATTATATGTGTAAATCAGTTCATTTTCTTGGTATTGTTTGGTTTAGTCTAAACCTATCCATACTTAATTTAGCTAGTCTGCGAGCCTGTTCAGGTTTCCTCCCTGTTTAGCGTGACTGGTAGTCTGGTTGAGCATGTGCAGTCACTTATCCCTGATTGTTCAGGCTGTTTGCATTTAAATGTTGTTTAGCTTGGTTAAATGTAGTCGAATATGGTTTATCCAAGCCGGCATGAATCAGTAGAATGACTACGTGTTTAGGCACAAGATAACCTGTTCATTAATCTCACTTGTCAATGAATTAATGGAACTCTGAATTCTATAGCTTAGAACCTTGCATGCTGCTGTTCGTTACAACATGGTGTGATTCCTCCCTTCACGTTGTCATTTAGCTATGTAGTATGGCTTGTTAGTTTGGTACCTAGTTTCCAGTTTGTTTGGATTTATCAAAGCTTTATTATGTCATATGCCTCCATGTCCATTCCAAAATCCCTTCCCTGCTTGACAGTCTGCAAAGAGTGTTTCATTGTTTAAGTAGACAATCTCGAAGGATATTCAAATGTGCTTGAGCATCTCATATCCCCTCCTAATTAACGAAGACCAATGTCCTTTGTTTTGTTGAGTTTATGACTGGAAATGCGACCAATAGATCGCTATAGTCCTTTATCAATTCCAGAAGCCATTTTCTGTCTTGCTTATATTCACGGGCTGTGGTGATTTTAGCCGCTCTATTTTTTGCTTTGAACAGTAAGCTACTGCCCTTTTAAACTGAGTTTCGGCTATGATCTTAGTTAAATTTCAGTTTGCATTCTGAGCTGAGTGATTATTGTGTTAGCTGCTGAAAGCATTGATTTTAAATCCACTTAGATGCTTTCAAGTTTGCAAATGGTGTGTCTTTGTCGTGCGTCCCAATCATGCGTAATTGTGCGGTGTCTTCCTTGGGGTTTATTTGTGGCTATGAATTGAATACTCATGTTTACTTTATTTTGTTTACTAGCTTTTGGTGTTATAAAATGATTTACGTCACTATCCTAACTCTTCATCATTTCTTTCTTTGTTTGACATGTACACCGGAGCCGAAGAGTTTCATTTTGAGACTCGACGACACCTCATACGAGCCCGCATGTCATCCATCATCGACGCTCCCTTACATTTCCCAAGCAACATATTGAAGAGCATTCCTATAACTTGTGAAAGTCGAAGTTACTTTCATCACTTTTTTTCGTTGTCATCTTTGCTTATACGTCGGTGTGATTGAGATTGCCATGTGATTAATCTTTATGTGTCTTGTATGTCTGACTTCGGAACATGACTAACTGTTTGAGACCTAAGATATTATAATTTATCACCAAGTTTCATCTAAGGCTTGCTTTAGTCAACAACAGGCTAGTTACTATTTTACATGGGATATAATATTTAGGTATAAGGGAATTGAGCATGCAAATAGTTATTTATGTTGTTACGAACTTTATCCTTTAGGCGGGAATTCGGGTAAATGTTTTCGTTAAAAACTGTATTGCATAAAGCAGCTATCACTTTCTCACTGGTCTAACTTCCTTTGAATATAAACGATTTCTCAGGTCACTAATTCAAGGCTATACTTTTTATTAAAACAAATAAGTTGTTAAAATTCAAAAGGTGCAGTACGTTATTTGCAAAGATTCTGCCCATATGTCTTTTGTAAAATAGCCTTTCCTTAAAATTATTTATAAAACTTTATCTTTAAAGGCATTATTATACTTCCATCTATAACTTTAGCGATACCTACAAAGCTATTTTCTTTTCTATAATATTAAATTTACACTTAGCCTAATTAAATTTAAGTCCTGTTTCGGATTAACCATCATTAGTGGAACTTAGAGGATGCCTAACACCTTCCCTCTAGGTTAGTTGAACCCTTACTCAGAATTTTGGTTTCGTAGACTTTAAATCAACTTTAGATAATTACTTTAATTAACCTTAGGTGCCCTAATTCACCGTAAATAATTAGGTGGCGACTCTTTAACTTTAAATAACCCCGGAATTACCGGGATGTTATAAACTATTTTGACCCCGGTTAAAATAGGGTATGACAGATATATAGCTCAAAGCCATACCCGAAGTAGCAGAACGATTGTTCTTAAAAAAATTGACCCACGTAGGACCGTGCTCCTCCATATGACCAGTTTTATCCTGGGTAATCTCCACCTCCTTCGATTTAATTGCAAGTCCAAAGATCTGAAGCTCCAACCACCTAAGTCGGAGACCTAATCGACAAATTCCCTATTCCATTTGCTCCCAAATCCCTAATTGGTGTATCACTCTCACTAGGGGTCTGAGAAGGAGTAAGATTAAGCTGTTTACTTACCCCAAAGTTAGTGCCATCCCCAGTCCCATTTGGTGTATTACTTGCACCAATTTGAGGTGAGGTCTCAACTCCCTCAACTGTATCACTCGTAAACAGTACCGGCGGGATGCACGTCCCCACTGAGCTACCAAACGTAATCACTGGTACTTTTCGAGCTTGTCCACGTCCACGACCTTGTCCTTGTGGCTGCGATTTTTTTTTTTTTGGCCGTTCGCCAGGGTTGTACTAGTTTCGGTGTACGTTAAATATGGTGCGCCCAGAGCATAGCTGAAAGAGTCCCTATTTTGCTTTTCACTTAGGTCAATTGGCAATAACTTTTCTCTCGACTTCAGAAAATTAGTTTTATGTTGCTTGGTGATCGTGTTCCTGACAACTAATTTTACTTTTAAATTCATATTACTTCTCCAACTAATAATTAGAGATATTATTGTTATTATTATTACTATCGTTCATCTTTTAATATAGTTTTTTTCAAAAGAAAAATACACGAAGCCAACTAAATATAGGAAAATAGTTTTTGAAAAAATATTTCAAGGAAAACGTTTTGCCATGCAATATTAACTCCACCGTACCAAACCTATTCCAGTGGACTTAAATTTTTCTCTAACTACCCTAATTAGGTGCAAGTATCCAAACCTAGCTAGCTAAGAGGTTAATTTTTTTTTTCTCTCTCTTACTATATGCTAGGAATTCAGGAGATCAGATTTTGGATGAAATTTGAAACTTTGACCTAACTATATATGCATATGCACTCACCATGGTTAAGGACTAGTGAAGTGATACCAAACATAGCACATGACACTCAAGGGTGTGGTCTAATAATTAATGAAGGGTTGAGAATCATGCAAAGGCGGACCTACCCCTAGAGTAGGGGGTCAAATGCCCAAGGTAACGTCGGAAAAAAATATGTATATATGTGATGTGTATATTACTATTACATATAAGCGCTGATCCTAATATTTTGTCGTCCTCACAGTCCTTAAGAATCCTATAGGAATCCTACACCTGGCTATTGCTGTGCAAAAATTTTACTCCATGTAAAGTTATGTGGGATAGTGTTATTTTTAGACAAGTGGGTTGTTGGTCCCACCTAACAACTCTATACCGCTCTAATTTTCTTCATATCTCATTTTCTTTTTTACGGTTCTTCTTTTAAGCTTTTTCATTTTCTCTTTCCTCTTCCTTATTCATTTCCATGCTCACTGGTGGCCATCTTCGTTTTTCTTTTGGAAAAAAATACGTTATCCTTTGAACACTACTAAAAAACTGTCAGAATTCGACGAACAAAAAACCCACGGACTGCTCATTTTGAAAAACTGACGGAAAACCGATGCAGTGCGTCGGTTTTATGTATTTCTAATTATTTATTTATTTTTTTAATTAAGAAACCGACGGACAACGTCGATTTTTTCCGCAGAATTTTGAAATTATATTTCGGCCAATTTTTTTCACAAAAACCGACGTCCCACGTCGATTTTTTTTTTTAAAAAAAATTAATTAATTAAAAATCGATGGATAACGTCAGTTTTATTTTTAAAAATATATTAAATAATTTATAATTCATTTTGTTTTTTAAAATATTAATAAACGAATTTTTTTTAAAGAAACCAACAGACTGCGTCGATTTTTTTTTTTTGGTCAAAGGCTGGTCAACATTTTAAAAAAACCGACGGACCGTGTGGTTTTTCCGTCAGTTTTTTTTTTTTTTTTTTTAACAATATGATAGAAACGGGTTTGGCATATCATTTGCCATCTTCCCCAAAAAAAAATACCCACTTCTCTCTAAAATAAAAAACCCTCACCCGCCGCCCACCTCCCTCCGCCCACGCCCTCCACCTGCTAGTAGCCGCCGCCCACCCGCCGCCACCTGCGCAGCCCAACCCCACCTACGCCAGCCCCGTTTTTAACTTGTAATTTGAGGTAATTTCTTTTAAATTAGGGCTTTTAAAATTCTTTCAATCTTAGTTTTATTTGTAGAGTTTA
This sequence comes from Lycium ferocissimum, assembly GCF_029784015.1. Lineage (NCBI taxonomy): Eukaryota > Viridiplantae > Streptophyta > Magnoliopsida > Solanales > Solanaceae > Lycium > Lycium ferocissimum. The sequence goes on along the minus strand of NC_081352.1, from coordinate 42,103,975 downwards.
GGCCTAATGTTAGTCTATTTAGCTTTGTTAAACATCATTTGTAATGTTATTAATGTTGAATTTGTGAAAAAATGTAGACTTTATTTGACTAGTTTACTTTTCTTTTTTCTTTTTTTTTTCTGCTTGAGATTATGCTATATTTTATGTTCATTGTCAGTGTATTTGTGTTAGCTTAGTTATCATTGTTTGTAATATTATTGATGTTGAATTCGTGCAAAAATGTATACTTTATTTGACTATTTTTTATTTTTTATTTTTTTTTTGTTGGGATTGTGCTATTTGTTAGAATCCATAAGTTAGTAGAATTTTTATTGAGTATTCAAAACTAGAATTGGTTGATATTGTGCTTTTCAAAGTTAGAATTATTAAGTTATAATATTTCTATAACCTCAAAACTAAAGTGTAGACTCTATTTGACAAGATTTACCTTTTAATTTTTAGAATTGGTTGGGATTGTGCTTTTCAAAGTTATATTAAAGTTAGAATCCGTAAGTTATTAAAGTTAGAATTGTTATTGAGATTTCAAAGTTAGAATTGGTTGGGATTGTGCTTTTCAAGGTTAGAATGTTAAGTTCTAATATTTCTATAACCTCCAAACTAAAATGTAGACTTTATTTGGCTAGATTTACTTTTCAATTTTTAGAATTGGTTGGGATTGTGCTTTTCAAAGTTATATTGAAGTTAAAATCCATAAGTTATTAAAGTTAGAATTGTTATTGAGAATTGAAAGTTAGAATTGGTTGGTATTATGCTTTCTTAAATTATTGATGTTATATTTACGAAAAAATGTAAATTTTATTTGACTAGTTTACTTTTCATATATATATATATATATATATATATATATATATATATTATTAAAGTTAGAATTGTTATTGAGAATTGAAAGTTAGAATTGGTTGGTATTGTGCTTTCTTAAATTATTGATGTTATATTTACTAAAAATGTAAATTTTATTTGACTAGTTTACTATATATATATATATATATATATATATATATATATATATATATATATATATATATATTTGCTTGAGATTGTGCTATTTTTTATGTTCATTGTCAATATATTTGTGTTAGCTTAGTTAGAATTGGTTGGGATTGTGCTTTTCCAAGTTATATTAAAGTTAGAATCCATAAGTTATTAAAGTTAGAATTGAGAATTCAAAGTTAGAATTGGCTGTGATTGTGCTTTTTTCAAAGTTAGAATTGTTAAGTCATAATATTTCTATTTACTTTTTAATTTTTAGAAATAAAGTTAGAATCCATAAATTATTAAAGTTAGAATTGATTGTGCTTTTCGAAGTTAGAATTGGTTGGGATTGTGCCTGCCAAAGTTATAATAAAGTTAGAATCTATATAATAAAGTTAGAATCCATAAGTTATTAAAGTTAGAATTGTTATTGAGAATTCAAAGTTAGAATTGGTTGAGATTGTGCTTTTAAAAATTATTGATGTTGAATTTGTGAAAAAATATAAACTTTATTTGACTAGTTATATATATATATTTGCTTGAGATTGTGTTATTTTTTATGTTCATTGTCAATGTATTTGTGTTAGCTTAGTTAGAATTGGTTGGGATTGTGCTTTTCCTAGTTATAGTAAAGTTAGAATCCATAAGTTATTAAAGTTAGAATTGTTATTGAGAATTCAAAGTTAGAATTGGTTATGATTGTGCTTTTCAAAGTTAGAATTCTTAAGTCATAATATTTCTATAAACTCTAAACTAAAATATAGACTTTATTTGACTAGATTTACTTTTCAATTTTTAGAATTAAAGTTAGAATCCATAAGTTATTAAAGTTAGAATTGTTATTGAGAATTCAAAGTTAGAATTGGTTGGGATTGTGCTTTTAAAAGTTATATTAAAGTTATAATCCATAAGTTATTAAAGTTAGAATTGTTATTGAGAATTCAAAGTTAGAATTGGTTGGGAATGTGTTTTCTTAAGTTATATTTTAAGTTAGAATTCTTAAGTTAAACTATATTTCTATAACCTCAATAATTTGTGAGTACATTTTTGTAGATGGATCGTATGTGGATGTATAATATAAATAATAGTGATCGTGTGGGTGTACATGATGAATTTGTTGACAAGTTTATCACACATGCAATGTCACTTCACCCTTTTCAAAATGAAGGGGTAATTAGGTGTGCTTGTTCTCATTGCTTAGGTGTAAGAAGTATTTGAAACCGGAAGCGGTTAGGGTTCATTTATATAGTCGTGGGACTTACGTTTTAGTTTGGATTTCATAATGGACTTATGTTTTATGCTTTATGGACTTATGTTAAAACTATGTAGAACTAGTTAATGGTACTTTTGGTTGGACATTTAAATATTTTTAAATCGTGGGATAATTTATCCCACGATTAGTAACCAAACAAAGAATAAGGCGGTACTAAATTTTTATCCCATCACTATTTTTGCTTACCCATCATACCAAACCATCCCTAAAAGTAGAAACTATTGAGAGTGTTGAACATGAAAGCAGTGATATCAATCAAGATTGAATTATCTTTCAAATCTCTTCTATGTATTTGGTTAATTGAGAATAACTATTCTTCAGCATAAATTATATATGAAGAATAAATTATTCTTGAGGTTCATTTTGATGAATTTAATTTTTCCTTAATTTCATCTAAAACTATATTTAAATCATCTTATTTAATTAGCTTAAAAATTTGCCAAATGAAATTATAAATGAAATTAAAACTTAAAAGACATCAAAATAAACACATTTCTATCTATGAGTAAAGAAATTATATGCTCACAAAAAAGTGTAATACAAATTATATTTCTTTAGTTAAATGTCTATTTTTATATCTTGAACTAGCACGGGCCTCATGAAACTAGTATCTTAAATACGGGGTATGTATTTTGATTGGCACCCTCATTCACAAAGATTGGGTAACTGCACAAATGATCCATAAATGCGGGGTTCGATTCCCACTCCAGCATCTCCACTCAAAAAAATCCAATATTTATGTAGCCATAGACAGTAGTGCCCCCACTACTCTGTCCTGGGTCTGTCTCTGGTATCGTGATCGAGGTCTTATGTTCAAATTCCAACACTTCTCATTTGTCTAAGCTTGGTGTAGTGGCGAAGCCAGACATTTTATTAAGGGTGTTCAAGATTTGAAAGAGTAAATGATCAATTTTTTTATAAGTAGATTCATTGTTATGTTGTTCAACCAAGCGATTCTGCCATGAATGATTTCAACATTTATTTCTAATCGAGACTTTTTTATTTTTTTTCTATTGCGTTGCTTTTATTAATGAAATATATGGACTACTGTATAAAGTGAAATACTGGTTGAACAAAAGAGTGAGTCTAGATTTTTATTGGACACTGATCGGACAATCAAAGAAAAAAAAGGTTACTAAAAAAAGTACGACTTATTTATCGATTTTAGTTTTGGGTTTAAAGTTATTTATTGACTTAGCTTTTTTTTACCCGTCGAAAGTGCATCCTATGTTGGATAAATTTTTTTAACGCGACTATAACTCTGTATTGATAAAAATTGCAATATCCAGAAAGTTGACTAATAATTAAGAATCATAGGTAAACGAAAATTAACTAACTAAATAATTGTATTTGTTTGATGCAAGGATAGTGCAGGTTATCTGTAACTCATTAATGTATCCACGTAGCCTGTAGTGGTGTGTAGCTTGTGATTTTTGAGAATCAAATCTGTCAAAATAAAACAAAATAACGTTGGCGCCGAGAATCGAACTCGGAACCATGGACAGAAAATGAACACCCTTAATCATCGCGCCAAAGACTTGGTACAGTGTTCATATTTAAATACATATCTATTTTAATTAAGCAGAATTAAGCTCTGCCCCTTGCTTGGTGTTTAGAGTTACCCGGTACTTGTGCTTGTGACAAATAACAGGTATATACATCCCATAAAATTAGTCGAGGTGCGTGTACGTTACCAGGACACCATGCTCATAAAAAAAGAATACCAAACATGGCACGAGTAAGCAAGCTGATTTGTATATATGATTGCACATTGTATGTTCATATTCTATGTTTCCTAGGAAGGGTACTAATATAGCAAGGTGGGTAGGGTAGATAAAGTACTATAATTGAGCTTGATCTATTCATATATCCATATAGGGTAGAGCTGCTACCCTAATTGCCAATATTCTTTCTAGGGTTAGGTGAATTGTTGTCATAGATTCACAAGAAATGGTATGTGAAGTGGGGAAGAGCCAGTCTATACTAAAAGTGACCTATGCTTTGTAATTTTATGTAGATGCATGTAATATAGTATAATAATTAAGAGGTCCCCCACATGCCATTTCTATGACCTACTAACTCATCCAATCACATATATATTCACTTCCAAGCTATAGTTCCATCCCCATCACTAGAGAGATGTTCATTCTCGTTTGTTGGTTTTATGAAAGTTAGATATGAATGAGTGCTGCTAATGGGACAATAGCCCCATACTATACTACTATAGCACTCAAGTAAACTTTAATTTGTGCTGGGGCATGGCTCAATATTCCTTGAGTTGCCTTAGTTTGCACACTAGTCTTCTCATATACAGTGGCGTATGAAATTTTAGACAAGCAATGTATAATTGCAATTCGGCTTGTAAATGAGATTGAATCTAGACCTCTGGTGTGTATTATTTTTTGAGAAATAAAAATTGTTTACTCATATATAAAGAAAATTTTTATGAAGGGATGTCGGATAACATCTCTTATGTATTTACTCCACCACTGCTCGTGTATAATTGTACGTGTGGCCACCTTTGGAAATATCGCTTGTATGGTATTTCTTTCATGTCGCGTTTACTAAAACTCAAGCAGTTTGTAGACAACTGGCTTCAGATGTGAAACTTTGAGTATTGAGAGATACTCTTCTTATTCCCAATAAGATGACTTGGTAACAGATCGGTTCTTTCAAAATGCTGGCCCCATTTATTCTGCTCGCAACAATTCAATGAATTTTTCTGGTGAGAAAACAATATTGTATTAGATATTCCATCTTTTGAAACCAACACTTTTGAGGTGTATTATTTATCGTACAATAATTTATTTGTCTATTATGAATCTGTGGAAGCGATAAACTTATTTGATTTTAAGTTATTAATCAAAGAGATTTGACTTTGCGATATAATTAGCTCAGCACCAATATTCAAGAATCTCGGGATTTCGAGAATTTCTGTTATACATGTGTTCCTACCCTATTTTCTTGATTCATGAAGATTGAATCAATCAACTTTTTCACATTTCTTATCATAGAATATTTTTTTCGGACTTCTATAAAATGGCAAAAGTATGGGTAGACGTACAAATGAAAGGAGAAAAAAAATGCAAAAACTAAAAAAGTCGAGTACTTGTTCAATAGTAGTTGCTATCACCTCAGAAATTGAGAGAAGTACTTACTACTAATTCTTACTAACACTTGTTTATGGATCTTAATTAATTCCTATTGAGTTGGTTGGTCCTTGCCCATGATTCCACTAATTTACAAATCTTTTCGCTGCTAGAATTCTGAATAGTGATAAAAGAAAGAAATATAGTGAAATAAGTCTTAAAATACCAACCTCATAACAGAGTTGGGCAAACAGCCAACAACTACAATTATTTTATACCTGTTCTTCTTTCAACAAGCACATATAAAGTTTAGACTAAAGCACGTACATTGTCTTGATAAAATATATACTTGCATTAGTAGCACATATATAACAATTTGAATTTGAGGAACCATCATGTTACCATTTGTTCTTTCTACTAACGAGCAGATTGGTTTTCCTTACAAGATTTTCTAATGGTACTGCACATGAACTTATTTTAAAAGCGATGAGAGTAAAATAGTGCCAAATTTCGGGAGAAGGGATGCCTCCTCACAAAGGAGATCGCACTGATCAGTCCAGGGAAATTGTTTACAAAAAAAAAATAGGTACACGCAAAGTCGTAAGATTAAATATGTATGGGGGTTGACATAAGCCCAGCAGTGGCAGAGCAACATAGACAAAAGGGTGATCAGTAACATCCTTCATCGAAAAATTAAATTGTGTATATTGCATCTTACAATTTACACATACATGTCAAAAATTACTTTTTATGAATATATGTTAAATTGTGAACACCTTGATGAAATTAAATCCTGCACACCCTTGACAAAATTAAATCTTGAGCATCCTTGATGAAATTCATGACTTCGCCACTTTTACCAATTGCCGGAAGGTCAAGAAAGTTGGTGGTGTGATACAACTAAAGATTTTGCTTGAAACTTGTCCAATAAGAAATAAATGAATTCCTAGATGATCCAGACAGTGGAAATGTCATGTTTTTGACGTCAACTGCAGCTCAAAATGTATGAACAGTTGCTTGATGATCTTGTATTAAACTTCTGAAGGATATAGTTGTTGATAAGATGTTGTAACTGAATATGTAAAAGGTGGCTTCATAATTGAAGGAACCAACTTGGACATCAGCAATAAATTACGTAAACTACCCAAAAAATCATTGTTTCGTTCCTTGGAGAATTTATGTACGTAAACGTATATTTTCTTGGCTTCCGTATGGGCCTCAAACGTTTGGATAACCTACTTTGGGCTTCCAAACCTAGACCATCAACCCCATTTTTTTGTGCTGATTTCCCTTCAAAGGCGCTGGTCTTTAATTTTTGTCCTCAAATTCTTGCCTTTATTTTTGCCCTTCGCCTAAAAGAATGGCAGAAATATCCTGAGGTTCCGGGTTCGAACCCCATTCGAAAAAAAAAATTTTGCAAGGTGAGATTTCGCAAAAAATCTGCTTTGTAAGGCAGAATTTAGTTATGTCTCAAGGCAAATTATGTCTAATAAGGCATAACTTCAGTAGTTCTAATTAATATCTTATAAGGCAAAAGTTTTGTCTTTAGGCGTAACTTAGTTATGTTTTAAGGCGTAACTTAGTGATGTCTTAATGCATAACTGGGCATAACCTCTGCCTAAGTTATGCTTAAGGCATAATTTTTGCAACACTTTTGCCTTGCGATTTTTTTTTTTTTTTTTTTTTCTTGAAATTTGGGTTTCGAACTCAAAACCTCAGATATTTTTGACCCCTTTTTTAGAAAAAGGCAAAAATTAGAGACCATCAATTTGAGGGACAAACATTAAAGACCACCCCAAAATAGGGAGAGTCGTGCAAATTGCTCCATCAACACGTATCAAGCTGGTGGTAAAAGCCCGAGCCCAAATCTAGAACCGTCTCTTTTACTAATGTAGCCAGGTAGGTACTATCTTGGGCCGGTCTACGAAGAGAGGAGGCCCATGGGCTATGAAAATAGGAACAATGGGCTACAAGGACAAATGAGAGAGAACAAATGCACAAATAGCCGATTTCAAGACTCTCAATTAAACAATGGCCAGATTTGCAACCGCCTTTAAATCAACTTGAGGAGCAAAGGTATTAAGTTGAGATGTACGTATTTGAAGTTTGGCTTATCAAAGTCAAACTTCAACAATTTGGAACCAAATAATTTCAATCATTTTTGCACGAAAGTTCAAACTATATATGACTGAGCGTCAGATAGTTTTTCATGTAGTTCAGGGTATATTCTAAACTTCAAGCATTTTTTCTGAAGTTTCACTTGACAACCCTAACTTTCGATATTTTAGCCTAAATTTTGGCTTTCGAGGAGAACTTCACGGATGATTGTGGGGATTAAGAAAGAGAGACAATCATAATTGAATTTACACCTTTTATGTAAAAGATTTGATCCATTATCACTAGACAATAGGTGTTGGTTAAAATGAACATGTGCTTGCTCTCACCTTTTGTACTATTTCAACTATTATAAGATGATTTGCGCCATTATATATCTATAATAGTTCAGTGAAGCCCGTGCTGAACTCAAGCCCAAGATCAAGATAATAATGGACTTCATAATTTTTTAATTAAAAAAAAATGTGTACGTTTCTTAGGCACCACTCTTTTAAAATGATCGCTTCTTAATCATGTATTATTCATTAGTTTTTTGATCATATAATTAGATAATTTACTAAAAGAATTGTTATAAGAAAGCAAGTTTGCTAGGAATAAACAGGAATCAAAGAGACATAGACAACTTGATGTTTAATAACATAATTTAAAGTATGCAGAATGATTTCAAATTGACTATAGTCATAAATTGAAACGGACATTTTTATATTTTATGAATTTGTGAGCATATTTAGAGGTAGGAATAGCATGTTTTGCTATTCATTGATTAACTACTCATAATTTCATGTGACGATGGTTTATGCTAAAACAAATATGGTGATTAAAGTCTAGGTTTAGATAAAATTCAAAATAAATTGAATTCTTTGATTTAGTTTAAGAATTGATTTAGTTTGTCATTAACTCATTGATGCTTTATTCTTAAAAGAAAACTTCTTTACTAAACCAATTAAGGATTACAAGATTTATGACAAATTAAATTATTTGCAAGAAAAGAAAGATGTGATTATCAATATTTAATAATTATGGGATTGAGGAGGTTATAACTTGGTAAGAATCTTTTTTCTTTTATATCCCACTTAATTAAGCAAATTGAATAAAATTTAAAGGTTCTTTTTCTTTTATTTTTTAATATTTTAATCTATTAATTGTTAAAAAGTTTTAAAATTAGTTTCTACTGTAGAGTTGTGCTAAATCGTTAAATCTAACTTTATATTTTTAGGATAACTTTTTTTTTTTTTTTTTTTAAAAATAAGATCAAGAGAAATTTAATGGTATTTTAAGAATTACTAAAGAAAATTTGATCGACAGAGTACTCTTCTGGTACCAAATGTGTTCTTCACAGTCAGAGGCGGATGGAGCTCTATAACTTGGGGTTCAATTGAACCCCAAATTTTCGATGCGGGATATAAATTTATGTGTAAAAATTTACTAAAATTACAATAAATAGTAAATTTAAACACATAACTTTAGAAATATAATGGGTTAGTACTAAAAAATTAATATGTTGAACAACTAGAATTTAAATTCTAGATTCACCTCTGTTCAAAGTTATTATTATTACTATTTTAGATTATCTTTGTGCATAGTAATTTTTATCAGATGACATCATTACTATTAACAATTTTTTTAGCATTTTAAAGGGCTCAAAATTGATTAAATTGACCAAATTGATTGTGTCAACCTAAGTAAAAAATGAAATAAAGTAGGGACAAAAATAAGACAAATAAAAAAGATATGCTTGTCAAAAAGGGTTTCAAAGTATCTTGATTTATGGGGACATACTTTGATGCATGAAATAATAAGTGACAACTCTAAGGATAATTTAAAAGGCAAATCAATTTGGTTAGGCCAGCCAAATAGTTATAATATAACTAAACACTACAAAACTCATTACATTACCCTTTATATATAGTAGTAATATTCGTAGTTTTCTAGAAATGGTGTTTGTTACTGTACAAGTTTTTAACTTTTGATGTAATTTTTCAATCTTTACTTTAATATTTCTTCTACCATTGTTACTCTAATATATTGTTAGATTAAAAAAATCAGGGCATCATGCGGAATTAAATAATTACAAAACTTGAGTAACGATAAAGCAGACGACACAAAAACTATATTAAAGAAACATAATATTTAATATTTGGTCAAATGACCTACATATTGGAAAAATTAATATAAAACATAAAATCCTATTGAGAAAATAATTTCCTTCTAAACAAGATTTTTTAATGACTATATTGTAGATGCTATTATATTATGAATGAGAAGAATAAATCTTCTATTTATAAAAATTTAAATCTTCTCTTATAAGAAAAGAAATAAATATGATAGAATTTTTTTCTCTTTTGAAGTAAAACATAATAATGATAAAATTTAAATAAGATACTAATAAAATCAGGGCAAACTCCATATGAGTCAAAGTTTAACCCATTTAAACTTTGGATCCAGTCAAGGACTGCGAGCTAGGCAAAGGACTACAACCTAAATCCAATTGTATCAGATATTAGAGTGAAGAGTGTTGTGTTCAGAGTAGATAGGATAACATATAGTGGGATAATAGCACTTGTCGTTCCTCAATAATTGACAAATTCTTTATTTTTTATTTTTTATTTTTTATCATTGTGGTATTTGGCTAAGCACGTGGAACCTTCGACTTGTGACTTTACACAAGTTTATCGAATTACCAACCATTGCACTACTTAATTATTCATATATAATGTTAAGCTTGTATTGTTACAAATATTTGAGGATAATATAATTTTAAAAACATTCTAGATATAGCATATATATTTTCTACATAAAAGATCTAATAACCACATACGTCTTGTTAATTGAAGATTAAATACACAATAACATATCCCGTGTAATTTCACAAGTCCGATCTGAAAAAGATGGAGTGTACGCAGATTTTACCCCTATCTTGTGAGGTAATGAAGTTATTTTTAATAGACCCTAGGCTCAGAAAAACAACTCAAAACAAGTCGAGGAAAAAAAACTGCAAAGAAGATTAAACGTACTTAATCAAATATTCACAAGGGTCAAAATTAAAATTTAACAATAATCAAGGGTTTAAAATGCTACCTAAATAAAATACTACTACTCCCTCCATCCCAATTTGTTTGACACTTTTATATTTTTGAGTGTCAAATTTTTTAATTTTAATCGTGTGTTTGTACATAGAATTTTTAAAATTTTCAAAATAAAATTTATATATTTGAAAGTTATGTTAAAGTACTATAAGTCATCATAAATAATAATTTAACATATTTAAAAGACGTATAATAAAAAATTAACTCGTTTAATTCTCGAAAATCTGAAAGTATCAAACAAATTGCGACGGAGGAAGTAATAATTAATGTGGATATGATCTGATATTACCCACTACTTTATTTAACCATTTCATTTAACAAAACAAATACTTTATTTGATTGGATCGAGTCAATGTGATAGCACATTGACTATTACTTTTCAAAAACGTAAAACAATATATATCCATCTGACAGACAGCACTTTAGTTTTGAAAGGAAGAAAAAGAGGTGTGGGGGCAGCCGTAGCCGCCCGGCCTCTCTCACTCAATGCAAATGGCAGTCTTTTAATGGCAGTGTTCACGTGAGACCTGGCGATTAAATACGCAATTGTCTCATTTAAACCCCCGCCACCGCTGATGTGTATAGACAGAAAATTAATTTTATAAGTTCCGAATTTTAAAATATTCACCCTTAATAATTATTAGATTCTAGACATATATTTTTTCTGTCTCAATTTATGTGACATGTTTTTCTTTTAATTTGATTCAAAAAAATATTACATTTCTATATTTAAAAATAATATAACATTATGAGATACTCTTTCTATTTTTACATTTTTTTTAATCTGTGCTAAAAAAAATGTCACCTTTTAATATTGCATTTCTATATTTAAAAATAATATAACATTATGAGATACTCTTTCTATTTTCACATTTTTTTTAATATTTGGAGATCATTTAATTTTATAGAATGATTTACTATCACATAAATATTTAAGGTTATTTTAGATCAAAATTTCAAAAGTATTTTTTTTTTTTATAAACTCTGTAACAAATCAAACATAAATTGAGACGAAGAAAGTAATTTATAGCTACACAAATATTATGGCTTGTATTGGATAACATTTCAATTTTTTTTTTTAAAATTACGCGCTTTGATGTCATATAAATTGAAACGGATGGAGTATGAATTATTCTAGCTCGGCCCCTGGTGGTGGGACCCACGTGCTGCGTACCTTTTTTGAGAGGGAAAAAAACAAAGGTGGCAAGGCGGCGATTGATTTCAATGTGTCGACACGTTGCCGTTATGCCCCACGCGATTCTGCGCCCATCTAGCGCCGTACCCACCACCCTCCCACGTGCTTTCTTGTACCTCTTTTTGTCCCCACCCCCCCACTTCCCTTTCTCTCACGCACTCGAGCGGGCGTGTTGTTCTAAGCATCTTTGTCACCGCTTTGATATTTTAGCTCAAAGAGTTTCAAGAAATTGCTAGAGTTAAATGAAATTTCAGATGAGCAAAAAATATTCTATGATACATAAACGAATTTTATTATTCCTTCTGTCTCGATTTATGTCGCTTTTTTTGTTTTGAGAAATTGATTTAACTAATTTTTAGAGTTAAATTGATATATAGCTTTTTAAAATTTAAATATTAATCAAAATTTATATATTTAAATCTAGAAAAAATTTCTACATAAATTATGATAGAGCAAGTTCCTGGAATTTTCCTTCAAGAACCTTGCATTTTGCAAAAAGATTTTTTGTCGAATACACAGATGATTTTAAGATTTATGATTGAAGTTTCAACCCTTTCACCTTACGCATATGTTGTGTTAGATCCAAATTTTATCAATAATTTTCTTCTTTTTCCTTTCTCTTCAATCCACGTATTGTTACGCTAAACCAACACACACAAAAAACTTAATTTGTCAGCACACAATATATCCAACAATCTCTTAATTATTCGAATTAAGTGCCATATCACAATCATTAACACTTATGGACTTGCTTGGAAAATCATTATGTCATCATCATCCTAATTTTTATGGCTACAAAACTTGTTGCTGGGGATCTTTGTCACCATTTTATATTCTACGAGTTATTTGTATTTCGCACCCATAATATAGTCGGAGTGGATTGATTGTGGTAGTTGAACAAATAATTACATTATGTAGTCATAGAGAGTGTAATTATTTTCCTTTAATTAATTTTATTAACTAAATCAAATTTGATTAGATATTAAAATTATATAAGTACACTAATTATTTTTTTTCCTTTAATTACATCAAATTACATATTAACTAAATCATTACTCTATTTGATTAGACAAATATATTAAAATTATATAAACAAGGAATACACCCATTAACAACATATCAACATACTTACACTCTCTTATGTATTTTCAAACAAAATAACATCTTCACCCAATACACCCCATAAGTAAATGTAGAATTAGATAAACTACAAGTTCTTAAAAATAAATCATAAATTTCATATTTTTCTAAGACACATTTATTGGAATATGCCAATATATATGTTGAAAAATATATTTGTGAGTTATATAGTTTGAAAAATCAAGACATAATTTAACATTTTATACATTTTACCCTTATTTTTTTGCTTATTAAGTCCAGCGAAAACATGACGGAGGAGTAAACAAAAGAAATGAATTTTGATCTCAATCCAAAATCCCCTATTTAAATACTCACGTATTTGAGATTAAGAAAAATGCTTAATTTAAGAGATTACATGAAATCTATAAATAATAAAAAGATAAATAAAAATTGGAAAAAGAGTAACTTGTACGCGGATATAAAAAACTTATTAATTTAAAAATGCCATAATGGATCCGCCACTGCCAATATATCTCACCAACCATTTATTTACTGTCCAGCTAGTTACATGAAATCTTAACTTGTACGCGGATAATACAAAAATGATAATAACCGCTCTCCTCATGGCCGCCGCATGGCGCATCCATAGGAAACCGCTTCATAAAAGAAAGAAAAGAGATAAATGTATTCCACAAATTGCGGCTGCGAAGGAAGTAACAAAGTCCAACAACGTGGGACCTATAAACCCGCTGTCTCCTTCCTTCCTTGCTTCTTACGAACATACATTATTATCCACACTTTCTACGCTCCCTCCCCAATATCCAAATGATTCTTCTTTAATTAATTAAAATAAAGATGGACGGCAGGAATAATACACGTGCCGTCCACCTTAGACACGACATGTACCCTTTCCACACGGAAATCATATTACAGTGTTTTGGTTGCTGTGTTACCCAATACTATTACTGCCACCACCAATTGCAATTGGGATGGGGGCGCATATTCTGTCTGCCTTTAACTCCTTATCTCTTCGTCGGTGACTTGTTACATTTGTTTGGGGAAATAAGTACATATATTTTATGATAAATATTTATTTTTTCATCAATTGGAGGAGTTAAATTCTTCCATCTTTATTTATATGTCACTATTAAGTAGACACAATTTATTCTTTTTAAAAAATAATTAAAATTTATGATTTAAAATAAATCTTAAATATCCGTGTAGTTATAAGGCCATCTCCAACCATTCACTTTAAAACTTTACTCCAACATGAAGTAAGCTAACTCCAACCATTGCTCCAGTTTTTACTCCAAAAAAGAAAAAAAAAATTATACTCTTCTCTCTCTTCTATATTATATTATTATCTTTTATTTAAATTTTATTTTCTTATTTCCATTAAACAAATCCTATCTTTTTTTTTTATTTTTTACATATTCATCCTATATATTTCATATTTCTTTCTTATATAACCATTTAAAATAAAATTATTTTATACCATAAATTTTTAAATAATATAATTTGTAAGCAAATATTATAGATTATACATATTAATGGATAATTCAAATAAAGGTGAAATCATTGAGATACAGGATAATTCAATACATATTACATTATGGTAAAATTTAGTTTAAATACTACTTAAATATTCAACTTCCATCTAGTATGCTCCCATAAATGATCTATTAACTTTCAATTTTACATAAAAATAATATATGCACGAAAATTAATTTATCAAAATTATACATCAAAGTTAAGATGTAAAATTAATATTATAAAGATATTACATAAACATAATTAGGCATATATAATATGATAAATTAAAAGAGTTAAATAATAAAAAATAATAGGGAATAGTGATGGAGTGGATTAATAGTGTCACTCTAAATTTGGAGTGAAACTGTTCGCCCTCCAAAATGGAGGCAAATTTGCAACTGGGTTGGAACAAAATTCCTCCATCTTTAACTCCAAAATGGAGTTTGGAGGTAAAAATGGAGGTAGGTTGGAGATGGCCTAAACATTTTATTAAAGTTAAAGGCAACAAATTTAAAATTAAGTTATTTCTATTTACATAAAGATAACATTCTTTTTTTAACAGGCTAAACGGAAAATATGACACGTAAATTTTGACAGAGATTTATAAATACAAATTAAAAATTGAACTGGCAAATATAATTATTTTACTATAATTAAGTAAATACAATATGTCAAATAAAATCATATATAGTACTATTGTAAATATTGTGCAATCATTGCTAGTAAACTTTAACCTATTTATTACCCAAAAAAATTAAGTATTTATATGCACATTAACATTTTTTTCCCCCTCCCTTTTCATTTATTTTGATCTTAAAAAAATGTGTCAGCCCTCTTTCGATTCATTTGGTAGCTTTTACAACTTAATTGACCGTATCACGTAGTATTAAAAAACATAGTTTATAAATGTGAGTTTAACTTAATTCTACAAAATTCGCTATCTGTTCACCTCTCTTTCTTGCCGTCAGATTCGTGGAGCAACTTCACATTTCAGAATTGACACCTGCTACAATGGCGCTTTCAAATCGATCTACTCTTGGGACATTAACATATTGTACCAAACTCTACTAACAAACTGTATTTTTCTATTTGTCAAATTCTTCATTAGTCTCACAGATGGCCAAACACCACCTACTTTGACATTGCAACCAAAAATATGAATCTGGATGGAAGTTGAAATGCTTTTTCCAGTTTTTCTATCTCACAAAATATTACGTAGTTTACAATTTTTTGATGTCTTTTTAAATTGGTTTCGGATATGGCCGGCAACTTAAATGTATTTTTCTCAATTGAAAAATTGCCATTTTTAAGACCTGTGGGGAAACTTCACCACCCACCTCTAAATTTGAAGCTTGTGCAGTTTTAATGAATCTTATCCATCGTTACTTGCCTTCATTTAATAATAATTAAAAGATCTTAAAGGACTGGAATGATAAAATATAATAATAACTCTCAATAATAGGTCGCCGGATCTGGAAGAAACAGAACATAGAAAAAAAAAACATGCTTGCACATTAGTAGCTGAGAAATAGAGTGAAGATAAACACTAGATAAAAATTGAGGAGAAAACACGAATTCTCTCATTAATCATAAGGTCTAAAAAAGGATTTGAGTTACAAATGGTAAAAACAGCATAGAGAACATCATAACAACCCCTCAGCTGCAAAAAACAAACAGATCCTTTTAGCGTATATACAAAAATCAGCCATTAGTACTCTGTCACTCTCTCTCTCTCACACACAAAATTACATCTGATTAATTATCGTCGTCATCAAATTAAACTAAACTTCCATGGGTGGCGCAAGGTTAAGGTCAAGATCAAGTCCTCTTTTCCCAACAACACTGTTCTCTTCCACAACAGAAGACGAGTCCGACACACTAGGAACAGCTCCAGCACCGACACCGACACCGTTAAACTCCATCGCTACAGGCGCTACCTGGTAAGGCAACTGACCTCTGTTAACAACACCTGGCCGCCACATAGAATCAAAAAGCAAAACCGGCTGGCCGTTTGGTAGAACGGCCACCGTTGGCTGCTGGTGGAAAATCGGGTACCCGTTTCCACCAGCACAGACGCCGCCTTCACCAAGACGACGCGTGAGATCCAGCTCTAGCGGAGCGTGAGGGGCGTGAACACCACGCGCCTCACCAGTCTCCCCGCTAGAGCTCTCCACGGTGCTGCTGTGGCTCGGGCTCTGATTCTCAGACGGCAAAGGAAAGTTCGTCTTGGCTTTAGGCCCACGGAACTCTCTGGCCGCCGTATCGTAAGCCTTCGCAGCTTCCTCAGCAGTGTCGAAAGTACCCAACCAGACCCGACTCTTCTTACCCGGGTCACGGATCTCAGCTGCGTATCGACCCCATGGCCTCTTTCTTACACCTCTAAAGTGAACCTCCTTAACTCCATTCGCCTTCACATTATTACTAGTTTTATCCTTGACAGCCATATTTTTTTTTTCCAAAACTGTTTAAAATTCTATGTGAAAGACAAAGGGTGGTTTGCTTTAACATTGAACCATTAGGAGTTGTTTATATAATGGAGGGAGGAAGGGAGAGTAATGACGGGGGTGTGGGGTAGGGGCACGGTCAACAAGGGGTTTGACTAGAGATGAGAAGGCGCCGCCCAAGTTATAGAGAGAGTAATAATAATAACTGAGAAATGGGGATGTCACGTGGCACGCGGTAGACAAAAGCGGTTTAGAGATGTTAATTGCCGGGCCTGCCGGCTTTATATTTACAGATTTTAGACGGCCGTTTTGTTAGGAGTGATGTAATCCTTGTTTATTCTCTACTCCACGCATGTTGTGGACACGTGTTAGCTACTGTTTTGTACTACAACTTGCGTAATTTTGTTCCATAAGATTCGTTTAGATTTTCCCTTTGCCAAAATTGGTTGTAATCATAATACCAAATTTTAGTAACTTTTAGTATAAAAATAATCTATTAACAATTTAGTAGACAAACTAATTAAATATTTAAATGAGTATTTGAGTGTGAAATATTTTCTTATATTATTATGCAATTTAAAAGATATTTACAAGTAAATACTCGTAAAATATGAAACTTATGTTTTTTAAAATATTTTTTCTGCTATAATAGGTACTTGATATTGTGAAAAGAAATATACCTATAGTGTCAATAAATTAAACACAGAAAACTTCTCTATATCTGTTTGTGATAGTGTAAAATATAATTTCGATCCAACATTACTACGTTTTCTGGAAAAGAAAAAATTTGGAAACTTCAAGAAAATGAAATAAGGGAGAATTACTGGAGCGTGGGTGGCAAACGATAAAGAGCAAAGGAGTAAAAGGAATTTTGTATTGTAGTAGGGAATAGATGACGACCAATTCAAAAAGAGAGCCGTCTAATATTACTTAGAAAAATACATATACGGCAGCGCCACATTTCACGTACCAATAGCGGCTGACTATGTTGTTATTATAACACATGTTATGACGCGTAGAGTACTACATGTCGTAGTTCTAAGTAGTAGGGGTACTAATATTACTAAAGTATATATTCCTTCTGTTTCAATTTAAATAAATCTATTTGTTTAATTCGAATCAAAATAAATGATCTTTTTTTTAATTTAAAAATAAATTCACTTTATGAAATGATTTACAGTCACACAAATATTCAAGACTTATTTTGAATCACAAGTTTTCAAAGTCTTCATTTTTTCTTAAATGGCATACCCAGTCAAATGGGTTCAGATAAATCGAAACGGAGAGAGTAATTACTAATCGGAGTAGTTTAAGTTTTTTTTTTTTTTCCTTTTTTTTTCCTTTCCGTCCAGTGTTAGATATTAGTTTTTGGGGCATATTAATCCAAAGTTGAGTCGAAATGTCTCATTTTAACGGTGAAGCGTTTCTTATAAAGAACGGTTTCATACCAAGGTCGAATTTGAGATTTTTTAAAAATGATAAAGGAGTACTTAGCAATTTACCATAATTTTTATAGTAAGTAATTTACTCTATCCGACCATTTTAATTTGTTCACAATACTAACAATAAAGTCCATTTTTATTTTTCTTTTTCGAATCTATAGCCTACGAAACAATCTTTTATCCATCGTGTAGAGATAAGGTCTACGTACCTTCACCCTTTCGCACCCCACACGATGAGATTATGCGAATATGTTATTATTACTAATATTTTTAATGCTTTAATTATTTTTATTTATTTTTAATATTAAAATGATTTATATTAATTAGAAATGATATAATAAACTTATTGTATGATTTATTAATCTTTTAAGAAATGTGTCAAGCCAAATCGTATCGATGTAAGGAGTATAATTTGCTATATGAATTAGAGCCCGTATAATTTGCTATGTGAATTAATGTAATTAAAAAAATAATTACATCGTTGGCTCCAAAAAAATAAAGAATGTAATTAGCCGTCGTTGGCTCCTAAATGGATCAATGTATTCACTTTTCAGACCGACAGATTACTGAGGGACCCACTCACTATGTTAAGCAGACACGCGTCCTTTTTCCGCGCTCTACGCGTCTTTTTTTCACAAGGCCCCTCTTGTCCCTATGTGCCTTGACCAAGTAAACTCTTGTTTTTAAAAAAAAAAAAAAATTAATTGAAGCAAACAGCTGTTGAGTAACTAATATACTTGCAGCATTGTGACTGATTATGTTTCGTGGCAACCTGCACTTCACTACACATTTTCTACCTACTATAAATGTTAAGTAAATAAAAAGTAAAAGCCCCGTGTGATCGCGGCAGAGTTAGATTTTGGCTCGTTTGGTGAGCGAAATAAATTATTTCGGGATTACAATTATTGATATGAATTTATTTTATTTGGAAGGTCGATAACATAACACCAAATTTGACGAGATAATGTGAGATATTCAGGACTAAGACTGAAATTAAATTACTCCCTTCGTTCACTTTTACTTATCCACTATGGACTATGCATACCTCTTAAGAAATAATAAATGAAGTGTATATTTGATCATAATATCCATATTAATTAGTGTATAATTGTATTGGATTTGAAAAATGATTTGGAATGAGTAATTAATGCTAAGGGTAAAATAAAAAAAAATGAATTATTTTTCTCTTAGTATGCGAAAGTGAACAAGTAAAAGTGAAAATTTATTTTTGAAATAGTAGTCAAGTAAATGCGAACGGAGAGAGTGTTATTTTATTGGTTGAAGATATATATGATTGCAAATAAATTTTTTGACCTTTTATTTTATTTGATGTGATGATGACATGAATTGAAATTTCAATGAAATAGGGAGAATTCATATCGTTTGACTCAAACTTATTCCGGAAATGTAATTGTTACTGTTGTCTTTGAAGTTAGCTAAAATTAAAATTTCCTATGCTCAAGTGTTTCATCAGTTCATGTAATTTCTCATTCAGTTTTTTGCGTAGACAAGACAAATTATTTATAGAAAAAAGTTGGAGTCTACCAATTATACCAATTTGTGTTGGACTCTTTAACTCATTTGGTCTTTGATTGATCCAGAATAATATAAGTGTGAAGTGCGCAGACATTCTTAAACCCCATTTAAGTTATAGCCGTTCAAAATTCTATAAATTTAGTCTTCTTATCAAATTCAGACGCGCGAATGAGAAGTTCAGATATACAAATTTGAAGTTTGGCTTGCCAAAACATAAATTCGGACAATTTAAAAGCAAGCTACTGCAAACATTTTTGCATGAAGTTTAGGCCATATATGATTAAACTTCAACCATTTTTGCATGAAGTTCAAGCCAAGTATGACTGAACTTCAGCCATTAGAGGTTCATGTCATATACGATTGAATTTTAGTTACTTTTGTTCTGGCAATATATGACTGAACTTTCATCATTTTTCCATGAAGTTCAAACTATATATGCCTGAATGCACTTGATGTTAAATTTCTACTACTAATAAATAGATATGATTCTTTCTCTATTAGTGTGATACTTCTTGTAGGCAACACAATAACGCAAAAGAAACATGCCTTGCCACCTTACAGGAAAAAAATTCGACATCCCAAAAAGAAACACAAGGGGAAAAGGAAAAGTAACGCCTAATGGGACAAAAATACAGAAAAATTTAACAAGTGATTGCATTTTAAATGGGTTGTGCGCCTCACCAAATTACTTCAGAATATAACCACATGAGCAATTCGTTCCAATATGTAAGATAGTTATACATACTAATATAACAATAATCTTAAATCAATTTCCTTATTTGCTTAGGATATAAATTGGCAGTGAGTTGAACTAAAAAAAGTTATTTAAAGACATTCCTCAACACCAAACAAGGGAAAGAAAACTTGCACATTTTCCCTTTCATAACTGAGATATTTAGTTGGGCCATGCTGTGTTGGATCTAATGCACATTAGGCTTGGCCCATTCTTTTACTAGGCCTATCTTTTTGCTCATACACTCTTTTCTCTTCCTTTTCCTTATTACTGGTACTATTGGCACCCATGCAATCACACCACCACCGCCGGAAATGCTCATAACCTTTTCTTCTTTACATTATTGACAATTCTTTCTCTTATAATTTATTTGATAATAATTGGATATTATTGACTTGAGTATTGGAGCAAGCAAGCTCCAATTTACCGCGGCTCATACACACGTACTTAAGATCAGAATTAGTGTTGGAAATGGATGATGTTATGCACCTAGCTAGTGCTACAACACTAAATCAACACTAATCTATATATATATATATAAAATAAAGCTAGGCATCGACAAAGTGATGGTACCTCTCTATGGCCTAGAATCACATTTATCTTTTTTCTCCTTCTTTTTGCCTATTTCTCATTATTTTTTGATTTATCTTAATTTAAAAAGTCTAAAAATGCCTAAATAATTACTCAATTAATTAGGGAATGACAGTTACTCAAATAATGAAAGAAGAAAACTAAAGACATTAGTTTTTAAGACTTTTCAGTTTTCCATAACTCTTGTCATTTTAAATACAAAAGTCTCATGTGCTGAAGCACAAAACAGAAATAACGATAAAAAATGAGTTTATCAAAGAAATTTTGAGCTGTGGCTGAAGCATTAAGGATAATCTGCCTTTTAAAATACTTTTTTGTTTCTATTTACTCACCCCTCCTAATTTATGTGACACTTTTTGCTTTCCGAGAGCCAATTTGACTAAACTTTAAAGCTAAATTGGATTAGATTAACTTAATATTTTAAGATTAAAATTTATATATTTGAAAATTACATAAAAATTACTATAATTTGCAACTTTTCTCATATCAATTTGGTGAAAAATTACATCTTAAAATGTTGGTCAAAGTTCGTACAGTTTGAATTTCTAGAAACGAAAAGTGTTACATAAATTGGGACAGTACAGTATTGTTTACTATACACGCCTATTATGCATTTATCTGGGATATGTTTGATTTAACCCTTTTATTGATGACCTTAGAATTTCATGTTATCAAAAGTCTTTGGCATCTTTGCAGGGTCAGATGATTTGCGCAAATTATAACCCAAAAAGTGGATTTGGGTACCAAAATAACCCATAAAAAAAAGTGAACAAAGTACCTTTTGCACACTATAGTGTGATACTTCTTGTAGGCAACACAGTAACGCAAAAGAAATATGCCTTGCCCCCTTACAGGAAAAAGATTCGGCTTCCCAAAAGGAAACACAAGGGGAAAAGGAAAAGTAACCCCTAACGGGACAAAAATACAGAAAAATTTAACAAGTAACTGCATTTTAAATAGGTCGTGCGCCTCACCAAATTACTTCAAAATATAACCACATGAGCAATTCGTTCCAATATGTAAGATAGTTATACATACTAATATAACAGTAATCTTAAATCAATTTCCTTATTTGCTTAGGATATAAATTGGCAGTGAGATTAAACTAAAAAAAGTTATTTAAAGACACTCCTCAACACCAAACAAGGGAAAGAAAACTTGCACATTTGCCCTTTCATAACTGAGATATTTAGTTGGGCCATGCTGTGTTGGATCTAATGCACATTAGGCTTGGTCCATTCTTTTACTAGGCCTATCTTTTTTTTGCTCATGCACTCTTTTCTCTTCCTTTTCCTTGTTACTGGGCTGAACCTACTATTGACACCCATGCAATCACACCACAGCTGCCGGAAATGCTCATAACCTTTTCTTCTTTACATTATTGACAATTCTTTCTCTTATAATTATTTGATAATAATTGGATATTATTGACTTGAGTGTTGGAGCAAGCAAGCTCCAATTTACTGCGGCTCATTAGTATTATATATACACGTACTTAAGATCAGAATTAGTGTTGGAAATGGATGATGTTATGCACCTAGCCAGTGCTACACCACTAAATAGCACAAATCTATCTATATCTATATATATATAATAAAGCTAGGCATAGACAAGGTGATGTACGTAAAGACCTCTCTATGGCCTAGAATCACATTTATCTTTTTCTCCTTTTTTTGCCTATTTCTTATTATTTTTTGGTGTATCTTAATTTAAAAAGTCTGAAAATGCCTAAATAATTACTCAATTAATTAGGGAATGGCAGTTACTCAAATAATGAAAGAAGAAAACTAAAGACGTTAGTTTTTAAGACTTTTTAGTTTTCAAGGTATTCAAATTTCACAACTCGTCTTTTTAAATACAAAAGACTCATGTGCTGAAGCACAAAACAGAAATAAAGATAAAAAATGAGTTTATCAAAGAGATTTTGAGCTATGACTGGAGCATTAAGGATAATCTGCCTTTTAAAATACTTTTTTGTTTCTATTTACTCGCCCGTCCCAATTCATGTGCCACTTTTTGCTTTTAGAGAATCAATTTGACTAAACTTTAAAGCTAAATTGGATTAGATTAACTTAATATTTTAAGATTAAAATTTATATATTTGAAAATTACATGAAAATTACTATATTTTGCAACTTTTGTCATATCAATTTGTTGAAAAATTACATCTTAAAATGTTGATCAAAGTTCGTACAGTTTGAATTTCTAGAAACGAAAAGTGTTACATAAATTCGGACAGAGGCGATTGTTCACTATACACGCCTATTGTGCATTTATCTGGGATATGTGTGATTTAACCCTTTTATTGATGACCTTAGAATTTCATGTTATCAAAAGTCTTTGTCATCTTTGCAGGGTCAAATGATTTGTGCAACTTAAATGACCCAAAAAGTGGGTTTGAGTATCAAAATAACACATAAAAAAAAAAAAGTCACGAAAGTGCCTTTTGCAATAGGACTAAACTGTAATATTACAGTTAAGTCCAATTGCGCACTAATTTAGTGCCCAAAAGGTGCTTAATAAAACGCCCACACTTGTGTAATTTCAAACTTTTGAAATTTCACGTTTTTTTCCCCATATTTTGACCAAAGATTAGTCATGTTTCTTATGGCAACTTATGCCGCATAAGGCAGACTTTTCTCAAGGCCTTGCCTTGCGAAATTAGTTTCATTTTTATGCCTGAGCAGGGATTCGAATCCAGAACCTCAGTATTTTCGGCCACCTTTTCAAGCGGGGCAAAGCTTACCACCACTATTTGAGGAAAAATTTAAACACCACCCCAAAAAGAAGGCAATCCGCAAAAAAAAAAATGACTTTTTTTTTTTTTGCACGATTGGCTTCATTTGGGTGGTCTTTAATTTTTGGCTCTTCAAATCGTGGTCCTAATTTTGTCATTCGCCTAATACCTCTGATTCTCCGGGGTTCGAATCCCGTGTCGCTTAGAAAAAGAAGAAATTTTGGCAAGGCGGCAAAACTCTGCCTTTGAGAATCCAACCTCTACCTTGCGATTTTTTTAAAATTTTTTGACTAAGCAGGGGTTCGAACTTGAAACTAAAGAATTTTTATCGAAGGACAAAAATTAAAGACCAGCCCCCAGCTAAGGACCATCCTGCAAATTGCAAACCACAGCTTGTCGGATATTTGGATTGGACTCTTGAACTTATTTGGTCTTTGATTGATCCAGAAGAATATAAGGGTGAAGTGCACAGACATTCTTAAACCCCATTTAAGTTATAGCCGATCAAAATTCTATAAATTTAGTCTTCTTATCAAATTCAGACGCGCGAGTGAAAAGTTCATACATACAAATTTGAAGTTTAGCTTGCCAAAACATAAATTCAGACTATTTGAAAGCAAGCTACTGCAAACATTTTTGCATGAAGTTTAGGTCATTTATGATTAAAATTCAACCATTTTTGCATGAAGTTCAAGCCAAGTATGACTAAACTTCAGCAATTAGAGGTTCATGTCATATATGACTGAATTTTAGTAACTTTTGTTCTGGCCATATATGACTGAACTTTCATCATTTTTCCATGAAGTTCAAACTATATATGCCTGAATCCACTTGATGTTAAATTTCTATTACTAATAAATACAGTAAAACCTCTCTATAACAAAGACTTTTGGGTACGAAATGTTTTAGCTATTATAGAAAATGGTTGTTATACACCTATAACAAAGATTGACATTTAGATAATATTTCGCTGTTATAGGCAAAAAAGATGCGTAAATTCTAATTTTTCATTTTTAATTGTCAAATGCTAAGCTTAATCACACTTTGTACAATGAATGAAATCTTTTAATGATGAAAATAGATATATTCAAATGATATTCTTTGTCATAAATAGTGTATTAAAGGATCAAATATTTGGTCAAAATTTCTACACTTATTATTGGTAATCATGAATATTCTATTTTTATAAAGATGAGTAATTATTATATTACTCAAAAAAAAAAAGATAGTTGTTATATGGAGAATAATTTTACAAAGAGCGTACTGTTATAAAATTGGTTGTTGCTGTTATAGGTAAAATGTTGTTATAGAAAAGTAAAATATAACATAAAAAATCGGTTCTGAAAAAACTTGACTGTTATAGGTAGATGTTATTATAGAGAGGTTTGACTGTATATGATTCTTTCTCTATTGGTGTGATGCTTCTTGTAGGAAACATAGTAACGCAAAAGAAATATGCCTTGCCCCCTTACAGGAAAAAGATTCGACATCCCAATAAGAAACACAAGGGGAAAAGGAAAAGTAACCCCTAACGGGACAAAAATACAGAAAAATTTAACAAGTGACTGCATTTTAAATAGGTTGTGCGCCTCACCAAATTACTTCAGAATATAACCACATGAACAATTCGTTCCAATATGTAAGATAGTTATACATACTAATATAAAAATAATCTTAAATCAATTTCCTTATTTGCTTAGGATATAAATTGGCAGGGAGATTGAACTAAAAAAAGTTGTTTAAAGACACTCCTCAACACCAAACAAGGGAAAGAAAATTTGCACATTTTCCCTTTCATAACTGAGATATTTAGTTGGGCCATGTTGTGTTGGATCTAATGCACATTAGGATTGGTCCATTCTTTTCCTAGGCCTATCCTTTTGCAAAAATTGCGCAGATTGTCCTTCTTTTGGGGTGGTCTTTAAATGTTGCGCCTCATATTTGTGATCTTTAAGTTTTGTCCTTAGCTTGAAAAATGGTCTTATACCTGAGGTTCTGGGTTCGAATCCCCGCTCAGGCATAAATTAAAAAAAAATCGTAAGGCAAGGTTTGGGTCGCGTGTATGCCGGACTCGGCATACTTATGCCTTATGGACAAACTTTTAGTTAAGCCTTCACTAAAAGTCTGCCCATAAGACAGAACTTTTCCTTAAGACATAGCTTAGTTATGCCTTATGGGGCAGATTTTTAATTAAGGCATAAACAAAAATATGCCTCATAAGGCATAGTTTTTCCTTAAGACATAGACTTTGCCTTATAAGGCAAACTTTTAGTTATGTCTTAAGGAAATGTTTCGCCTTATGAGACATACTTTTAAGTTATCTTTATAGAGTGTTACACTTTTAGTTGATAACTAAAAGTATGCCCCTGCGTTTAACTTTTCATTAAGGCATAAACTTTGCCTTATAAGGCGGAACTTATAGTTATGCGGGTGTCCCCAGCATAACTTTAGTTATTCCTTAAGAGATGTATCTTGTCCGCATACACGCGACCCAAGCCTTACTTTGCGAATTTTTTTTAATTTATGTACGAGCGGGGCTCGAACCTAAACTCACGATTTCTACGCGAAGTTTCGTGATCGCAACGCGGGCAAAAATTAAAGCACCAATATTTTGAGGGGCAAAAACTAAAGACCATCCCAAAGGAAGGGCAATCCTGCGAATTGCCCATCTTTTTGCTCACACACTCTTTTCTCTTCCTTTTCCTTGTTACTGGGCCGAACCTACTATTGGCACCCATGCAATCACACCACCACCGCCGGAAATGCTCATAACCTTTTCTTTTTTACATTATTGACAATTCTTTTCTTATAATTATTTGATAATAATTGGATATTATTGACTTGAGTGTTGGAGCAAGCAAGCTCCAATTTACCGCGCCTCATTAGTATTATATATACACGTACATAAGATCAGAATTAGTGTTGGAAATGGATGATGTTACGCACCCAGCTAGTGCTACAACCCTAAATCAACACTAATCCATATATATATATATATAATAATATATGGATAAAGCTAGGCAAACAAAGTATATATATATATATATATATATGCACGCCTAATCACATTAACTTTTTCTCCTTTTTTTTTTTTTTTTTTTTTTTTTTGCCTATTTCTCATTATTTTTTGGTTTATCTTAATTTAAAAAGTCTAAAAATGCCTAAATAATTACTTGATTAATTAGGGAATGGCAGTTTCTCAAATAATGAAAGAAGAAAACTAAAGACGTTAGTTTTTAAGACTTTTTAGTATTCAAGGTATTCATATTCCACAACATTTGTCTTTAATTTTAAATACAAAAGACTCATGTGCTGAAGCACAAAACAGAAATAACGATAAAAAATGAGTTTATCAAAGAGATTTTGAGCTAAGGCTGAAGCATTAAGGATAATATGCCTTTTGAAATACTTTTCTGTTTCTATTTACTCCCTCCATTTCAATTTATGTGACACTTTTCACTTTTCGAGAGTCAATTTGACTAAATATTGAAGCTAAATTGAATTAGATTAACTTAATATTTTAAGATTAAAATTTATATATTTGAAAACTAAATGAAAATTACTATAATTTGCAACTTTTCTCATATCAATTTTGTGAAAAAATACATCTTAAAACGCTTGGCCAAAATTCATATATATGTGTGAACTTTTAACCTTAGAATTAAAAGTCATACATAAATTTGAACGAAAGTTACAGTTTACTATACACGCCTATTATGCATTTATCTGGGATATGTATGATTTAACCCTTTTATTGTTGACCTTAGAATTACATGTTATCAACGTCTTTGGCATCTTTGCAGGGTCAGATGATTTGTTCCGGTAATTTTCACCCTGATAACGTTATGTGTCAGGAACAGCTTTTCAAGGCGCATGAAATTACAAAATTAAAATTACCATGATAACTATTGACAAGTATGCATTTTTCTTAGTTGTCCTCTTCTTAACTTTATTTCATGGCAGGATGATTGGGAAGTTGCAGTTATGGAAATTGGAGAGCTGTGAAGACACGGAGGAGGAAACACTTAGGTTAGTTTTTTTGTCATTGTCTTGTTTCTATGTCCATTTTTCTTTTAACAAAAAACATAAGTGGAGAATCCAGTACCTCTTTCTCTTCTCTCTTTTAGCTTTTGCATAAGTGGAGAATCCAGTACCTCTTTCTCTTCTCTCTTTTAGCTTTCATTTTCCATTCAAATAATTATATGCACAAAATAATCTTTCCACTGATTCCCCTTTACCATAGAGCTAAGTTTTTGACTTCTGTTAAGGGAGTTCAACATTTAGTATACATACATGAAACAAAAATTTAATCTTATATACACCGTGTAATTTTTTGACGAGTGGGTGAGGATGAACCCCGGGCTCCAGATAGATCCGCCCCTGCATGTCAAGGTAACCACATGATTAGCATCTGATCCTTTTGCTTTATCAGTTTGAACCTTTTTTACTTTCTTTTTGACCTATTAAAAATCCATGATCTACTCCACATTTGGTAAAACAGTTACCTCTAGAACTAATTGTTGATGAGGCACCTAAATTATTGTACCACATGCTACTTGTAATGATTAATAGTAATGAGACTATTCTCTCTTAGCACATTAGCCTCACAATTATTTTCTCAAAGTAACGTTCTCAAGGCCATTGTCATTTTCATGAATGTTAAAGGTCTTTTTAGGCTTAAACATAAGGTAGATAATATAAATCTATGAATGAGTATTTGAGTTGAAGTCACATAATTTTTTTGAAAGTATCTGAAGTTGAAACAAACAAATTATAAAGTTAGCTGTACGTGGATTGTTCACTTGGCCCCAAAAGAAATTGTTAAATTTGAAGACATGTAAGTGAGTATAACCAACACTAAATTGGTAGTTTTGTTTACTTTAGTTTTCATTTTATTTATCACACACGCATATTTTAAAGAACAAATTTTCATAATTTTTTTTTTTAAAAACGATAATGAAAGATTCAGACCTTATAACATCTAATTTCAAGGAAAATATTGCCTTTGTGAATTAATTTACACACACACTCTTCACATGCATAACAAGAAATTTTCATCTATTTTGGTACTATTTAATTTATATAAAATATTATTTTTAAATTTAATGATATCTTTCATAACCAAGCGTGGCCAAATTCACTAATTTCTAATTAGGAAAGAAGAGAACAAATTCTTTCTCTCAACTCTTCTAATTTCCTTTCCTAAGTACTTGTACGTATCTCTTGTTTCTCAAAGGGAGCCTTGTCAAATTGTTATGTTTGGGTAGTCAAGCACCAAGGACCTTCTTGTTATTTAAACTGTGGTCTAATTAGAAATGTATTCCGGATTCAAAGTTCATTGATTCTGGCAATTCCTTATTTATTAGTGAATCCACCATTTATTTATACTCAGTATAATGCCATCATGTGGGATGTGGGGCTGTTTCCGATAAAACCCCGGCTCAAAGAGAGATATAAAAAGCATTGGTAATAATAGACAGTGACAATAAGCCGAAATAGCAGAAAGATAATAGGAGTCATAGTAAAAGAAACAATCAGATAGTGCTAGAGGTAATAACAAGCAATCCAAAGCAATGTAGAAAGGCATGGCAAAATACTATCGAAATATAAGGACCTACAAGAGTAATACTACGACTACTAGTATGCACAGATAAGTAAGACAACACTCAAATACTTACTAACCCTCTACCTAATCCGTGGCCTCCATAACCTCCTATCTAAGGTCATGTCCTCGATAAGTTGGACCTGAGTCATGTCCTGTCTAATCACCTCTCCCCAATACTTCCTTGACCTACCTCTCCTAAAACCATCCCTAGCGCCTTTTTACACCTCCATACTAGGGCATCCGCGCATCTCCTCTGCACATGTCTGAACCATCTCAATCTCGCTTCGTGCATTTTATCCTCCACAGAAGTCACTCCCACCTTGTCCCGGATATCTTCATTCTTATCCTATCTCTCCTAGTAGGCCCACACATCCATCGCAGCATTTGTATCTCCTCAATTTTCATCTTCTGAACGTGAGAGTTCTTGACTGGCCAGCCAACACTCTGTTCCATACAACATAGTCGGTCTAACCAACACTCTGTAGAACTTGCCTTTAAGTTTTGGTGATACCTTCTTATCATACAAGACTCCGGATGCAAGCCTCTATTTCATCCACCCTGCACCAATACGATGAGTGACATCCTCGTCAATCTCTCAATTTCCTTGAATAATAGACCCAAGATACTTGAAACTTCCTTTCTTTTGAATGGCCTGAGTACCAAGCCTCACTTGCATTTCAACCTCATGCTTTACGCTACTGAACTTGCACTCCAAGTATTCAGTCTTAGTCCTACTCAACCTGAACCCTTTAGACTCCAGGGTTTGCCTCCACACCTCCAACTTAGCATTAACTTTCCTGTGAGACTCGTTGATCAGAACTACGTCATCCGCGAATAGCATACACTAAGACACCTCAACTTGGATTTGCTGCATCAGCCCATCCATCACTAAGACAAACAAAAAAAGGCTAAGAGCTGATCCCCGGTACAACCCCATCATCACTGGAAAGTGCTCTGAGTCTCCTGCTATTTTATTATATATACCTATTTATTAATTTTTAACCACATAAATTTTGGGTAAAAATTTTCTGGGTAAAAAATGTTTAGTTCTACAGACTCATACGATATGCTCTGCATCTGCCCCTGCTCCACAGACTAGACGTACTATGTTAAATAGTGACTTTGATGTTTTCTTTATTAGCAATATTCATGGTTAAAGTTGAGGGCCCGTTCGGCCATGAAATTTTTTCACTTTTTTCCGGAAAATGTTTTCACTTTATTTGGAAATTAACGTTTGGCCATAAAAATTCCAAGTTGTATTTGGAATTTGGAAAACACCAAAAAACTTGTTTTCACTTTCAATACATCCAAACAACCAAATATTCTTTGCAAAAACTATAACCAAACACACCTGCATCTTCAACTCCAAAATGCCAAATAAAGTGAAAAGTGCTTGGTGAAAAATATATGATTTTTATGGCCAAATGCCTACTTAATTAACGAAAGGTACTGATAAGTTATTATAAGTCAGTTTAATGTTATTAAAATACAAACAACAGTGAAAGGACTTGTGTGACACTACTCTAAAGTATAAGCACTACTAAAAAATCTCTCTTTTCCCACTGAAAAATATTCAGTGGCTATTTTCCATTAAATGTCGGTGAGAAAAACCTAAATATTAATGTTTTCACGCTGAAAAGGATTAGAAAGTTTTTCAACGTTTCAATGTGAACCTATTTCCCACCATGTGTTTTCCCAATAAATATCGGTGGAAAAACCCTCTATTTCTACTGGTGAAGGGCTCGTCTGTAATTGCCCTGGGGAAATAGATGACTATGATTCATGCTTTGGCCGACTTTTAGCCCCCCCCCCCTTTTAGGCTGGGTTAGGTTCATGTTTATTGGAGTTTCAGAATGAGTGACTTTTATGGGTGCGTGTTTGTTAAAGAGGAAATATTTTCCATAGAAAATGTGTTCTTGAAAAATAAGTGAATTTTTACTTATTTTCTCATGTTCGATTGGTTAGTGGAAAATACCCACCCCACTACCACACCATCCACCCACACAATACCACTCCACCTCATCACCCCACCTACCACCCACTCCCCCACCAACACCCCAATCACCCACCTTACCATCCTCTAAAGGGGAGGGGTAAGAATTTTTTTTTTTTTTATAAAAGTAAAATAAAAATGTATGAAATATAAAATTGGGGGCCGGGGGGGGGGGGGGGGGTAGAGGTAGTGGGGGTAGCGGTAGAAGGTGCGGTGGGGTAAGGAAAAAATTCAAATGAGTTTATTTTTTTATAAATGTAAAATAAAATCTGAAATAGAAATTTGTGGGGCGGGGGGACATGTAATTTTTGTTATTTTTTTGTAAATTTTTATAAAAGTAAAAAAATATATGAAATAGAAAGTTCGGGGGTAGGGGAGGGGTGGTGGGTAGGGGTGTCAATGATTTTTCAAAAACCGATTGAACCGACCGAACCGTACCGTACCGAACCGGTTTTTAGGTTCTTTTTAATAAAACTGAAGGTTTTAAAATAAATTCATAACCGTACCACAAAAATACCGAACCAAACCGAATAAATAAATATGTAGAAATATATTTTATATATCATAATTTATAATATTTAGCTTTAGATATTTTGCCTGGGATGAATTTAAATGGAGAGGGCTATAACTAAAACTTAAACCCGTTGACCCTATTGAAACAAAATACATAAAGTCTCGAACACTACTACACGATAATATCATCAACGCTCCAAAAGAAGAAAAAGGTTTGGTTTCTCCTCCTCTTCTTTTGTTTATATTTTTTCCAAATTTTTAAAGTTCTTATTCCAATCAACAATGGTAGTAACTACATATAAATTCGTATTGCAAATTCTTTAACTAATTTTTTTAGTACAATTACTCTTTCTCCATTACCATTAGAACCTATATGACAATTAATTTATATAGTTCTACTTTTCAATAATTTCTTATGATAAAAATAATCTTTAAACACCAATTATCATGTCTTGATACAATTGTTGGTTTGCCGACTTGCTAGCTGCAGGATCCATCAATCCATTGTATAGTTCTAATTTTTAATAATTTTAATATTCTTTTAGAAGCAACGAATATATGAATTTATCGTGTAGTGTGCTCCTTATAAGTTGTAAGTAGATGTCGTTGTATTTGTAAGTATCAATAATGTAGTGTTTTCAGTTTGTTTCTTCCATAACTTTTTAATCCTTGTTTTTTGTATTGCATTAGGTGATTTTTTTTTTTAAAAAAAACCAAAAATTAACCGAACCGTACCGATACCGAAGAAAAACCTATCTCATTGAGACTGTTTTCAAAAGTTTAATTTTGGTTATATATAGTAGAGTAACCGAAAAATTGGCATGGTATAAATTTTTGCAAAAAACGGACCGAACCGAACCATGGACTGGGGACTAATTTTTTAAAGGTTTGTAGGAATAAAATAAAAAATAGAAAATTCGGGTGGTGTGATGGGTGCGGAGTGGGGTGGGTGGTTGGTTGGGGTGGTGGGTGGGATGGTATTGGGTGGTGGATGGAGGGGGTGGGTGTGAGTTCGAGGGTGGGGAGGAAACCATTAATATAGAATGTCGTTTGTGGATTTTTTTTGGAAATAGCCTCCCTGCCTCCCGAGGGAGGGGTAAGGTCTGCGTACACATTACCCTCCCCAAACCCCACATTATGGGATTTAACTGGGTATGTTGTTGTTGTACTTGTAGATTTGTTTTCCCTATTTTCATTAGGAAAGTTATTTTCTTTATTTTTAAGGAACTTGTTTTTCCTAAAAAAGTTAATTCCAAAAATCTTGATCAAAGAAAAATGGAAAAACTGCAAAACATTTTCCGAAAACATTTTCCTTCGTACCAAACGCACCATATATGTAGAATAAAATAAAAATAAATAACAAATAATTTGATATGAGAGAGGCTCACAGAAAGGAGGTACCATGTAACACATAAAATACAGAATATAACTACCACGTAACTTATATAATACAGAAAGTAACTACAACGCGGTGAAAAGGAAAAAGAAAAGAAAGCACCCAATAGCTACCACGTAATTAAATTAAAGCAATAATATTGGACGTATATAATTACTTAATGTCAATATCTGATAAATTAAAGATATTACTAAATGTACATTAGTTCAATAAATATTTGCTTTTCAAGTAATTGTATTGATAGTAGATGACAGAATAATTTGGTTAGTATGCAATTTTGGTAAGGGTACGTATATTTATCTTGTAAAAACCAATATTTTATCTTCAAAGAAAGAGTTTCAAATTTCAATTTTCTCTGTTCACAGTTATCACAGATGAAAAATAACTTAAGTTACTACTTAAAATCACTTAATTATTTAAAAAGTTAGCTAAATATCTTCATTCTCTAAAATAATTTATTCTTTTCTTGGTTGAAAAAATAAGTACATTTAACTTTTCATAAATATGGCCAAACACATATGTGGAGAGACACAGGCAAGCAATTGTCCATTTCTTTACTCGACATACATTTTTGGTGGGTTGTACTTTACTCGATATATGTTTTTCAGTGGGTCCGCCACAACACTACTGAGCTTGACATCAACTGGATACCCCACCACCATTGCTTCTTCTCCAGAAAATGTTTGGTCCCTTTTTGTTTTATATTATAGATTTAAATTTAAATAGTTTAATATTTTATGTTTGTCAAAATTGAACAACTTTCATTAAATATTAAACAAACTCTAATATCGATTGGAAAAAAAAAACTTTAAATATCAAAAAAGAGCTTGTCAAATCTCAGAAACTGCATCACACAATTAGATCAAAATAATAAAAATTACACCTTTAAGGAACTTCATTTAAAATAGATCGAAAAATGACAACAAATGTAGACATTGTGCACTTCTAAAAATGAGCTCCAATTAGATTCTTTTTTCATAAGTTTCTTTATAGCTAGTGATTAGAGTTTGTTAAATATTAATAAAAGAAAATAATATTTTTTGATAAATTTGAAGAAGCAAAACGTAGTGGTATATTTTTGAGGCACTATTTTAAACCAGATTTTTTTGTTTTTGTGTCATTTTCCCACCTCTTTTCTATTCTTTTGTATAGCTTGGCTTTATATGTTTGCAAATATGTTAACAGTAGAAATCCATCTCCTTAGTCCTTCCCCTCCATATATGCTGAAGTTCATTATCAAAGAGGAAATTAGAAGTGGAGAGCATCAAGCATGGATTTAAAATAATTTTGAGCAGTTTTAGCTTTTTTGTGTTGGCCAAATTGAACACTTTTGATTTCTATCAAATTTTTAATAAATTTTAAATTTCAGATTTTTTTTTAATTATAAGTACAAGAAAATGTTGTCAAATTTTAAAAACCGTAACACCAAAAACTATACCATTTGAATAGATAGAAAATAGGAGTAATAAAAAGTACACTCTCAAATACTACTAGAAACAGAGGTTTCTTCACTGATATTCGGTGGGAAATTTGTGTTATAAAACATAATTTTCCACCTTATTCACACCGAACAAACTCATTGAAAAAATGTATTGTGGAAAACAGGTTCTCATTAAAATGTTGATAACTTTCTATTTTCCCGTGTAAAAATACTACTACTAATTTTTCTTTTCTCACTAATTCAATCACAATATATACGAGAATAGCCGTTAAACATTTTCTACTAAAAAAATTACATTAAACGTTATAACTAAATAAATAAAAGTGTAGAAAACTGTACCTGATTATGACAAAGCAAAACTGTGTAGGGTCATTTTGCCACCTCTTTTGTATATTTGTTTTTTCGTTCCTATAGTTTGGCTTTATATGTTTGTAGTATCTTTGCACTAGATATCCATCTCTCCAATTTCCTCCATATCTGCTGATATTCATAATCAGATAAAAGTAAATAGCATCAAACATGGAGAATGGTACTACTACAACAACAAGTAAATGGAATTTCAAAGAGAACGAAAAATTGGCGAGTGTATCTGATCTGACAGTAAGAAGTGTACTTAACAAGTTGAGGTCTTGTCTTAACCCGA
Organism: Lycium ferocissimum; assembly: GCF_029784015.1. NCBI lineage: Eukaryota > Viridiplantae > Streptophyta > Magnoliopsida > Solanales > Solanaceae > Lycium > Lycium ferocissimum. Next base: position 42,068,558 of record NC_081352.1, on the reverse strand, counting down.
ATGATACCCGACCCGTTATCCCTCTCGGACACGGCGACCCATCTGCTTTCCCTTGTTTTCGGACAACTCCCGTAGCTGAAGATGCTGTTTCTGATGCAGTTCGGTCTGCTAAATTTAACGGTTATTCGTCCACCGTTGGTATTCTTCCTGCTAGAAGGTACTCGTTACGTCCCTATTTATGTGATACTTTTTACTTCTAGAGATTCATATCTATGTGAATCTTGACCAACATTTAAAAATGGTTTTTTTAATATGTCCCTTCAGCCAAACTTAATAACCGCAGTAGGCCAAATATACAAAAACTCTACACTGATACATATATTATTTTATGTGATACTTTTTGCTTCTGGAGATTCATATCTATGTGAATCTTGATCAACATTTTAAATGAATTTTTTAATGGGATTCGTTTGTTGTTTATGTCCCTTATTACTGCAGTAGGCCAAATATACAAAAACTATACACTGATACGTATATTATCTTACCTGCTAGAAGGTACTCATTACGTCCCAATTTATGTGATATATTTTGCTTCTCGAGATTCTCTTATGTGAATTATGAGCAACATTTAGAAATGAATTTCTTTAATGGGATTCTTTTGTTTATGTCCCTCGGCCAAACTTAATAACCGCAGTAGGCTAAATATACAAAAACTATACACTGATATGTATATTATCCTTCCTGCTAGAAGCTACTCATTACGTCCCAATTTATGTGATACTTTTGCTTCTCGAGATTCATATCTATGTGAATCTTGATCAACATTTAGAAATGAATTTTTTAATGGGATTCTTTTGTTTGTGTCCATTCGGCCAAACTTAATAACCGCAGTAGGCCGAATATACAAAAACTATACACTGATACGTATATTATCCTTCCTGCTAGAAGGTACCATTTACTGGCATTTCGTACTCAAATTTTACTCAATTTTCGTCTTGTGAAGTGTTTGGATATGAGACCGTGTTCTAAGAGGGATTTGGACATAAAAAATGTGAAATTTGAAAAAATGTATTCCCACTGTCCTAATTTATGTGAGACAGTTTGGATTTTGATAGTCAATTTTTTTTATTTTGACCGTGAATTTGGACATATAAGTTTTTAAAAAATAATTTACATATTTAGAAACTACATAAAAAGTACTTTGCTAGAAGGTAATCCTTCCGTCTGAACTTATGTGATACTTTTGGCTAAATTCAACGGTTATTCATCCACCGTTGGCATCCTTCCTACTAGAAGGTACCAATCTGCTGGCATTGCTTACTCAATCTGTGTCAATCTAATGTCACAATTCGTCTTGTAAACTGTTGAATCTGAGATACTTGATATGAATTTGGTGATATTTGGATAAAAACAGTAGTATTTGAAGTTAAGTTGAAAAGGAGTATTGGAAATTGGAGTTATATTTGGACATGCTTCTCACTTCAAGAAATATTCAAGTACTGTGAGGTAGTTACTTTTTTGCTTGAAAAAATTGTTAAAATCAGTTTGAAACTTGAAAAACTCAACTTCAAGCTAGAGTGAAGAATTGACTACAATGTATAACCAAAGATGAAAAGAGCAAAAAAAATTGTATGGCCAAACGGCCCCGTAGTGTTTCTCATTTCAAAGTGTTTGGTTACATGTCTTACACAGTGCATTCTTCCATTAATCTGTTTAATTGTAGAATATCTTGCATGGGTACTACGAGGTATGATTATTTTGTTCCAATAATTGAGGGTAACTTCTCTTTGTAGCACTATTTGTTAGGTGCTTTTTTGTTCATGCTGTACGGTTAATGTGTCTTGATTAAAGAACCGTTGAATTTATCTTATGAGATATCTCAAAAGGTCACTCAAGTTGTGATATGAAACTTACTTTTGTATCAATAAAATCACTGATTCATTTGTCATTCAATAAAAACTTATTGTAAAATAAACTTTGAATTTTAGATAGGAGCACACACTAAATAATCCTTTTTAAGATGTGTTCGGTAATTCCTTGGTGTTTGCTCTAGCTAAAAATTCTATAATTATGTTGAAATGAACTTTGTAATGTTTAGTATGAATAGATTGTTCAGCTCAATTATATTAAGCAATACAAATTGCAGTTTATTTTTTGGATGTCAAACCTAGCCAAAGCAGTGAAGCAGCTAGTAGGCTAATTTTGTGAGTGAAGAATACCAATATATATTGGTCAATGCAGTTGATAAGCTTATTAGCATCCTGTACTTTTGAAGTCTCGTTGGGTAATAAGTATCATATACTTGAAGAAATATTCAAGTAAATATATTGTGACGGGATTTTTTTTTGCTTGAAAAAATTGTTAAAATCAGTTTGAAACTTGAAAAACTCAACTTCAAGCTAGAGTGAAGAATTGACTACAATGTATAACCAAATGTAGTTTTATGGAAAAAAAGATGAAAAAAAAAAAAAAATTGCATGTCCAAACGGGCCTGTAGTGTTTCTCATTTCAAAGTGTTTGGTTACATGTCTTACACAGTGCATTCTTCCATTAATCTGTTTAATTGTAGAATATCTTGCATGGGCAGTCTTTGCCCTGAATAAGTTATTTTTTTCCCGGCATATGTATCACATTTAAGTGTATTGCGAGGTTAGATTATCCAGTCTAAAGCTAATTTTGTTCCAATAGTTGAGGGTAACTTCTCTTTGTAGTACTACTTGTTAGGTGCGTTTTTGTCAATGCTGTACGGTTAATGTGTCTTGATTAAAAGAAATGACTTTGTAGAGGTTAATGTGTACTGATTTATTCTTGATGTTGTTTTACTCGTTGTTTGTTAGTGTTCCATTATCTTATTTCTTTGATTGGCTTTTGTTATGTACCTGCTTGTTTTTGAGATACCTTCCACTTTTGTTTGTCATATGGTTCCTGCACCCTCTTTCTCAGTTGTGAATATTAATCTTAACTGCATCCCATTGTGACCTACATTTATGGGATACAAGAATATGAAGCAATTATGGAGCTATTTCAAAAGGGAATATGCCTGATTGATTCTTGGAGATATCATTCACATTCTTCAAATTCAGAATTAATTAATTTAATTTTGTTCTCTGAAAAGGGCTGTAGCAGAATACCTATCTCAAGATCTCCCATACAAGTTGTCCCCCGATGATATTTACTTGACAATTGGATGTAATCAAGCAATTGAAGTAGTTTTGAATGCTCTTGCACGCCCAAATGCAAATATTCTACTTCCAACTCCTGGATTCCCTTATTATGAAGCATGGGCTGGATTTAGCCATCTCGAGATGCGTCACTTTAATCTTCTCCCAGAAAAGGAGTGGGAAGTGGACCTTGATGCAGTTGAGTCTTTGGCAGATGAAAATACTGTGGCTATGGTCATTATTAATCCTGGGAATCCTTGTGGCAATGTCTACACAGAACAACACTTGAAGAAGGTATGTCATACATGTACTTCCTTTTTTGTTGTAATACGTTGATATCCTAAGTCATTATGAATATAAAGAGGTGCTTTAATTTCTATCAGGTGGCAGAGATGGCAAGAAAGCTTGGAATTTTAGTTATTGCTGATGAAGTTTATGCTCATCTTGCTTTTGGGAGTAAACCATTTGTGCCTATGGGAATCTTTGGATCAATTGCCCCTGTTATTACACTCGGATCCATATCAAAGAGGTGGATTGTCCCTGGTTGGCGACTTGGTTGGCTTGTTACAAATGATCCAAATGGCATACTAAAAGAACATGGGGTACTTTCTTTTTAAAGATGGTCATTCTCTACTACTTCTTTATATGTTTATTTTTCTGGTGAAAGTAATTTTAGCTCACTTAAAAGCCAGTTTAGGTGTTGAACTGCACTCAGCCCCATGAACTGCTATTTATCCCCTAAGCTCTTTCCTATTGTAATTTGGTGTGCCTTTTGCAATAGTTTTTTCATGAAAATAAAAACCAATCAGACCGACGCTTGATTCTCTTATACTAGAAGTCAAACAGAATGACATAGAATTTACATAATAGAGAGAAACACATTAATCAAACATAAAAGTTGATGCAAGTCACTTCGTGGTGAATGTTCCAGGACTTTTACTCGAGTGTGTTGTGCTTTTGTTAAAGCAATGTGTTGAGTGAATGGCATCTGTCATGGGTTGGGAGTTGAGGTAATGGGATGCAGTTGCTTGGAGGAGGAACAGGAATGGAATACAAGGGGAAGCTAAAGATATTTTGATGAATTTCCTTTTAGTATCAAAAGCACTGTTGCTGCTGAAAGGAGGACTGAGAAATAGTGTAATCTGTGTCAGGTTCTTAGTGCATTAAAATTGGATTAGGGTACATTAAAGAAATGTAGAAGTATATTATAGCGGGCTATATACGTATATATCGATCTTAGATTGAGGCTGACTAGCTTTCTTGAGAAAGGAGGACAAATATTTTATCACAAAACAATGTCTACACGTTGTCACATTGTGCTTTTTCTTATTTGCAGGTCATAGATTCCATCATTGGGTATCTCAATATATCTTCTGACCCCGCAACCTTTGTTCAGGTTTGCTCTTTATAATGGCTTCTTCTGCTTGTGTTGTATAAAAAAATTAGTACCAGTTATTCCTTTACGCCACACATTTGTATAAAAAAATTTAGTACCACTTAAATTTGACACATTTGAGTTGCTAAAGGATTGAAATTTGTTTTGGTCAAACAGCTCTGTGTATTATTAAACATATTCTAAGTTCTTATTTTTATAACATAATGGAATTGTTAGTCAAGAATTTAGTAGTATAGGTGTAATTTTCCACATCTCTTACTGAGGTATCTGTTTTCTTTTTGTTCTTGCTTTGACAGGGGGCAATTCCTCAAATCCTTGAGAAAACAAAAGATGATTTCTTCTCTAAAGTAGTAAATATGTTAAGAGAAGATGCAGATATCGTTTACGACAGAATCAAGGATATTCCTTGCATCACTTGCCCAAGTAAACCTGAAGGATCCATGTTCGTGATGGTAAAATAAAAATAGAAGCTTAATTAGCCATTAGCTTGAGATTAGAAGATTTAATCAATAGTCTAATGGAGGTCTTTCTCCCTTGCAGGTCAAACTTCATTTGAACCTTCTTGAAGACATAGAAGATGACCTGGACTTCTGTCTCAAGCTTGCTAAGGAAGAATCTTTGATAATTTTACCAGGTAAAAGAAAACAAATGTCCCATGAAGCTGATCAAACTCTATCAAAAACATAGGTTTTCTCACTCAAACAAATGTCTCTTTCTTGGAGAACTATCTTTTCAAAGTCCTTTTTTTTACGCCTTGGAATGTTTCTCATACGCTTTTAGTCGTTAAATCTGCCATGCTAGCTAGTGATCACTTCTTTTGATATTTAGTTCAGTTTAACCCATAAAAACTGAGGAACATAAATGTTGGGGTATCATTGGCAGCTGATGATGATGGCAGGCAATTGTCAAATTTTATTGGGACTCCATGGGTGTAACTTTGTTATATGAATTTGATTTATGCATCATTTGCATTGTTGTTTGATTATGCTGCACGAAACTAGACTGTCACTTGAAAAAGCTAGTATATCAATATGAAGTTTGTGTGTTCTGCATGCACAAAAGCTTGTGGGATGCTATGTTGTATAGGTATCTGACAATAAAGCCTTGTGCAGGTGTTGCTGTGGGACTCAAGAATTGGCTCAGGATAACCTTTGCATGTGAGCCATCATCTCTGGAAGATGGCTTCAATAGACTAAATGCTTTCTATCAAAGGCATGCCAAGAAACAATAAGCTACTGTCCGAGAAACGACCTTGATATCTCTGCATTATGGATTGGCAAATGTGATCTTCAACTAGTCGTTGGATCTCAGTTGGTGTACATAGTACCATAGCTCATAGATAAGTTGGCTAAGTTTTCAACAATTTCCTCGAGTCATGAGAGGAATGTAATATGTTATTTGAAATGGTATCCGCTTCCGGATTATCCTAGACGATATCATTCTGGGGAATATCTTCCAAACTCCTGCTACAGAATATCCATAATGCACCATTACTAGTGCATCTGTTTGTAAGATAAACCTTTAACTAGCTAAGCTAGAAACAAAGTGTCTGTGAAATGTGCAAACGTTATTGTCCAATGTTGTGGGTTATGCTGATCTTATTTCGGTAATTTGCAAAGTAATTTAATTGGACATATGAGCAGTAGCAGCGGATATGTAGAATCATCTAATTTGGTGTTGAAGCTAAAACAAAAGTGAACAGTTAAGTGTGTGGATAAAAGTACTAAATTAATAATAAATAATTAATGGGTTTGATAAAAACGTGCTAACATACATTTTTTATATTAAAATAACTTAAATGTCCTTAAAATTGTTTAAGAGGTAAAATCCTAAGTTAGATATGACTAACTTTATGACTTTTGATTGAATTTGATTTATAAGCATTTTTAATATTAACAACGTAATATAAATCACAAATTATTTATAAATTGATTCAATCATCTTTTAAGCTTAGCCAAATATCCTTTTAGTATTAAACACCAAGTGCATGAGAATTTTGGCCTAAAAAGAAGTTGGTAAAATTATGTTTCTAATTTATGCCAGTTTATTGGACATTTGGGTTATCAAAGTGAAGAACGCACAAAACTAGACGGTTGGATATGATTTTAAATCATAATTTGATAATATATAGATTTGAAATTAGATTTTAGAATTAAAATTTTATTAGGACAAACAATTTAGATTTCAAAAGTTTTATTATTTCTAGTCAACATGAAGATCTCACAATTTGTGAAAAATATCAGAATTTCCCCAATTCTTAGCAAATGAGCAAATGATAGTTCATAGACAAACAAATTACATATTTTCATAATCCTTTTATAAAATAAATGATTGCAATTACTTACTCTCTGTTTTTGATTTATGTTGTTGTTTGACAAGTAATAGATTAAAAGTTGTATTTGTAAATTTTGACATTAATATTTTAAGTTTATAAAAATAAAATTTATATATTTAGAATACGAAAAATGAGCAAATCAACAACATAGGTTGTCAATTTCCTTTTTATCAAAAAAGATTGTTGTCTTTCTATATTTAAGAAACAATTTAAGCTTTGTGAGATGATACTGTTAAATACAAATATCTAAGGTTTATTTTAGATCACAAAAAAAATCATATTTTATTTCTTAAACTTTATGTCAAATTAAAAGAGGATAATCTTTTTAGGACGGAGGAAGTATGAGTTATGATAATTTATAATTCAAATAATTTAGAAAAACTCTAAGCAAAAATAATAATGGTTTCGTATAAATTGAAGCAGAGTCAGTATTATTCACAAACTTTTAAACCCACATGATTTTACAAACACTGGTTGCAGATCAAAATTCTCAAAAGCCAATCACAAATATCTTCAGCTCAAAATCATACTACAAAGTAGTAAAGTGGATATGGAAATTTGCTCAACAAAATCAAGATGGAATTTTGAAGGAAAAGAAGAAGCAAAGAAAGCATCAGCTTCTACAATAAGAAGCTAGCTAAACACCTTAAATGAAAACATCAACAAAAATGATACAAGAAATGTAATCCCTCTTAGCCATGGTGATCCTAGTGGATTCCCTAATTTTAGAACAACTAAAGTATCAGAGGATGCTCTAATTGATTCACTTCAATCTGGTAAATACAACGGCTATACCCAAAAATCTGATCTTCTTCAAGCCTCTAGGTAATCCTTAACTCTTTCTCCTATTTATTTCTTCTATGTTTTTTTTTTTTGAAGTCTTTTTCCTTTGGGGGGTTTGTTTAAATTAAAGTCCTGATTTTTTTGAATAGATGTCAAGAATAATTTCCTAATTGATTGAGAAACTAGGTCAAATGAGATACTTAGAGTTATATTGGCACAGAAAAAGGAAAGAGTGTGGTATAAATTGGGATGGAAGGAGTACTTGATTATAAAATTGGGATCCTATGCTTATGGGGGATCAGCTTGTATATCTTGTTTCGGGGTTTGACTATTTTTACTGGGAGTTGACTTTTTATTGACTTTCGTTTACTTTGACATAGGCTTGACCGAAAATATGGGATTGGCCTTGACTAGTATAATTGACGTTGTTAATCGATACTCCCTCCGTCCCATTTAACTGCCGTTTTAGTTCAAAAAGTCATCCCGAAATAACTGTCACCTTAGGAATTCAATTGGCAAATGTTTACAAACTATACCTTTAATATTAAAGAAGTAGTTCTTTTTTAATATTGCTTAATTCAAAAAACGTCTAATAAATAGGGATAACTTAGAAAATTATACCTTGTAGTTATTGTTTTTCTTAATGGACTTGAAATGAAATGGAGGGAGTATTAGACTATCATTTTAGGTTGTAGGATAAGGAAACTGCACCACAGTATTAATTACACGCCTTTTAAAATTTGATTGAGTTTTACTAGTTTTACCGGGAGTTGATGTTTTGTTGACTTTGACCTAGTCTTGACTGAAGGTAGGGATTGTACGGTCTATGTACATCCCACCCTCCCCCAATCCCACTTGTGAATTACACTGGGTTTGTTGTTAAAAGGAATTGAGGAATATGCACAACCTGCAATAGCAAGTTAGAAATCATTTTAACCTGGTTACTAATGATTAGTAATGCTGATATTTATGACCTGACTGTGTTACACGGTTAGTTATAAGTTATAACTTAAAATCTTTTCAAAATGTAATTGTACTCCGGAAGGGCAAGAAAGGAGTCGAGTAATGTTGATGTTTCAAACATTTACCAGGTCAATTGCAGAATATCTATCTCGCGACTATCCATACGAATTGTCACCAAATGATGTTCATGTCACAGCTGGGGCAAAGCAAGCAATAGATGTCCTAATTACAGCTCTTGCTGTACCTGGTGCTAATATTTTGCTTCCTAGACCAGGGTATCCAGCGTATGAAGCACTTGCTACGTATAACCGTCTCGAAATGAGGCACTATGATCTTCTCCCTGAGCAGGATTGGGAGGTTGACATCGATGGGCTTGAAGCCCTAGCAGATGATAGAACTGTTGCCATGGTTGTTATAAACCCTGGTAACCCATGTGGGAATGTGTACAAGCGAGAACATTTGAAGAAGGTCGGTTCATCATTGCATTAGACGTTTTTATTTTGTTAAATGTGGTTTTTAGATTTGCTCATGAAATGTTGGTTTCTTGAATGAGAGTAATTAACAGATTGCAGAGGCTGCAAGGAAGCTTGGAATGCTAGTGATATCAAATAAAGCCTATGGTCATCTAGTGTTTGGTAGTAATCCATTTGTGCCAATGGGAGTCTTTGGAGAAATTGCTCCTATTCTGACAATTGGCTCAATATCAAAGAGATGGATGGTTCCTTGTTGGCGATTTGGCTGGATCGTGATATGTGATCCCAACGGCATCCTTCAAAAACATGGGGTTCGCTCTCTTTTTCTCTCGCTGATAACAGAAAGCAAAGAGGGAATTCTGGTGGAAGAAATTTACCTTTTCCTTTTCTTTCTTTCTTTCTTTCTTTCTTTCTTTCTTTCTTTCTTTCTTTCTTGTTTTAAGTGAGAAAAATATATGAATAAGGGACAAAATCACAAAATAGAAAGTATTAGATTTCATTCATGCCGAAAACTACATAGCCCCACTAGCAGCAATTCTACTTGCTTATAAGGGTGTTCATTTTTACTTCACAAATACTGACATCCTTATGCAGAGTTAAATATCATACTTTTTGTCTTTTGATCTCAGGTTGTGGAGTCTATCAAGAACTACCTCAACATCGGTGTTGTACCTCCTACGCTCACTCTGGTATATTATACAAACGTTCATGCAAAACAATTCATATAGTGTGCCATTAACTGAAATGTTAAACCAAGCAAAATGTTATCACCTTAAAAGCCTGGAAAACTAGTCTAAGGGACAGATACCTTTTTCCATATTTCTGAATTATCATGCAGTGTTTCTCGTGATGCACATTATTTTTCATTAAGTGTTTTTTTTGCTATTTGGATTATATTACTATCAAACAAATGAAACTAAATCTAAGTATCTAACCTAGTTCTTTTTCATTCTTGAGGGTGCTATTACTCGTATTCTTGTTGAAACACCTGAAGATTTCTACTCTAATACCATAAACCTACTGAGAAAAGCAGCAGACACTTGCTATGCTGGTCTAAGGGAGATACCGTGCTTTACTCCATACAAGCCTCAAGGATCCATGTTTCTTATGGTATTGCTATAAACACCTTAGTCAAAATATGAGTATTTGGTTGGAAAAAGAATCTGAGTAGTCTTATTGCGATTATTTCTATCAGGCAAAACTAAACATGTCACTTATGGAAGGCATCAACAATGATTTGGAATTCTGCACCAGACTTGCTAGAGAGGAATCTGTAGTTGTTCTACCCGGTAATTTTTTAAGTTGCATTACTTTACAACATTATTGAGATATAGAACTGCAGGCAGCGGGATTTGTGCATGTTCATAAATTGAATGCATTGCAGGGGAAGCACTTGGATTGAAGAATTGGGCAAGAGTAACTTTTGCTGTGGAAATTTCAGCTCTTGAGGATGGCCTCGGCAGGATCAAAGCTTTTTGTTTCAGAAATGCTAAACAAACATAAGCCTTTTTTTCGTCAACTTTGACAAATTGGTTCAAGTCTACCAAAAACCAAATAAAAATAGTTGCATCTCTGGACGTGACAATTGGCTCCTAATAACTGTTGCAGTTAAGCCATCATAGCTCGATGATGGTCTATACAGGATAAACTCATTCTGATCAAAGGCGTGTCCATGCCTTTCCAGATTGTAAATCCCCTCCCCATCATTTGAAAATTGGTACCTTTATTTTATTTTTTTTCTTACAAAGGCATGCCCATTGAGAAAAAGTAAGCAGATTTCATCTTATAAGCGAGTGAAATGTGGTGATCTGAAGCTGCTCATTGAACGTCAGGGTCAATTATTGAAGCAAATGTAATTTAGTACTGTATTGTGAGATTTCATTAGGTTGTTGTAGATGATACTCGTACAATATCAAGCTGGGCTACATCCCCAACTTTATAGCTCGTATATACTCTGTTACTGCTTGTAATACTGCCGTGAAAGTAGGATCAGTGCTTGTGAAATATATAAATGTCTTCACTGCATTCACTGTCCAATGTTATTGATCGCGTTGTGGAACTTGATTCATCCAAAATCAGAGTATTTTCTAACCCCGTTCGTGGCAAGATTCACTTCAGAAGGCCTGTTTAACATTGCAAATGTGCTGGTTCTTTGTGCAGTTAAGTTGTCAAATTAACATGCTAATAACAACAAGAGTTTCTCTATTCTATTACACTCTTGTATGTTGCACTTCAAATGAACATGGTGCTGTTAAAGAGTTGTTTACCAAAAGCACAGTTTTTTCATTCTATTAGACGCTTGTATGTTAATTTCAAGATAAATGTTAGATTTGCAAAACTCCCATTTTGAAGAAATTTTAATTTGCTTTAAAGACAAATTCTATAACATTTCAATGAAATGAATCTGAATAGGTCAATAAGAATTCACAGAGGATTCATTTAGTTGGTTCCAGTTCATTTTAAGATTAAGGCGTAGTTGATCGATCAATTGCTGAGAACTAGAATACTATGATGCCATACACAGACTTTACAAAATGAACGCCTAAAAGATGTTAGTAAAATATATTATAAAATAAAAAGATTGTTTTACTTTTTATTAGTTTATTAAAAAAATTGGCGCGTTTTTATATTTAAAAAGCTATTTAACTTCATGAAATGATTCTGGCAAACACAAATATCTAAAATTTATTTTTTGTCTACACATTTTTCTTCCTTTTATTTTTTAATTAAAATGTCGAGTCAAATTAAGACATTCTAGTTGGGACAGAGGAAAAGTAGAGAAATAGTATAAATGGAAATTTATGTGGTGTGGAAAACATATAAGAGGTATTTATATTTAGTAACTACACTTTACTTTAATTACATTTGGTAGCTAAATGTTGTATTTCAATTACACAACGTAACTAATACAACAACATACGGTTCCTTTCCCTGCATCAAAATTCAAAACCCATCTTCCCCAATTCCTCCGCTCCTTTTCAACGCATGGCAACTTCCCTCTTTTCCTCCCACCATCTTCGCCACTTGCATCTACAACGCCACCACGATGCCACCTTGTACGCCCTCACGAGGATTTGAGTGTATTCTGCGGAGACGATGCGAGTGTATTTCTCAAATACGAGTGTGATTTTAGGAATTCTAGGTGACGATCTTTCTTCTTGAAGTATTTGTATTTGTGTTGAATATATAGAAAGAAATGTTTATTTCTTATATCTCAAATCGTCGTTGCCGGCAGTGGAAAAATCCTCGGCGGTGTATTTTAGATCTAAATGTATTTTATTTCTTATATCTCAAATCTGAGCGTATTTTATTTCTTGTATCTCAGATCTGAGTTTATCTTATTTTCTTGTATCTCATATCTGAATGTATTTGAGTGTATTCGTTATTTTTTTAGTGTAAAATTTAGTGTTTCTTTATATATTTTTCGCCTGTATTTGGAAGGAGATTTTTTTTTTGTATAGAAATAAACACAGTGAATTTGAATATAACTGAATATCCCTATATCTTTTTGCACTTATATTGTTTGAATACAATTGAATTTAAATACTATACGTTGAATACAGTGTAAAAGTAGTTACGAATGAATATAACCGAATTGAATAAATACAGCCGAATTGAAATACATGTTATTATAACTACGAAATATAATTAGCAAAAGTATAGCTATGCATGAAAAAAAAACCCAAAGTCAATTGTGAAAATTCCCCTAGGATAAAGTACCAAAAAAGCCCACAAATGTCAAAAGTTCCAAAACGGACTTGCCTCCCTACCTTATCCTACCGTTAGGACCTAGAAACAAAAGCCCAAATTCCGCCATTAAAAACTTAAAATATTCAAACAGCCGAAAAAACATAATTTCTCCTCCAACGGCTCTTTGCTCCTTACATAATCTCATTCAAAGTTTCTTGTCCATACCCTCCTCCATAAACAATCAAGAACCAAAAAAAACACTGCAAATTTTGAAGAAACTGAAACTTCTCAATCTCAACAACAATGGATACAACTCCTCCATCTCATCGATCCTCCACTCGAAGCCGAACAAAATCAGCTTCAAGACTCTCAAAACTCCGCCGCTATGATGAAGAAAGTGAATCCCTCACTCCAAGAAACTCTCTTGAAATAATCCCTTCACCAAGAATACTAGCATCTCCATCACCTTCAGCAATGTCACCAACCAACAATCTCCCACTTCGCGAGCTTTTACTTCTTTCTCCTTCTCCTCTTCGAAGATCCAAAACTCGTCTTGCTGATAAGCTTGATCAATTTGCTGATGATGGGGTTGAGCCTAATGGTGTTCGTAGAAGGCGAAGGAGCAGAAATTCTAACATTGGTGCTTCGCCACGCAATAATAATCGAAGATCAAGAAGAAGGTTGGAGCAAGAAATGAGAGAAGAGAGAGATTCGGGGTTAGTTGAAGAAGTGGTTAAACCAAGAAAGAAAAGGAATAGTGGTAAATCCAAAAAGGATAAGCTTAGCTTGGTTTCTTCAAGTACATCAACAAGTATGTCTGAAATCTTTATAATCTATATTCTTTCTAACATTCTTTATCTCTTGTGCTTAATGGGTATTTTTTGTTTTTTGAGTAATAGAATCAAAAGAAGGAGAAGGGTGTGATTTAATAAACAGAATTGAGATACTTTTAAGTGATTTGGTGATGTGGAGGGATGTGGCAAGGTCAAGCCTTTGGTTTGGTTTGGGGTCTCTCTGTTTCTTATCTTCTTGTTTTGCAAAAGGAGTTACTTTTAGGTATATTTTCTTCTTCTATATCTCACATTTTCTTTTTATTCATAAGAGTTTTTTTCCATATGACATTTTTCTTGTGATTCTTGATTGCAGCATTTTTTCTATGGTATCACAATTGGGGTTACTGTTTTTAATTGTTTCATTCTTCTCACATTCGATTCGCAAAGGTAAACGTTTAAATTCCTTAGACCTAGTATATTAAGTTTCTGCATTGTTGTTCCCACTGTTGTTCTGAATGTTCATGCATTATTGAATTGCAGAGATGGTGGTACAAAGTAAAGCGCGAATTTCAGCTGACTGAAGATGACATATTGAGAATGGGAAGATTGATACTTCCAGCTGCAAATCTTGCAATTTCTAAAACAAGAGAGCTTTTCTCAGGAGAACCTGCTAAAGTATGTTTACCATCTTATTCAAAGTATGTTTATCTTATTCTCAAATTTATAAACTTACATATTTTAACACTAGTCAATCAACTATCATGCTTAGAATTTGAATTGTTGTAATTGATTGGAAATGTGCCTGTCTGTGGTTTTAGTTAGTGCCAGTGCTGATAATTGGAGCTGAGTACGGCCATTTGATAACTGTATGGAGGCTCTGTGCCCTTGGTAAGATCACTCAATTGTCCTAAATATATACACATTATTACTTGTTAGTAATCTCAAAAACAATTGAAACTAAATACTTGTTGGTGCTTGTTCAATCTTGACAGGGTTTTTCATCAGTTTTACTGCCCCAAAACTTTATTCCTCTTATTCTTATCAGATATCTAGTAAAGGTAAATAAGTGCTTCAGCTTGATTTATATTTGCTTCTACTTATTGCATCTAATTGAATGAAAGTGCAATTGTTGATACAGCCAAGTATATGAAATATCGGTTGGTGGAGAGTTGGGGTGCTTGCTCTCACAAGAAGATGATAGCTGCATCAGCATTGACAGCATTTTGGAACCTCACCAGTCTCAGAACACGAATCTTTACAGGTAATTCGCCAACCAATTCCTTCATTATTGATTGAACCAGTTCTCTAAGCCAGGTTCTTGGCAGCCTTCATAAGCCATTTATACAATTAGCATCTTTCTAACAAATGGAAGTTACCTTACCTACCTTGGATTGAACTTTCACACTGAACTAAAAAGTGTTTCTTTTCGGTTCTTGGCAGCATTCATATGTCTAGTAATATTCAAATACTGTAAACAACATGAAGAGGCAGCAATGGTTGATGAAGAAATTGTTGAAGTGGAAGAAGAAGAAGAAGAGCAGAAGCAGCAGGCATTGGTTGTGTTAGAACCTGTGGCATAATTGTGCACTCTATATGCCAATGTATCACTGCTATACTATTACTAGGTGTGCTGAGCTACTAACATAATAATAACCCCTCTTGTTATTTTTCTCAATCTATCAAAGGAAGGAGAAAACCTTGTTGTATTTCCTTGTATTTTGTATATCCAATCAAAGCAAGGAAGAAGAGTTTCTACTGCTCTTCTGGAAATAAAGAAATCTGATCTTTACTTTTCCCACTTACTTTATTATATTTGTTTTTTTGATGATGCTATGAAATGACTTTAAGTGAAGAAGTAAGTATTCATGTGCCAGCCCGCCAGCTTGTTTAGGACTGAGGCATAGTTATTATTGTTAGTTATTTATTTATCGGGGCATTTTCGTTGACTCTAAAAGCTCAGCTCAAGGGATACCAAAACTCAAGGTACTCAAAGAACAAAAAAGGTGGGGGTGACATTAGTTATCACATGTATAACATAATGGCTCAGAAACTAAAGTTATGCAGGGATTATAAATATGGGGATAACTTTGCAGGGATTGTCATGAAGAAATTTATTTTTATCAAGTGT
Organism: Lycium ferocissimum; assembly: GCF_029784015.1. NCBI lineage: Eukaryota > Viridiplantae > Streptophyta > Magnoliopsida > Solanales > Solanaceae > Lycium > Lycium ferocissimum. The sequence continues at coordinate 42,052,916 of NC_081352.1, read as the reverse complement.
TTGGTTCTTTGTATTAAAACTGAGATATAGAGGGTAAAATGTAAAATATGAATTTGTTTTTTAAAACTTAATTAAATTGAAATGGGGTTGATGATAGGGTGTTTTAGTGCTATATGAATTATTTATGCAAAATTCTATATACCGAAACAATGGATAAAGTCAAACCAAATTTTATACTACTACAATTAGTTCATCACTTCATCTAATACGTAAAGAGTCCGATCAGTATTAACTTTTTTTTTTTTTTTTTTTTAAAAAAAAGGACTGCATTTTTATAAATGGCTTGATTAATAAAGGAGTTTATTTACATGTTTTGAATGATTTCGATATTTATTGAAGTTTTTAAATACCAATCTGCTTTTATTAGGTGTAGAGAAAATGCTTAAACCTTTTCTTATCAATAATAATTCAGCTAATATTTTTTTTGGTAAATAAAATTTTATTTCCCAAAGTGATCAGTTACAGCTCAAAACCTGCAGAGAAGGACAAGCGGCCTGCAGTAGCAACAAGCAACCTTTACATCAATGGCTATTTATCAGTAAACTATGGATAGTAACTAAGCTCAGCCAATCGACTGTGCAACCTAGGAAGTAAGGATCCTCTACAGTGGACTTCCTGTGCAATCTGCCTCAGCAAAACCTCGGGTTCTCTTCTTTTCCGCTGGTGTAGTCTAAAGTTCCTCTCCTGCCACACGAAGTATAGACAACATGCAAGAACTATCCGATACAGGATAGCTTTCACTGACCTGCCTTTTGCCTGTCCTATAGCCCATACAACTTCAGCACTCCAGTCTGCCGGTGTTCGGATTATACCTTGCCAAGCTAGCATCTTTCCCCACACAATAGATGAATAAGGACATGTAAAAAACAAGTGGTTCAAGGATTCATCAACTGAACAACATAGAGGGCAGGAAGGCTCATTCACAGTTGCCCACTTTGCAATCCTATCCTTGGTCAGTAATCTTCCATGAATGGCCAAGTACAAAATGAACTTCCACCTTGGCAATCCATGGTTATTACAAGTCAATCTTCTCCACTCTACATTTGGCATGTCTCCTCTGAGTCTCTGGTATACATTCTTTATACGAAACTTGTCCATTTGAAGAATGTCTTGTTCCTCATATCCAGCTAGCCCAAAGGTTTGCTTAGAACCTAGTATCTTCTTAATCATTCATGATTAAGAATAAACTACATGGAAGAGTGATGGTTGCAAAAGTTGGTTGAAGTAAATTACAGTGCAAGAATAAACTCAGTCCCATCTGATAGAAAATAAACTAAACTTCTACTTACTATCCTACTAATCAATGCTCCCTTAGTTCCAATTTTTATGATATATTTTTCTTTTTAATCTATCCCACAAAAAGTTATACGATAACCCTTCAAACTTGCCAGTAAATTTCATTTAGACATTCGAACTTCAATTTGTTTTAATTGAGCACCTGAACACATGATAAAGTGTCCTTATTAGACACTTTCGATTCAAAATTTAAAAAGATTTTTGTGTGGGTTATGAAGCTCTCATTTCAATGATAGCCATAGGTTAACCACTTAGATATGTCACATCCTGTAATTATAAGCATTAGCCTTAATAAGTCGTAAAGCCTCATGTTTGCTCCAATTAAGGCTAATGTATATAATTAAAAGAGGTAGCACATTTATATAGTTAACTTATCTATGTAACAGGCGCTTGAAAACACGCGCAAAAACTTTTTGACAATTTGAACTGGAAGTGTCTAATAGAACACTAATCACATATGTTAGGTGCTCAATTGGAACATGTTGCAGTTCAAGTGTTTGACTAAAACTTTAATAACAAGTTCAAAGAGATGTGATGTATTTCGCCTTAGTAACAATTTAACTTTAAATTTTTTAGTTTGTTCTTAATTAGATAATTGATAGTAGTAGGGGTATCAATGGTTCGGTTCGGCCGATTTTTTGCAAAAAAATAAAATAAATATCATACCAACTTTTCGGTTATTCTGCTATATATATAACCAAAATTAAAGTTTTTAAAATCGTCCCAATCACATCGTTTTTTCTTTGGTATCGGTACGGTTCGGTTAATTTTTCGTTTTTTTTTAAAACTCAACTAATACAATACAGAAAAAAATAGAAGTTAAGAATTAAAAGTGATGAAAGAAAGAAACAAAAAATACAATACCATTATTGATGAACCTCACAGATACAACGAAATATACATATAACGTATAAATCACACACTACGTTATAAAATAAATACTAGCAAGGCAGCAAACTAACAATTGTTTCAAGACATGATAATTGGTGTTTAGAGAATATTTTTATTATAAAAAAATTATTGAAAACTAAAACTACATAAATTAATTTTCATATAAGTTCCAGTGCAATAGGAAAGGGTAATTGTATTAAATTTTTAGTTTAAGAATTTGCAATATGAAGTTATATGTTGATGCTACCATTGTTAATCAGAATACGAACTTCAAAAATTTAGAAAATATAGAGGGAACAAAAAGAAGAGGAGGAGAAACAAATCTTTCTTTCTTCTGGAGTAGTTGATGATATTGTCCTGTAGTAGTGTTCACGACTTTATATGTATTTTATTTCTATAGGGTAGAGTAGGTTTAAGTTTTAATTATAGCCCTCTCCATTTGAATTCATCCCAAGGCAAGGTCTAAGGTTAAAATATCTAATGGTATGTATTATAAATTTTGATACATAAAATATATTTTTTACATGTATATTTATTCGGTTCGGTATTTTTTTATAAAATAAAACCCACCCTAATTATTCGGTACAATTATAGATTTATATTAAAACCTTCAGTTTTATTAAAAAAAAACTAAAAAATTGGTTTGATATGGTACGGTTCGGTCGGTAACTGATACCACATAGATATTTATAATTTATTTTAGATAAAAAATTCCAAAAACTTTTTTTTTAAATACGTGCTCAACTAAGTAATACTCCATCCATCTCATAAAGTTAAATTATTTCTAAATTTGAAAATGTGATATATTTTTTTTAAATAGACTTAAACAGAAAGTGTGCCAAATAAAATGGGACAGGGAATTATACTTATATTTAGCACAAATATCTATTGTGTTCAATGACGAGCCTGGAACCTAAATGACCCAAAAAAAAGATGGAATGAACCAAAATATCCCAAGAAAAAAATGTGGTACCAAAATACCCTTAACACAGTAATTTACTGCGTTATATAAAAGTAACTTAACGTCCCACGTTAAAATCCGTCACCCGAGTTTTGAGTTTTTTTTTTTAAACAAATTACATAGCACTATTTTTTCATGAGTTATGCAAACTTACCCCAATTCCCACGTTTCCCAACCCTTCTCTGCCCCCACTCCTTCTACTATCTTACCTTTTATTGTTAACAATGTGACTATTTCTATAAAAACATACTATATGCCAAATACAATGTAATATTTTAGCAATTATTATTTTGTTCACAATGATAGATTATATTAATGATATCACGATAATACTTTGATTTTTTTTAAAAGACAAACTCTGTAATAAAAAGGTAGAAGGGTATTTAAGTTATGCTAATAACTTAATTAAAGTGAAGCAAAAATTAGAAGGCGTTAATTGAGATAAGAATAGAGGAAAAGGAGGAATTAATTGAGATCTAGAAGCACTAATGGAGTATAAAGGTTTTAAAAAAACAATAAAAATGTTAATTTATGTGCCTTAGCCCGAGCAAGAAAATGATTTCATTTTAAACAAAGATCGGAGAGCAACATTAAGAAGATAAAGTGACAAAATAATTAGAGGACATAAAATTAAACTATGATTTTTTAAAAATGAATTATTATCATATTAAAAATATAAAACAAAACTTAGATAGTTTAACCCTCATATTATCGTGCTACAACTTAATGTTGGATCTTAGTACATTTTATTATGTACCCCATTTTTCTTGAGCGTTATATTCATTTTAATCTTAACAATCTTAACTCATTAATAATATTTTAAAAAATAAAAAAAATCAAGCATTTATTTTTTATAACGTATATTTTAACAACTTATACAATTAAAATTTAGAGAACAATTGAATTAGTTATTGTATATTTTAATTTTTTTGAGTAATGTATAAAGATCATGACTAAATCTAATAACTTGATTTTTTGTGTAATGTATAAAATTTGCAAAGGTTAAAAATTACATAAGCATGTAACTTTTATTTATAAAAATATAATAGAGAAACCCTACAGTTTGTCAACATCACTTTTAAATTTCATTCTTAAGAAAAAAAGATGGTATTATTTGGACTGTTATTTTATATATTTTTTACTTTCTTTTTTGAAATAGTTTATGTTATTATTAATGAGTTAAGATTAGAATGAATATAATGCTCGAGGAAAATGGGGTATATAATAAAATGTACTAAGATCCAACATTAAGTTGTAGCAAAGATGATATGAGGGCTATCTAATTTTTATTTTATATTTTTAATATGATAATAATTCATTTTTAAAAAATCATAATTTAATTTTATGTGCTCTAATTATTTTGTCACTTTATCTTCTTAGTGTTGCTCTCCAATCTTTGTTTGAAATGAAATCATTTTCTTGTTTGGGCTAAGGGATAAAATTAACATTTTTTTTTTAAAACCTTTCTACTCCATCGATTACATATGGATCGCAATTAATTTCTCATTTTCCTCTATTCTTATGTAAAAGTCTCTAACTTTTGCTCCACTTTAATTAAGTTATTAGCATAACTTAAATACCCTTTTACGTTTTTATTAGAGAGTTTGTCTTTTAATAAATTTAAAGTATTATTGTGATACTATTAATATAATCTATCATTGTGAACAAGATAATAATTGCAAAAATATTACATTGTATTTGGCATATAGTATGTTTTTATAGAAATAGTCACATTGTTAAAAATAAAGATAAGATAGTACAAAGAGCGGGGACAGTGGGAGTATAAAGAGTGGCGCACAGAAGGGGTGTGAAACGTGGGAGTTGGGATAAGTTTGCATAAAGCGTGAAAAAGTAGTGCGATGTAATTTGTTTTTTTTTTTTTTTTAAAAGAAATCAAAACTCGAGTGACGGATTTTAACGTGGGACGTTAAGTCACTTTTATATAACGATAAATTACTCCATTAACAATATTTTAGTGCCACATTTTTTTCTTGGGATATTTTGATTCATTCCATCTTTTTTTGGGTCATTTAGGTTCCGGACTCTTCAATGACTAGTTTATAGGCTTATTACGAGTAGCCTGTATTTTCAGATCAAGCAATATATCCTTCCTTGCCCAACACAAAAACAAAAAACAAATAGGTAACTATTTCCGTACCAATCACTTTCCAGTTTCCACCTCCTTTTTTCCCCAATAATTAATTAAATTATTTTTTTTGGGCACATGCGACGACGTGGAACCAAGTCAATAAAACAGGCCCACCTCAAAGACCCTAAAAATCATTTCATTTTTCTTCACTCACACACACACACACACACACACACCACCACCGAAATTCCTCTTTCCCAATTCCAAAATTAGGGTTTAACATTTCATACCAGAAAATGTCATCAACAACAACAACGGCGACACCAAGTACTAAACCAACAACTACTACTGAAAAGAAGAAACCAGTTTTCGTGAAAGCAGAAACCTTAAAACCAGGTACACATGGACATAACTTGACTGTTAAGGTTGTTGAATCTAACACCGTTAAATCCACCGGAGGCGGCGGTGGTAGCCGAGGTGGTGGTGGTAGATCATCGGCGGCGCGTGGTCCGGCGCGTCTATCTGAGTGTCTTGTTGGTGATGAAACTGGGTCTATCCTCTTCACCGCACGTAATGAACAAGGTATCTATGTAATGATCTCTTAATTTTCGGATATGGATTTTCTGTTATCGGAATTTTTACTTTTTTTATGCACTGATTTTATGGTATTAGGAGCTTGTTAGCGTTATCCAGGTATTAGTAATATATGGATTAGTTACGAGGGAATGCAGGGTTTAGTTACTTATGTATTAGTTGTTTCTCCTTATATCCTACATAAAGTTAGCGGGTTTCTAAATTGCAAACCAAACATTGTATTAAGTTTGAACACGAATAACTTACCTCCTAACCAACTACCGAACGTGGATTTACAGGATTTAATACCTGCATAACTCGCCTCTAACCGCTATTATCTTACTATTAATTTGTGGTAGTTATGGCTTCCTTTTTCCCAGATATCTTTATCATGTTTTTATAGTATTTTTCCGTGGCTTTTTATACTATTTTGAATTGCTTGTCCTTGTGCCGGGGGTACATCCTACCCTCCCTAGACCCCACCTTGTGGGATTTCACTGGGTATGTTGTTGGATTAGTAGTATAACTCACCTCCAAATCAACTACCAAATAACCCCTTATCTGTTTAATGCATATTGAAGAATTGAAGAATTTAGAGAGATCTAATACAAATGAGTATTATAGTTATGAAGGATGTTCAGTATTTATTGAACATGTTGATCTGTTTTCATGTTTTATGTTATAATATATAATTGGTTGAGTTTAATTGTGTAATTTGGATATCTAACTTGTGCCTTAATCCGGCTTTCTCAATGAGAAAGCTCCAGAACTCTAAATAATAAGCTTGTTTCTTGTGTGTATACTTTCATAGATCATCACGATTATGGCAAAGAGGATGTTTGATTTGTAGGTCTGTAAACATTGTGCTTTAGGATCGACCTGTTCAGCTCGTCTTGATAGGAAGCAATGAGGTGGAACAAAATCTCCTACGTAAAAGCATTTTCGCTCCCCTACTAGGCTAGTACTGCACCATCTTCCCTCTGCTGAGCTTTCCATTTAGTGGATGCAAATTCATTTTGTTATCTGGACTTGTTTGACTATCTTTCTAGCCTTTAGTAAACAGGGTGTGGGTTCAGTTTGAATGGGAGCTTGAACAGTTTAGTTGAAACCCCACCCCCTGGACCCCCTTGCTTATGAGCTAGCAATGATCTTTTTTTTGCTTTGATGTCGTTGTGACAGACCCAAACCTATTTGTTGGAGGTGAAGGGTCCTTTTTGCTAGACAATCCCTCACTTGTCAATGTATTAGTAACTATTAACCCCTCTTTTAAGATAGCAAATACTGAAATATTTTCTTTTCATGGAGAAATGCTGGTTTATGCTATTGAGGTTTGAGGTTGCTTGCAAAATATGCAGATCTTTTGGGCATTGGAGTTTATCATGCTTTGAACGGTTTGTTTTGTGCCTGAACTGGAAGTTCTTTCGTTTTTCCGGTAAATAGGGAATAGGGATGGTTGTAGGTTTTATGTTTTGGATATTCACGTATTTCCTTTCATATGCAGTTGATATGATGAAGCCTGGGGCGACTGTCATTCTGCGAAATGCAAAGATAGACATGTTCAAGGGTTCCATGCGACTTGCAGTAGACAAATGGGGTCGTGTTGAGGTTACTGAACCTGCTGATTTTGATGTTAACCAGGAGAACAACCTCTCTTTGGTCGAGTATGAACTGGTGAACATAGAAGAGTAGACGGGCTCATGGGAAATGATAGTTTGAAGTTACAGTTGAATTCTTATTCCTAATGTGACTTATTATTATGGATCTCTGGAATATCATTGGATTAATGAGCGAAGATGCCCATATTTTTTAGCTCATGATCCAATGCCATCAACATCATATGATGGTGTTGCTTTGAACACTTGGTCGGTTAACTAGTTATAGCGTGGGTTTTTAACTTTTCAGTCATTTCCCGTGTTGTAAGAGGTGAAAACCAGTTCCTAAGAATGAGTATTGATGCTTTGTATTTCCAACTCTCTGAAACACATAACTGATGCTATCCAAGCACACATGTAAAAGAAGCTGACTGTTTTGTATCAAACATCGTTTCATGTTTAGTTGGTTCTTGATATATTTGTGCAATTTCAGTTATCCATTTCCAAATTTCCTTCCACCACCATTATTGATTAAGGATGTGCTTGAATTGGATCCACGAGGGATTTGAGCTTTGTCGCTCACTCTCCAAAAATATTGTCATGCCTTGCCAAATCCTCCAAAAATGCACTACTTTTGGAGGATTTGATACATGGACAACATTTTTAAAAAGGTCTGAGCAACGTAAGTTATGAGCAAACTAGTTGAATTGCAATAATGCCAACGTTGAACATTACTTCCTGAGTAGATAGTTAAATCATCTCCACATATAATGCCAAATTGTACATTTATTCCTTAGCTAAGAAACCACATGGTTATTGTGATGGTAAATATTTAGCAACTAAATTGGCTGCCAATTTATTTGCAACTAATCAGATGAAGATATCCATCTAGACCCAACGTAGATTATGATACCCTGCAAATAGTCCCTTCAAATGGCAAGTTTGAATGAAAGCCTTGCTTCAACCCCCTGAGGACAGGTAATCGCTCATATGTCATTATCGGAAACTGATTGATCACCATAAAGCTCATAAACATCAAAAGCAAAGTTACAAAGGGAAAGATACACAAGTTATGTCCAATAACAGAAAAGATTTAAAGAGAAGGCACACAAGTTAGAAATCATCAACTTATTTCAGTATAAATTGCTACATCAAGTGTTGAGCTACATGTTTGTAGTATTAAAAGAAGATAAGATCTAGCACTTCTAAGTTTAAAATTTTAAGAAACCCAGGGGCATCTCTTTGGACTTTACTTAGCGCCACAATGTGCAAAAGTACACACTTCTAATTTTGCTCCAGCACTCCAAAAATCATCACACATCTTCATTTTGAGCTGATTGAATAAAAAGATAAATTGTAAGCACCAATTATACCAAGTGTAGTCTAGAAAGACATCCTGATTTAACATTACTGCTGAGGTAACCAAACAAAGAAAACATGATTATGCTTGTCTATAAAATAAATCCAATGACAATTTTTGTGAGGGCATCCATGAAGAAGAGCCAGAGATACACAGAGAATATGAAGTAAACATCTTTCATTGCCAGATTCATCAGCAAAATCTACAAAATATCCTGTCATTATACACCCCTAACAACCATCATATTTTATTTCTAATCCAGCAAAAGTACTAAACAAAATTTATGTAAGTAGCCATTTCTAAATTGAAAGCTTCCAAACATAAATGAATCCAACTCAGTCCTCTAAGCTTCTCCTTCTTCATCTAGTCTTGTCAACGCCTACAACAGGAAGAATGAAACATCCATCACTTAATCAAAGTGACAGAAATAGGAATCGGGAAATAGGTTATGGGCAACACTAAAAATGAAGAGAATGCAAGAGACTAATACAATTTCTGAGGATTTGACATCACTAAACTCTTTCAGGGCAATGAAAGAGTTTCAAGGGTATTTCCACTGTATCAGGAGGAAAAAGGAGGTTCCATGTATCATGCTCAGTAGCCAAACTTTTATTCCAAACTTTTTTGATATTTCAAAATTATAAATTAGAAGGTCCCTGTTAAACTTTGGTATGTCCAAGACACTAAAGGGAAAAAAAAAAATACTTGATTGACTTACCAAAGTAGTAAATGAGGGAAGGACATCAAATGAGGGTCCTATAGGTCTTGCTAGATACCTATATCAAAAATGAAAACCCGTTGGTCAGAAATATAAAAAGATGGATACACGAAAAACCACAAAATCTCGCCAAATGGTTACGGTTTATAGGAAAAGGGAACTAGATATCAAGAGGAGTAAGTATATGCAATGATGTTATTATGCGGTAGGTTGCTCCATTTAAATTGGCTTATTCATTCAGGTGGAAAAGAATGATTTCAAGTCTAGTTGAAATCGAATAATTGGAAAGATTGAAGGCTGTTGCCAGCAGAGGTGCTAGTCAACTAGATAATAGTTTCAAGCATCTTGAAATCATGAAAGATTCAGCCAGTACAGGACATTTAGATGAAGAAGAGAGCTACAAGCCTACAACTCCTGCTGGACTGAAAACAGTTATATGAACATCTTCAGCTAATTACAGGATTGATACTTTCAGATAATAGTCTAATACACCAGCTTCCAAATTAACACCACTCCCTTTCCCAGCAATGACAAAATTTAAAGAGCAATAATAAAGACAACTAAAGATCAAAAACTTGAAAGCCAGATGCAGATAAATTCCATCCTTTCAGAACCACTTGTCGTAAAAATTGATCACGTGTAATCACAACAAGGCTGACAGCTACATCTTTTTTCTCTATGAGAGGGGATAAGACCCCCATTTTGAATTCCTACATCCATTTCATTACCATTAGTGACTCTTTCTATGTAAGATTCGCAAAGCATGCCAGATCTAAACCCAAGTAAAAGAGAACTGTGGTAAGACGACTAGCATAATAATAGTTCCGAACCGTGCCACAGACAAACCAAGTGAAGCGTAGAGGGCAGGGCCATTACCCATTGTGATTCGACCACTCCCAACTGTCCCTCAGAAATTTCTCGATTATCAAAGAAAAAATAATAGTCCGACTACAATGAATTCACTAAATATTGATTCTATAAATCGAGCGGAATAAAACAAAAGATCATAAAACTGATTTTGGAATTAAAGCATGCTCCCTCCATCCCAAAATACGCGTCGCTTTAGCTCATTTAATGCCCATTAAGAAAAATAATAAATACAAGGTATAGTTTACTATGTTACCCCTATTCATTAGTAGATGCTACTTGAAAACTGAGCACTCGTAAGAAGAAGTAGTTGGAAACAACTACTATTTTTGTCTTGAATTCCTAAAGTGACTCTTATTTTGGGACAAGCTTTTTTTTCTTTTTGCTAAAGCGACACTTATTTTGGGATGGAGGGAGTAGTTAATTGATTTGATTAGTCTGATCTGCATCACCTAATAACTAATTTTGCACAATTCTCAAACATTTACATAAGCATAAACTTAACACAACTAATAAAGCAACACTCCTAATTAACACATTTTCCAAATCCAATTCCCTTAACAAATAATATTCATCAGTTCTAATTAGATCAACTAGTACAGTAAGGTACCAACAGAAATCAAACTAATCAATAACAACTAATGAGGCAGCACTCCTAATTAACACATTTTCCAAAGCCAATTCCCTTAACAAATAATATTCATCAGTTCTAATTAGATCAACTAGTACAGTAAGGTACCAACAGAAATCAAACTAATCAATAACAACTAATGAGACAGCACTCCTAATTAACACATTTTCCAAAGCCGATTCGCTTAACAAATAATATCATCAGCTCTAATTAGGTCAACTAGTACAATAAGGTACCAACAGAAATCAAACTAATCAATAACACCTAATGAGGCAGAAAACACATTTTCCAAAGCTTCGCTTAATAATATCACCAGCTAAATTAGGTCAACTAAATACAGTAAAGTACCAACAGAAATCAAACTAATCAATAACAACTAATGAGGCAGCACTCCTAATAACACATTTTCCAAAGCCGATTCGCTTAACAAATAATATCATCAGCTCTAATTAGGTCAACTAAATACAGTAAAGTACCAACAGAAATCAAACTAATCAATAACAACTAATGAGGCAGCAGCAGCACTTCTAGTTAACACATTTTCCTAAGCCGATTCGCATAACAAATAGAATTATCATCCTTAATTAGGTCAACTAAATACAGTAAAACAGAAATCAAAGTAATGAATAAATTGTACCTTCAGAGAGCCAACTGTAACTACGAAGAGAATCAGTAAGCATAGAAGTCATCAAAGCGGAAGCAGTAACGGTATGATATGGCTGCAATGACTCCAAACAAGCACTCATCTCAGCAGGACACCTGCATAAATTTGTTCGTTCAGTCAACATATTATTAAGAAGAAGAAATAGAATATTCTAGAAACTTCTAGCAAGTAGTACCTGAAGATGCGGTGAGAAAGAGGAGTTCTAGAAGAAGAAGAAGGTGTGCGAAAGGGAGATGAACGAGCTGATTTAGCTTCCGATGCGATTTTAGATGCGGCATTGCGTACGGACGGTGACCGGAAAATGGATCTAGCGGCGGCGATTGCCATCGGAAAAGGAGAACCGTTAGATTTGTGTGCAAATGTAAGACAAGGTTTGTGATGAAATGAGATTACAGGGTTTTGGGTGGTAAAACCCTAGCGGGAATGCTTGGCTTGGCTGCTTCTATTTTTTCTTTTCCTTTTTTAACCTTTTTCTCTTTTTGTTTCTTAATCTCAAATTATTTGTTGTGATTTCTAAAAATAGATGTTATAAATTCTTCTCTCCGTTCAGTTTTACTTATCTACTATATTAAAAAATAATTTTTAACTTTTAACTTGTCTACTTTAGCATATTAAGAGAATAACAAATTTTTTCCTGTTTTATCCTCAATATTAATTACGATTTAAATCAATCCTCAAGTTTATTGAGACAATACACTAATTAATATGGGTGTTATGGTAAAATTTGTATTTGATTTATTAGTAACTTTTAAGAGGCTTGCAAAGTCCATTGTGGATAAGTAAACGCGAACGAAAGGAGTATTTATTACGCATATCAAGATAGGGTCTTCCAGAAATAGTATCTCTACCTTCACGAGGTCGGTAAGGCCTGTGTATACTTTACCCTCCCAGACCCCACTTGTGAAATTACACTGGGTATGTTAAATTAGCATATCAAGATAAAAAAAAATATTTTTTCTTGTTTTACCCTTAACAATAATTAGTTATTTCCCAAATCATTTTCAAGACCTAAGATTAACATTGATCAATATGGGTATTGCGGTAAAATACCCATATTCATTATTATTTTTTAAAGAATGTGTAAATCCATAATGGATAAGTAAAAGTGAATGGAAGAAGTATTTTAGAAGTTCACGATAAAATAGTAATTGTTCTTAAAGACTACAAAAACAACAATTATGGGGAGATGACACATAAACAGATTAAACATTCAATGAAGGGAGATTATATCTAAAGATATAAATAATGGTAAAGTAGTAAAAAACTCCTCCTGATTGATAGGAGTATTTTTCTCAAGGAACGTGCAAAAGAGAAACACAATAAATAATTTGAGAAACATGAAGTAGTTTATTTTCTCGATATTTGACATGATTGATCCTATAAGATGATAGTTTTCATCTTTAAGTTTGGTACCAACATTTGCTACTACTTCATCCGAGGTAGAATTCAACAAATTTTTGTGCAAATTTGAGTCAATTAAATGAGAAAATGATGTAATATAATATGCTTTTTTCTAGACTTTTTTTGTTTGTATGTAAATATGTTTCATGTCACTAGCCAACCATCACTACAATTGGCGGTGTTTTTTTTCTTCTCTGACACTGAAAGTTTGGAGAATCATAACAGCAACTCTTAATTTCACCATCTTTGTCAGCACACGCATTCATTCTGGGTGCAAACACATTCTACTGTAGTACAAGTTTTCAACTATCAGAGTATTTACTCTTTTTTCAGATCACTTAGAATTCAAATGCTTAATTATGCCCTAGAAACAACAACAACAACAACAACATATCCAATGTATTCCCACAAGTCGGATATAAGGATGGTAGGGTGTACGCAAATCTTATCCCCGGGGAGATAAAGAGGTGGTTTCCGAAAGACCCTCGACTCAAGTGACATAAATGACAAGGCAGTTTGAAAAAAGACAATACATAACTAAACAAGGCAGAGCGAATAAGAGTATTTTCTTTATTCTCTAATTTTTTTTTAAAAAAAAAAGATATTATCAATTCCAAAATATATAATTGATCATTCATATTAACAGAATAGATTTAGTCAAACAGAACTCAAACAAAGGAATATTACAGTATTGAAGATCATAGAGTTAGTAAATATCCCTAAGAGACACCACATTGAAAATCTATTCAATTAAGTCGTAAGATGAAGAAAGATTAGAGTAACCAGCAACAAAGTTTTAACGGAAGTAATGTCTAGTTAACCAAAAAAAAAAAAAAAGTTTTAACGGAAGTAACCGCCACTACATCTCAACTTTGACAATTCTTAGCGTTCGCAATGACTTATTTTGAATGCTTCCTGGTGCACTGTGAGCTTTCCTCTTCTCCTCTCTCCGCCTCTCAGATTCAGTCATCTCACGTATTTGTTTAGTTGCCTTATAGATTGGTTTTGGCAAGTGCCTGTGTCTGCAAAATCATAATAGAGGGAAATGATGATAACCTCTTTTGGTTAACCATGCAGCTTTGTTCTGAACTTCTCACTTTAGCTTAACCATGCAGTTTTTGTTCAGGCTTATGAGTAAGCGAAATATAGGTCACAGTGTAACAAGCTTTTCACACCGAGTGGACATGATCTTACATGCTAGTTAACAGGAGCTTAGTCATAGTTGTAACTTTACCTGACGATGCGCTTGACTTCAGGAAGATGCTTGTAGCGATTCTTGACAGCCTCCAAATATTCATGTCTTTTCCGCTCTCTTGGCAAAATCTGCAAGAACATAATTTTCAGCTTTTACATCCAGATTGATGTGAAGAAAAACAGAAACAGAATTACAAAACAATCAAAAAAAGCTTACATCAAATAGCATTCTTTCCCATTTTCTTTCAAACAATAGTACAATATTCGCCCTCCAGAAATAGTTAGGACCAGATTATTGTGTTCATTATTGAAGGCAAATGTACAGTGATGCACATTAAAGGCAACAGAACATATCAGAAAGTCAATCTTTCAAAAAAAGTTCCAAGACAATAGTACTTTTTTTTTCTTTTGCACAACAGTTGCTGCACAATCAAATGTTAATCATTTCACAGGCTATATCTTTCTCCCCTTTTTCCTTCCAAACATTTTGTTTACTGACAAGGATTTATTTATCTTCATGTTTGGGTGTTTTAAGCATTTACTTTTCATCTATGCACTTACAGCTCTCTCTCTTTCCCTTCTTTTCCTCTTTTATTACTCACCACTCTTAATTTGTGCAACGATTTAAATGAAGAACCATAAAGTCTTTACAAGTTTGGAATCTCCTTTTCATGTACATGCTTGCAGCATTCTAATTAACAAACTCTACTAACTCGTTATTCACATGTTTAAGAGTTCTACTGAAGAAATGTAAAGGTTTTCGTTGTTTTTTCCAAAAACTAAAACCAAAAATCTCACCACGCTCAGCAGCCCAAGAAACTAGAACAGATGGGTTATAAAAGCTTACAACCTCTTGATCTCATTTTCTTTTTCAATCTTAACCACCGTGTTGAAACAAATCCACAATTATAGAGGAACAAGAGAAAGAGAGATATTAAGAAAAATCTCGGAAAGATTCAAACCCATAATGCATTGAAAAACAGAAATGCTACATGTAAAAACATTCCCTGAAAACAGTATATAAATCTAAAGAATCAAGCAGTGTAGGTACATACAACTCCCAATTGTTCAGATGCTTTTGCTTTCCATAAACGAAGGTTGGTATCGTCACTTCCTGAGACAATATAACTTGCATCGCAACTGAACTTCACACAGAATACCCTGAGTTGATGACAGATGTCAGAAAAGTACACTATAAGCAGCCAAGACGGTCAATTATTATTGGGGATAACTACATGATAAGTAATAATAAAACAGAAAAGATGCTTCTTTATCAAGATATGGAGTGAAACCTCTGCATCCTCTTAGTGTGATACGTTTCCCTGCTGTGACCACCATTATATTGGAAAATTCTCACCTACAAAGTATGGTAATTCGGTCAAAGTGCTGAGGACACTAGGTGAACAAATAAACTTGACAGGAACTTACTGATCTATCATAAGATCCAGTAACAAATTCTCGACCGGTTGGTGAATAATCTATATCCATCCTGCAAATAAACTACAGACGTTAGCAACAAACCCTGCTTGTCAAATCCAACACATGAACTGCAGTAAATGAAAGAGATGATTACTTACACTGAAGAGACATGACCTTTATGCACACATTTGGCTTCATTTAACTTTCTAACATCATAACTGTAGCAATTGCGATCATCATTAGCCTACATCGACGGGACATGTTAGTAGTCATTGCAAAGAAAGCACCTAATATATAAAATCCATACTGAAAAGTGAAAACAACCACTAAAGTTTATGAAAATCAACACTTTGTGAGACTCAAGCTCTTGTATTCTGCATGCACTCAACCTCCAGAAATACGGCTAAACTGTATAATTACTAAGTGCTCAGGCAGCTCCTTAATATCGCTGTCATGGTAAATAAGCGCAAAGGCAGAATACTGAAGCAAAACAAGTGGTGCACCAGATAAACCTCACATTTTGATAGAAACAAAGTTAAACACAGCTATAGCAATATTTTACAGAGGCTCTGCTTTCAGGCCTAGAATTTTAGCCAAATTAAGCAGCTTTAGAGTTAATGGAATAGTCCATCCCCTAGGAGTCAAAACTCAAAACTCTAATCTCATTGAACCTCTAGCATAACCTACCACGTGTTCAGATGATGATCTAATATAATTATCTCAAAAAAAGTGACATGCTAACATAAACATGTATTCATATCAATTCTAAATCAATACGTACGAAAATATCAATTAAAGGGAATTAAAAGTTTATTATTGTGGTGACTAACAAGTTGTTCACCTTATTAATTTTTTTTTTTTTTTTTTTTTTTTTTTGACAATGGTAAACAGACCCTTATTACATTTTGGTTCCAGTTAAAATCAAATTTCATCGTACCTTATCCCCCCCCCCCCCCCCCCCCAAAAAAAAAAAAAAAAAGAATCAAAATTCAAATTCACATTTAAGTGGCTAAGACCTGCCACCTGTAATCTAGGAATCAGAAAGGGGTGATCAAGGAACTGAAAGCAGAAGTATCTTGACGAGCATCGCAAGATACAAGAAAGGAGGACAAAGTTCTCATGTTGTACTCACGGCAGTAAAATTCATTGGCTCCATGGGATTCCATGCTATAGAATTAGTTTTTGTCTGCAAAAAGAGATATTAAGTCAGAAATGAACCTTTTTGAAAAAATACAAAGCAGATATATAGTAAAAGTTGTTATCAAAGATATACGGCTTAAAGATACTAAGACAAGATTTTTTATCTTTGCTCTAGCAAAAGATACTCTCACTGCAAGTGTCCTAAAATGCGGGGAAACAAAAAAAGAAAAATGACAAGGCCACAAGAGCGTGCAGTGAGAAGGAACAAGGTAAGTGCAAGCTTATTAATTTGGTTATTGATTAGTAACATGGGCTTGTTTTTTACATCAGCTGAATTACTCAATAGCAGGTCCCATCAGTTCTTTTTTCATGACTACAGAACCAATGGAAAAGCCAATCACTCAAAAGATATTGGAAGCCTAAAAGAAATGAATTGCCTCAATCGCTCACAAATTATCAAATTAAGTAGCTTATGGGCCAGCATTTTAACAAAACGAGACCCCTTATTCGTCAGCCGTAATTTTTACTGAGATAATTGTGCTGCTTACCTGCATAATAACCTTTCTAGCTGGTGTAGAAAGCCGTAAATCATAGATGCTTATGCTACGATCACTGCAAGAAGGATCAAATACCACACAATAAGTAGCTGCAAACCAAAAATCGGATAACACTTGGAAACATTGCGAGCATCAATTCTAATGTAGTCACTGAGCAGTTACTGAAATTAAAATAACATCTTAGAATTAACAAGCATGGTATCTGCTATTCTAAAAGACCATTCACGAGTACCAGCAAAAGAGCAGAAAGCGCGAACTAATCAAGCGCTCGAAGCAAAACCATCTAAGACAAGATTATTTTTCAGAACACCTTAACAGATGCAATATTTTATTGATTTTGCCATAAATGTTGGGAAGATTCATGTACTTTCACTAATTAATTTTTTAAGTTTGATTTGACAATCAAAGAAGCTGCAACTACTGTGTGTATGTTTGTCCCAGACATTAACAACAGAGATGCACATAATAGTGAATTTTCAAAAGGATAAGAGAAATTTAACTTGAGAAAGGTTATATAAAAAAAAAATAAAAGGTTCTATATTTAAACATGTATACCACATGATCGGAAGATGCAGATACCCGCGCAAGTATCAGACAAAAAAGAAAAGATCATGGAAACAACCTAGGTATTAATCACCTTAAAGAAAGGAGCATCACATATGAAAATATGAACTAACAACAATAGATTGATTACCTTGAGTAAAAAGTGATACGCACTAAGTTAAAACAAAAGAGTCAGTTATGCATCTGGGCAAGAAACTTATAAGAAGGCCTTCAATCCTTCCCCAACAAACAATAAAGAAAAAGAGGAAAAGAGGGCTCTAGAATCTTAAGAAATGAAAACCTTGCTGATGTTACCAAAAGATTAGGCTCCCCTGGATTAAACCGAACAGATGTAACTGTGTCTTTCCCCCATTCAAAACTATTAACCGGCTGAGACCTGGTTCACAAGATCAGTAAAATGTGTTAAAAACTGCAAAAATCTAGCATCGTCGCACCGGGCTTGCCTAGTGCAGGTTACCTCTCCTGTGTGGTTTGCGAGCTATTGCACAGGAGCTGGGTTTACCCTGTGCGCACCCGAAGGGTAGCGGCTGCGGGTTCCCATGTCATCAAAAAAAAAAAAAAAAAACTGCAAAAATCTAGCAGCAGCAAAGATATGAGAAATGGGTGAGCAAACCTGTTATGGTTCCAAATGTCAACTTGAGCACCAGCTGTGGCAAAAAGATCACCATCCCATTGGTGGTCAACACCCCTGAGAAACAACAACATCAATAGCAGTTTGAAGATATGAAGCCAGAGAAAAACAAATAAAGTAATCATGATATACTTAAGTTAATCATCTTGCAAGTGCAATGACACAAATAACATACCAGAATGCATTCTTCCGAACATGAACAGCCAATGGCTGAGAATAAAAGAATTCAGTTTGTTAGACAATCTGGCACACTAAGTTCATGCATGGTAAAGAACAGAAAGCTTGAAATGCATTTACCTGGGATGAGTTATCAGATCCATCATCTGACTCCATTAGAGTAGCAACAGGAACTTTCCAGAGCCTAACACTATAGCAAAGTAGCTCAAAGCACAGTGGTTCAGATATAGTACATGAATATTTTCAACATAAATTTTGTATCCACACATGCAATAGTTCCCGTGAAGCCTTACGTGCAATCAGTTCCACATGATACAAGAATACCGCCATCTGTGGACACGGTCAAACCACGTACTGCACCTTGGTGACCAGGAAACTGACATACTGTCCGCCTATCGTTTTGCCAAAAAAAAAAAAAAAAAAAAAAAATTTGGGCAAACAATCACTAGAAGGCCCATGACTGGGATCAAAAAAAATTTCAAAAGAACAACCACGAGCCGTTCATCAAGTAATGGGAACTGAAAAAAGAGAGCCTTTTAAAAATCCACTAACATGCTTCTATTTGCTGGTTACAGATGAAAAAGCTGCATATAAGTTCAAGTTAAGAATATAAATAGTCCATTAACGTACCCTTCAAAGATAAAGAAAAGAAAATGCAAACAGAGAAGAATCCCCCATCAGATTGATCTAAAGCCAAAAAAGAGAGTTTGCATGTTTCAACCCCCTTACACTCCAAGGATGAAACATTTAAAAGAAGTGCAAAACGTGACAAAATCGGAGATAAAGATATCCCATAAAGCTTGTGTCATATACCAGGAAGTAACATGGAACTAAAAAATCCCTAGTGCATTGTGAATCGGTAGAATAATTGGGAAAAGCAATACTCCACTTACATTTAGTAATCCAAAATAATTAACCTCAGGTCTCAAGATCAGAATTTCAAGTTTATCACATCCCATACTTCATGGTATGTAATCAAAAGATATTTTCGAGTTCTAAAAGCTTTTTAACTGAAAACATGCTATTGGTCTAAAACAAGTGCATTGCATATCTACCTGGTAGCCAAATCCCATAGGCGAACATCTGCAAGAACACAAAAAAAATTCAGAAGCCCTACGTAATTAACAAATATAATCTTAATGTTCTCAGCCTGCAATACCTCGACGCCTTATTTGTCAAGGTTAAAGCTTTAATATTTTTTTAACTAAATGTATCATCAAAATGCAACACGATTTATCAAGTCATATGGCGAAAATGTATTTGAAAGGAGAAAACTTGAAGCTATGCAAGAAACTTATAAATAAAAAAGACGTTGAAAAGTCATACCACCATCCATGGAGCCAGAAAATATTCCTTTCAAGTGATTAGGATTCTTTGCCATGCAAGAGACAGCATCAATGTGCCCATCCATATCTCCGACGAATGGCCTTGCAAATATCTGGAAAAAAAACAAAACTTATATTGACACACTAAACAAAATAAAACAATAAAAATCAAATAAGGAAAGAGGAATAACCTTCTCTAGTTTTGCTGCATTCACGGCACGAACGTATTCCACTGCCTTCTCTTGAGGTCGAAGGTTGGGATCGAAGTTCCGAAAAACTCTCTGATCAGCATAGATCATTATGCAAGTCAATATTTTCAAGACAATGAGGACACGCATGATGCATGGCGTGAAAGCAAAAATCCCCAACAAAGAGTAAAAAAAAGGGATAATTACATTTTTGGACCACTGAAAAGAATAATACTCAGCAAATATATAGGTTCTGTATATGAAGAACAAATATACATATCGTATACACCAAATATACATTATCAGTGTAAAGGTAGGTATTATATATTTTGGCTAGCGCCCGTAATTAATTTCGGCCTCTGGGCCAAAAATAAAACAAATCCCTAAAGGCAATGATATGTAAAAGGAAAGAGTGGCCAAACCTGGAGGTCCTGACTACGTTCACGAGTAAATTCATCCGTAGACCGAGAAATCGCTTTCAACCGCATTATTGATCTCTTCACCTACAGCTTCAACTTTAGAGTAACCAGAATTGAGCTCAGTCCATCCCCTGATGATTTAAAATCTTAAATAGCCCAAAACATATATAATTAAATACTGAGCACCCAAGGGTGTGGCCTAGCGGTCAATGAAGTGGGTTGAGCACCATGAGGTCTCAAGATTAATTCCCAGCAAAGACAAAACAGACAAAACACTACGTGATTTCTTCCCATTTGTTCCAGCCTGGCGGACAGAGTTACCTGATACCTGTTGTTAGTGGGCAGTGGCATGTATCCCGTAGAACTGGAGATATTGACTACCACTAACATACTCTAACCATAAACACAACCATCACCTCAATTTACGGACAACTGAATAAACTGATTTCATGGGGTACTTACATTAATTGATTTCTAATACCTAAGTTCAGATAATTAAAAATTGAAACCGTTTATTTAGATAATTCAAAGAACAAAAAAAATCAATCAACTACACCTGAATCACAAACTAGTTGTTGTTGGCATTATAATTCCTCTATAGTCATTTAGCTCTACTTGGTGTTCAAGAAAATGGCCTATCCTTACAGGTATATAACCATGCATAATTGATAATACACTGACATACAACAAGGTAATAAATAGTTCATCCTCCTATTCTTGAGAGAAAGGTCTTGAAAACTTGATAATTAACAATCAAAACATATTAGTATATACTTTATTAAGAAACAAAATTAACCACAAATTTTCAAGAAAGATATGACTAGGAGCTCACCGGTGATGGTGATGACAAGAAGAGCAAGCGTACGTTAAGTTTCAAGAAGCCCTTCAGGGTTTAAGGTTGAGTTGGCTTAGGAGCCGTTTGGACTTTTATTTTTCCTTTCTGAAAAATTACTTATTCAAAATCAAAACATTTTGATTAATTATATATTGGACTGAATTTTTGAAGAAAAAAATTAAAGATGAATCTAAGTTCGGAAAAGTGATTTTTTATGGTATTTTTTTTCTTCTTTACTTTTTTTCCAAGTTAAATGTATGTTCAAACATTGCTTTAATTTTTAAATACAAATTTTTAACTTTTTTTCAAATACTATTAATTTCCTTTTTAAATATTGTATCATATTTTTATGTCCAAACACTTATTTAGCATCAAAGTAAAATCTTAAATTGCTATAAGAAGTGGGTTTTTTTTCCTTTAATTATACTTTTTAAATTATTAACATATTGATTTATGGTAGTACTTTTTTGCGGTTTCGAATATGTAATTTCTAAACTTGAAAAAATTATGAATGAATTCACACTGTAAATTAGATGTTTTTGTCAAGAACAGAGAAAAACAAGAGAGAAACTGAAGAATGATTATCTCAATTTGTTGACCTAATACATCAGACTACATAGGTATTTATACACAAGATGAATAAGAGATAAAAGGAAGCAAAATATCCTACACTTAATGTAAATCCTACCAAATATTCTACATAATATTCTCTAATTAATGCTACACAATATTCTACAATAAATATAAAATATCTCTAAGTATATTTTCATATATCTAGAGTATCTCTATTTATGTTTCCAATATTCACAATATCATGCTAACATCCCCCCTCAAATTGATGTTAGTGGATCAAGAAGCATCAATTTGCCTACTAGAAACTGATGACGTCGTCGTGCCATGGATTTTGTAAATGCATCAGCTATTTGAAGATCACTAGACACGTGTGGAAGAGTAATGACACCATTATCTACAGCTTCTCATATATAATGGCAGTCTACTTCGATGTGTTAAACCCTCTCATGATAAACAGGATTAGTTGCAATCTGAATGGCACTTGTATTATCAGCATGGAGAGGAGTAGGATTAGATTGAGGAAATCCAATCTCAGCAAGTAATCCACGAAGCCAAACAACCTCGGAGCAAACAGTAGACACGGCTCGATATTCAGCCTCTGTTGAAGATTTTGACACACGGTCTTGCTTCTTACTCTTCCAAGATATCAAGGACTCTCCAAGAAACATACACCAACCAGTGACCGAACGACGAGTGTCAGGACATCCAGCCCAATCAGAATCACTGAAAGCATTAAGCCGAATAGGAGAACCACTACGAAAGAATAATCCACGAGTAAATGCTCCCAAGAGATATCGAATGATGCGACGAACGAATCACCAAAATTGACTTACTTATTGGACGCAAAGATATCGGTCATGGCGAGCCTTCATAAATTGACTCACTTATTGGACTGCAAAAGAGATATCAGGCCGAGTAATAGTAAGATAATTTAGGCTCCCAACTAATTATCGAAACAAAGTTGGATCAGGCAGAAGATCTCCTTCCTCACGATGATACTTTACATTCAATTCCAATGGAGTATCTACAGAGGAAGATTCTTGAAGACTAGCCAAAGCGATTAAATCCTGAGTATATTTGTGTTGGTTTAAGAACACACCTAAAGAATCATAATGAACTTCCAACCCCAAAAAATATGTAAGAGTACCGAGATCTTTCATATGAAAAGAATCCTTAAGTTGCTACTGAATGCTAGTGATTAATTAAGAATCAGTTCCTGTGATAATAATATCATCTACATATACCAAAAGAAGAACACCACATGTAGACGTTTTCCGAATAAACAAAGACAACTCATATTTACTCTGCTTAAAAGAGAATTGTAGCAAAGTAGATCGAAACTTCTCAAACCAAGCTCTGCAAGCTTGTTTTAATCCATACAAAGTTCACTTCAATTTGCAAACATCTGATGTTAGTGATGAAAACAAACCAAGTAGAGGTTTCATATAAATATCTTCTTTCAGATCACCATGGGGAAAAGCATTCTTGACATCCATTAGATGAAGAGGCCAGTTTTGTGATTCAGCAATGGCAATAATAGTTCGCACCGTAGTCATTTTTGCTACTGGTTTAAAAGTCTCCTCATAATCCACACCGTACTCTTGTTTGTTACCAAGAACAACCAAGCGAGCTTTGTACCGATCAAGAGTTCCATCAGAATGAAGTTTAACTGAATAAACCCATTTACATCCAATTGGCCGGACATTTGAAGGACATGAAACAATGTCCCATGTGTTATTTTCTTTAAGAGCCAAAAGTTCTTTTTCCATTGCTTTCTACCAACATGCATGCTTGGAAGCTTGTGAGTGACAAGTTGGAATAGAAATGGTCGATAAAGTAGAAGAAAAACCATACCACTTAGGCGTATTTCGTACTCTGGTAGATCGCCGAGTAGGCTCAAGAGTGGCACGCCTTGATGAAATCTCAGATTCTAGTTATGGTGCAGTCTCAAGTGGCAGATCAGTCTCGGGACGGGGCAAAGTTGGTTGACGTCATTCATACACAAATCCAGGTTTGAAGTAGATGACAAATCCTCAAAAGTAGGAAGTAGAGAAGCAACAGAAGATGACTCAACATTAGTAGGAAAGAAATACTGATTCTCAAAGAAAATCACATTTCTAGAAACACGAAATTTGTTAGAACTTGGATCATAGCAAATAAACCCTTTCTGTGAAGTACTATAACCAATAAAGCACATTTAGTAGACTGAGCAGAAAGTTTATTATGTTGAGAAAGAGGAAGATGCACAAAATAAACACAACCAAATATATGAAAAATATCACAGCTAGGATTTTGGTGATAAAGATGATAATATGGAGAATCAAAATTTAACACTTTAGATAGCGACCCATTAATTAAATAGACAGCAATAGACAAAGCTTCAACCCAGTATTTAGATGGGACAGAACTCAATCAATAAAGTACGAGTGACATCCAAAAGATGACGATTTTTACGTTCAGCAACCCCATTTTGTTGTGGCATATATGGGCAAGAGCATTGTGAAACGATGCCTTTCTCAAGCAAGAAGTTTTTTAATTCATGAGACATATATTCTCCACTAGAACCAGATCTTAATATTTTGATACATGTAGAAAATTGAGTCTCAATGTAAGCCAAAAATGTCTTGAATTTAGAAAATACCTCAGATTTGGAACGGAAAAAATACACTCATGTAAACCGACCATGATCATCTATGAATGTCACAAAGTACTTGAAATGAGCATGAGAAATAATTGGTGAAATGCCCCAAAAATCACTATGAATGACATCAAAACACTTTGCAGCATGACTACCAAAATTAGGAAAAGGAAGAGTTTTACTTTTGCCTAATTTACAAGTAGAACAATCAAAGGAAGCAGCTGAAAATTAATTTTTATTTCCCAATAAACCAGAATTTGATAGATGAGACAACACAATAGAATTTGGATGTCCTAGACGCTTATGCCAAACCTCAGTTTCTTGGCTGTAAAAGTGCAAGCAAAAGATAGAACACGAGGAATGAAAAAACATATAGGAAACAATCTTTCAACTTTAGGCCGCTTCGCGATTATCGTCCCCGACACCTGATCCTGCACAAGGCAACCATTACGAGAAAAATTCACATCACAATTGTTATCTACCAATTGGCCAACAGAAATAAGACTAGTGGAGAGCTTTGGTGATACAAAAACATTCTTGAAAATTTTAGTAATATCCCCAACCTTGGTAATGGGCAAATTACTACCATTGGCAACCTGAATTTGTGATGGACCGTGGTACTCACGAACTTTTTGTAGCATGCTAGTTGAGTTGGTCATATGATTTGAAGCACCAGAATCAACAAGCCAAAAATTAGATTTAATATCGTTACCTCGTAGCCCCAAAGCAGAAAAGGCTGACACGATCATTTGCTGTACCATTTCAAGGAGTAAGAACTTGTCCAGCTGCTGGAGAAGCAAACTGGTTGTTAGTTCCAGTTGGAGATGACATATCAGAAGTGGAACCATTTATTCCAGCTTGAAAAGCATTAGTCCTACGATTTTGAGGGCGTGTGGAACACTCTTTGATAATATGCCCGTGTTATTTACAATAATTGCAGAACTTCTTACCACAATTGCTAGCAATATGACCGTATTGCTTGCAATCTTGCATTAGTTTTTGCTCATATCTCGTCCTTTTTTTTTCCTTGAGCGACAAATGCAACAATGGCAACATTTTCTTTCTTGAAAGTGTTTTGTGTGAGAAACGCCGCTCTTCACGAAGTAATTCCTCTAAACGTACATCGAGGAGGAGACGGTCACGATTCATCAAGTTAGAGCGAACACTCTAAAAAACAATTTCATCAAAAATTGATCTCGCTTGCTTTGCTCATGAACTGCTTGAATTATTGAGAGAGACTTAGCTTGTATTTTAGCATAAACAGTATCAGTAAATTCAGCCCATAAGTTCTAAAATCCAGAATAATAATCTTGAACAGAGAGATCTCCTTGACAATAATTAGCAATTTCATGTACTAAATGTTGAAAAGCGTCTTCTTGCTATTGTATTGGTTGTAAACCTTTTGTAAATAATCCCACATGGACTTTGCAGTCTTTTATGGCCTGAGATTAAGGACAATAAGAGGGTCAATTGACCCTAAAATCCATGTCATCACCCGAGCATCTTTGACCTTCCACTGATTTAACTTTATAGGATCAGTAGGAGCAGGATCACTCCCATCTATATGGCCCCATAATTCTTTTCCAGTGACAAATAGTTGAAACTGAAATTCCCAAGTAGAATATTTGTTTCCAGTGAAACGAACATTAGAGGACTCAAAGGCGATGTGAAGTCATGTTTTTGAATACCGAAAATCAAAAAACACAATGATACAAAAAAAAAAATAGCTTGAATAACTAAGACCAAGAGCCCTAAGTGTTTAGGACTAACTGTTGACCAACAAGAAGACAAAAAAGACTTTCAAAAAAAAAAAAAATTGAAAGTAAACCACAGACCAAGAACTCTATGAATCAAAGCGAGAAGGCTTTGATACCATGTCAAGAACAGAGAAAAACAAGAGAGAAACTGAAGAATGACTATCTCAATTTGTTGATCTAATACATCAGACTATATAGATATTTATACATAAGACGAATAAGAGATAAAAGGAAGCAAAATATCCTACACTTAATGTAAATTCTACCAAATATTCTATAGTTAATGCTATATAATATTCTACAATAAGTATAAAATATCTCTTAAGTATATTTTTATATATCTAGAGTATCTCTATTTATGTTTCCAATATTCACAATATCATGCTAATAGTTTTGTTATTGATACTTCAAATCCCTTCATATAAATTGGGATAAAGGAAAGTAGTTCTGATTAGTGAAAGCTCATTTAGATTATTTTATTTACTTGATTGTAAATAATCATTGAATGTTATACGTTTGGTTAATTTTGTTTATCATATCATATTATTATACTAGATTAATTGTACACGTGCTTCGTGTCAATCAATAGAATTGTATACAAGACATAAATATAGTTAAACGATATCTTTGAACTATAAAATAGAAACTAAAAAATTGCAAGTTACTCAAAATGATGAAGATTGATCGTGCTAAATAGTTTAATGCTTCTTTTACCTCTGAACTTTGAAGTTTGATATTGCTACATGCAACAAACTGTTGAAGGAAAATTTATGTGATTAGAGAAATTAAATTACATGTAGAAAGCTTGACATTGAAACGATATGTACAGCTTGTTCAAAGTGATAAACATAAGCTGTTTAACATGGATGGGAAACAAACATCTATAAGTGAGGATAACAAAGTTTTGTAGTCCAATAACATGGAAACTTCAACTATAAAGCCACTTGGGTCTTTGTAGTTGGTCTATCGTATTGACTTTTTGTGGCTCACTTTTACCCCTTAGTCCATGGTATGACTCTTTGCGGATCATCCACCTTTATCCTTAATAGATTATATTTTGTATTATTTGTTGTTATGCATTTTAGTGAATTTAAGCAATTTTTAAGGACCCGTTTGGCCATTAGAAATTTTCACCTTTTTTTCAAAAAAATTATTTACCTTTTTCCGAAAAATTATTTTTTAAAATTTGGAAATCAACGTTTAGCCGTGAAATAAAGTTGTATTTGAAATTTAAAAAACACCTAAAATCATATTTTTACTTCTTTTTTTTCACTTTTTTCACTTTCAATACATTCAAACAACCAAATATTATTTGCAAAAACTATAACCAAACACAACTCAATCTTTAACTCTAACTTTAAAATTCCAAAAGTGAAAAATATTTAGTTTTCATGGCCAAACGCTTACTTAGAGTCATATTTTTGTACATAAGTCATCCACATTCAAATTATCCCCATTAGTTTGGACGCAGCCGGGGCTTATTCCACTAGTTTATCCACAGGTGTCAATTGTCATAAAAATGATGTAACGTGTCCCGGTTATCCTTGTCTAAACGCTCCTTGGACAGGGAAATGATGTGATAATGTGGGGATGAGATCCCTCCAATAGAGTTTCCTCAAGTTTTTCTCAATGAAGTGGTAGATGATTGCGTTGAGATTTAGTTTAAACTATTACTCCCTCCGATTTAAAATAAGTATTATCTTAGTAAAAATTATATCAATTAAGAAATTAATAATTATGATGTGGAGTTTACTAAACTATCCTTATATATTATATGGTTTTTGAGCATTGAACAATATTAAAGAGGGTAACTTTTTTGATGTTAGGGGCATAATTGGAAACAATATTAATTCTTGAGGTAACTAAATATGTTTTGCTAGAGATGACACTTATATTGAACTTAGAGAGTAATAATTTAACCTACGATCCAAAAGCAATTTTTTTTTAAAGTTTCAAGGAAAACTCCGTTGCGCGTCTGTTGCTTATTTGTGGAATAAACCCGCAAATATTTTTCCGCACTAAAAGAATGTACGGCACGCGTATCTTCTGCTACCGAGAAGGACATTTAAATCCTTAGAGCCTCCTCAATAATTTAACCACACCCGAAGGTGCCCCAATCCAAAAGCAATTTTGCCCGCACATTTTTGCAACTTTTACTCACAACCTTTTGTCTAATTTTTCATCCATTTGAATGCAGAAGAAATCCGAGATGTGCAACTTCCTCTTCTTGAGCTCGTTTTTCCTTTTAATTTTCTTTTGTTTAATATCAAATATTTAATTGAACTGAAATGTCACATTGATTGATTCCTAATATTAGATTGAGATAAATTAAGAGTTGTAACAAACTTATGTATTATTTATTTTTCTTCCTTTAATCTGTCACCTTTTTTATAAAAATAAAAATAAAATTTTGAGGTGAGATGAAACCGTGTATGCTGGAAGAAACAACTCATGTATTGCGTGGAAGATAAGGATGAATAAGCGGAAGAATCATGAGTGGATTGAGATGACATGTGTGTAAACTCACTTTTTTTAAAAAAATTTTAAAAAAAAATGTTGCAAACCCGTTTCTTATAATATAATCAGGATGTAGATTAGAATTATTAAATAGTTTAAACAAAGTTCATCCATTTGTGTGCAAACATTTTTTTGGACCGTAGGTGCAATTATTAGTAACAGTTTAAACTTTAAACTAATCTCAACCTTCAAAATGTAAAGTGAACACTTGGCAATCATGCAGGTAGGCTAGAAAAGTCTTAAAATTTGGCCAAAAATTTGGCAACGTACGCAAACCATTTGGACAAACATTAAAGAAAAATTAGGCTAGAAAATGGACTCCCAACTTACCAGAAAAAACAATCATTCCCTTTGTCTTCATCTCTTGAGACGTGACCAAAGATTTTTCTAGTTACAAAACAAAATAAAACATCAGTCATGAGGATGACTTTTCAGGCAAAGACAGCCGTAAGGTAATGAATGATGCATTCATGCCTTTTCCTCTGCCTAACTCTGGTTTGCGATTTCAGCAGAATTCAGTGCTTCAAAATCAAAACGTATCCATACATATATGTGTAAAAAACAAGTTTAAATAAAATTAATTATGTATTTATTTTTATTTTTATGACAAGGGACGGATCTACGTGATGGTGTGGGTTCTCCGCCACCGTAGATCTTACAATTATATTGGAAAATATAGGAAGAGTATAATCATGAGAACCCACAACTTAATGCGTAGGTAGTTCGTGTAATATTGGACTTTATCGCAAAACCACGGATCGAATCCTCGTAGAGAGATAAATTCAATTGTGCAGTTTCTAAAAAAGCGCTCTTTTTCTCGTATCTACTGTAAATCTGCTTTCTTGTGTAATAAAAAAACACAAGAGATAAACGGCATTTCAAACAAGCGCGAGACCTCCCATTTGAAGAGACCTCCCATTTGAGAGATCTTTGCTCCACCAACTCACCACCCTTGCGGGTAAAATTAATTATGTATTTAAAAATTCACGTTTAATTTAGAACCCACAATATTAAATTCTGAATATAGCTACCTACCTTCTCAAATCACAAAATATAAATCCATACCCTCATGCTTCTCCATCTCCAAGTATATATACACTAATAGTAATCATCGTTTCAAGTGCTTTGCTTGCACGTCTCATGCATGACACAACTGGTAAGCCCTTTCATCTAATTTTTCGTTGCTCTGTTTATTAAGATTAAGTTTGCACAAAGTATATAGAAGACATCTTGGTTTTTAGTACTTCACAGAAAGGTAATTCCATTTCCTTTATAAGTTTGTTCCTAACATTTTATGGTTTCACTCATAGAGTTATTTAAGTTCTCATAGATTTCTTGTCACAACATATATATCTGGACTAGCGTATTAAAAAAGATACAAATGGTTCCCTTTCTCGCTTTTCCTTTCCAGATATTCCAATTAATTTTTTTATCCAGAAACTATATGTAATAACGAGAGATGAAGAAACGTCTTGCTGTTGAAAAAGCATGCTTATATTTGATTTTTACTTAGAGAATCAATAATCTTAACAAAAACAAAAACCATACACTTGCCCATATATGCTTTTAAGGGATTAGCGATAAGCTGTAGTTTACTTTTTGCCTTTTTCTAACATTATTGAAGTCAATCGGCCTAGATTAGTTGGGTATAGAGATTATACCTGCGTAGAACTACTGCTTCATATAGTCAATCTCCTTCTTTGAGTTAAAAGTCTGTTTCATGGGTGCTATTATTAACATACTTTTGATTAATTTGAATGATATTTAAATAAGCATAATGTTTCTTCTATATGCTTACATAATAGATTAAGAAAATTGATTTCGAATACAATTGATTAAAGGTGCCCTTGATTAAATCATAGAATGCATGTCTATTCAGAACCTTATTTATTCTCTTTCGGCATCATAGCTAGAAAAGAAGGTCATATGTCATGCAAATCTTGGTGGAGTTCTTAAAGTGCACAGGAGAGTTTTTAGGAGGAAAGTGATCTGTTTTGCATTTCTTGGTATACCAACACCTAATGAAAGTCTGTATTCATATTATAATTTCAACCGGATATCTTCTTCTCTTATTTATTAGTACGTAGTTGAATTTGGGTCAGCTTGGACGCACCTCGACTAATTTGTTAGCTTCCACCACCACAGTTATTAGGTAACAATCTGTCCACCCAGGCTTAGTCAAATGAAGACAATCACCTGATATTTGTTTTTTATCGCTACTGGAATTTGAATACTAATCTCCCATAATCTTTCCCACTAGTTACACCTTTGAGTGGCGGCATATATATATTCTTTTGGTGAACAATTTGAAATGCTTGTATTTTGTTTTGTTATATGCAGAGAGAATACAAAGTCATGGAATCTATCCGGGCATACTTGAACAGTCCTATGGGTCCTAAAACAACTCACTTTTGGGGTCCTATGGCCAACTGGGGATTTGTCATCTCTGTATGCATTATTCCCTTCATCATCTAATTCTTTCAAGTCACATCTCACTATAAAAGATGGACTGAAATATTAACAAATTGATTATGTTAGGGAATGATGGATGCAAATAAGCCCCCAGACACAATATCTGGCAACATGACTGCAGGTGAGCTATATACATGGCAGATTCATTTCTCAATACTTAGCAGAACTAAGAATTTTAATAAGAGAGAAAAAGAATGCAACACGTTAGATTCAAACTTTGAGCAATCGTTGTCACTATGCTAAAGCTTTCTTTATGTCGAGAGGATTTATATAAATACAAAAAAAGAGAATTATTTTTGCAGTATAATATTTCCTTAAATACTAGTAACTCCTCCTTTGTTGAAATCCTAGGTCTGCCTCCATATGTGAGACATAACTTTTGAAATACTTAACACCTTCTGCAGCTTGCGCGTGCTTTTGATTTCTATGTACATGAATGATTTCCTCATTCTCAAAATTGTTCCATTGATTTCCTCATTCTCAAAATTGTTCCATCTCTAAATCTTGAAATTAAGCTGAAGTTATAATCACTGGTAAGGCAATGAAATTTGTACACTAATAGTGCAGTTTGACAGGGCGTAACATGTTTGTTTTTGAAGTTTTCATATTAGGCTTACTATAAGCTAATTCTTAACTTGATGGTGTAAAAAATCTCTTTAAAGTTTTGACTTACCTTTTGTGTGTTTGACTGCATGCAGTATTGTGTGTATTTTCGATGTTGTGTATGAGATTTGCATGGATGGTGAGGCCTCGCAATCATATGCTACTAACTTGCCATGCTGCAAATGAATCTGTGCAACTCTACCAACTTTCTCGTTGGCTCGGACATCAACGGTATAACTTTGATCATCAATCATATAATGGGAGTTTGCGTGAAAGTTTAACAAATATAGAAAGACACTCTTTATTGGACAGACCAAAAAGAAAACTAACACACTTAAATTCGAACTAAGGAGTATTAATATATTGCAAGTTTAAATTTCTGATTCTAACTATATATATTTCCCATTCAAACACCATTTCTTTCCAAACATACGTACTCCTAACAATTGATATTTGAATAAACAGCCCAAAACCACATAATACTTCTCAACTTGTGGTGTGATACCTCCAATATATGTATTTTCTTACTTGGAATTATTTGCAAGTGCTCGCACTCATTAGGTTGTACTTAAGTCTTTGAATTTTAAGATCAACTATTTCTCTGTCGCTTTGCATCACTGCGAAGTGGGGACTTTTGTAGAAAGAGTTTTAGTTTGACCTGTTTTTCCTGTTTTATTTTCTTGTCTTTCATTCTGGTAATGAAAACATAATAATTTTTCGCTTTGTTATCATTTTTAGGAACCTCCAACAGAAGGAAGACGTGGCAGCTTCCAAGTGACTTTATTTACTTTTTTTCCCCAAAAAAAGATAGAAACGTATTAGTTTCCCACAAGCTTAGTTATGTACCAAGGAAATTGTATAAGCATAAGAACCTTAAACTACTAGGAGCGTGATTATAGTGCAGAACGAATAGGCCATCAGCCTTGTTCTCTTTTGCACTTCAAAAATGACTCTTGTACTAGTAAAGAGTGAAATTAAAACCACTTAAAAACAGCAGCTATCTAAACAGATTGCTTGGTGTATTAAATATCATGGTTGAGAAAAGCAGATTCTAAGGAAGGTATGACTACGCTAAAGTCTGAGTTAGCAAAATAGTAAATCAAACAAAGTCTTGTCTGACTTGCACGTTAAACTGTTAATTGAATCAGACAATTTATTGACATGGGTATAGTTTAGTGATACTACTTCAACGTCTCAAAATGTTGTTTGAGATCATAAATATAATCCAAGGCTTCTTTTTTCGCATAGTAGTCAATTATCTGCACATTAAACCCATTCCAACATAATTTGTTTAAAATTCTGCACACACAAGACTGAAGCAGAGGCCAAGGGGACTGAAGCCTCTTTTCTTTTTTTTTTTTTTTTTTTTTTGAATAACAAAATTCAATGGAACCTTACTATTAGATGGTCAAAAATTATTTCCGCACGTTGTGTTACAAAAACAA
The DNA here is from genome assembly GCF_029784015.1 of Lycium ferocissimum. Lineage (NCBI taxonomy): Eukaryota > Viridiplantae > Streptophyta > Magnoliopsida > Solanales > Solanaceae > Lycium > Lycium ferocissimum. The sequence goes on along the minus strand of NC_081352.1, from coordinate 42,019,419 downwards.
GCTAACATACTTATGAAATTACTACGATACCTGCAAATAATCTATGTTTGACGAGAAAAGTCTAGCCTAAAATGCAGCATGGAAAATCATTCCTGACAATCTAAATGTAAACGTGATCAAGGTTGCCAAACCGTTTGTGAACTTATATGTCCGACATCAACTCTTTACAGAAGCAACTAGTTTTTTTTCAACGTAAATCCATGTCTTCTAAACGCCTTGATTAACTTGAAAATGTCGTAAGTTAAATGGGAGAGAAAAAGCAAAGGAAATAGTTGCAAGCAAAATAATGTGGGACGAAAACAAAGTGGTGAATTCAACTCTTTAATGCTAATTTTTCTCACTCAAGTGTAACTGTATAGTTAAAATCTGGAAAGTGGCATTGAATTTGCTTTCTGATTTCTGGTTAGCATTTCGCTTAAATCCAAGATAATTCAGGAAAAAAGGCCAAGCAAACTCAAAAGAAACCCAGCAATTTTTTTTTGTTCATACCCAAGTGAGAGAATACAAGAAGAATCAGCCTAAGTAACAGAGAGAAAATTAAGGAAATTAAAAAGAAGAAAGAGAAAGTAAAAGAAAAGAAAAGAGAAAGTAAGGAAAAGAATAAGAAAACAATATTAAAAAAAAAAATTAATATACATGTGTCAGGCGTGTGATCTTCGCTCTCCACGGATTGATATTTTAAGGGTGTATAAATTCCCTTTTTAAAGTAGTCCAGGGGGAATACGACTCCCATGTAGAAAAGGTGTGTAGTTGATAATTCGGTCATACGTTGATTGGGCATTTGGCCATTTTCTCTAAAAAGAAACCTCTTTTCTTCAGAAACGTAATGCCCAGAAAGAGAAATGTGTTATGAAGAAGCTCACTTTTCTGTAATCTTAGTCTCGTTTGTTCATTGTTTTCTACTTTGTCTGTGCAGGTATTATCGCAGCATTCCAAGGTTTGAGTGAGTCTGGCGTTTTCAGTTCTGTTATTTCAACTACTCACATACAAACGTTGGATTTCTTGTTCAGAAAAGAGCCAACATCGTTGTTTCTTCCAGCTTTTACTAGACAGAGCGATGAATCTTGTTAAGTGTTGACCATTGGGTAAATGTACTAGATTAAGGATATAGTTTAGGTTTGAGGTATAGTTTAGGGATGTTTTCGGCCATAAACTCTGCTAAGAAATTTGGCTCATGCTGTTATGCGTTTCTGGAATTTATTCTATGACGATAGATAAACGACAATCAATCAAGCATCTAATTTAGTCAGATAAGTCAAGTACAAAAACAAAGATTAAAAGGTCAAGTTCTCCTTGATACCCTTCATATATCTATGGTCGTTGTAAAGGTCACATGAAAGAGCAAAATATTCATGCAAGAAAATATAGTCCGTTTGAACTTGTCTAATCTCGACCCTTTATCTGATTAGATTAGACCCTTCAAGATTCTAGTTCTCCTCAACCTTACACCGAAATAATATCATGATTAAAATAGCGACTTTCGCTTTTACATAACTCATAAGCTATGCCTGAAACATAAGGTCTGGTGCCAAAACCGTTACAAATCTCTCCATCAGATACACCCTGAACAGATAATGTAACAACGATTTCTATTTCACTTTCAGCAATAAATAACTATCTGCAACTTTACACAGAACACTTAAATGGGACAAAAGAACTTGGAAAGCATAGATGGACCGGATCGCCTCAGTTGCCCCAAAACATTAGATATGGATCTCACCACAGAGCAACTTGAGCAAATTAGACAGCGTCATCGACTGTCTCCTGCCATTCTCCCTTAAATAAATAACGTACGCCATCTAAAACTTCTCGGCTCATTTCATTCATATACCTCATTGAGGTCACTATTGATCATCTCTGTAATCGGGATTCTCCTTCAAGATGACGAAGCCTTCAAGAATGGGCGAGAGCGGAATGTACCTGAGCGTGACAATAAATACGATAAGACAAGAAGCTACAGGAACGACACTTGCTAAAATATTATGACAGGAATCATCTGAAGGCAATTTTTTCTTTTTAAAAAAGAAAATGTCTGCAGACAACATAGTAAATTCCAAAGCGTAAGAAGTATACTTCTCGGTTGCGAGCTCAGCTCGATCACCGGCAGCAAGGAGAACCGGGGTAGAGTGGGTCTGGAAACCAGTAATGGTCTTGGGTCGACCTGCCTGACCTACAACATCAACAGCTTGGCCAACACGGACAGGAACCGACAAGGGTTTCAAATTTTCATCCACAGTCAGCAGCATCCTTGGCTGTGAAGCCAGAGTGAAAGGACATAAAATTAGGAGATGAGGAAGCCGGAACAGGACAAAAAGAAAACGGAAAAAAGGAATATGCTTGTTCAACAGACAGCAAACCTGCATAGCTAAAGTCAGGAAATAAAGAACATAGTGATATTTCCCCAAGATAATGGCCTTCATATCAAGACATGCATGCAGCAGTGTTACCAGCCCGGCCAGTGCAGTCCTGAAAAGGTTCAAAGGTGGTCAGCCATGAAACACTGCAGAGGATCAAAGAGAGAGAGCTCATTAAGCTTGAGCCATATTCTATCAATCAGTTCATTAAGCTCTGAATATTGAATGGTCGTATTTTATTTTATTCTTAAATCAGTTTCTGAAGAACCGTGTTACACATCAAGACTAGAACTCGCCTCCATTGAATAAGAAAAATCATTTTCAACTCGTTATGGAAGCACTTTTTAAACACTCTATGTAGACTATAGATAATGCTAGCTCTTCCATACATCAATATGGAGAACCACATGCAAGTTGTAGAAGAGAGGGCTTACGGAGATAATAGGAAGTGTTCAGAATGATATGGTGATAGAGTTAACAATCCCTTTCCCAAATGAACAAGACCTTGGGCAATCCGCACCTGCAGAAATAGTTATGCAAATGATCAGAATCGTAAACTTAATGTTATAGAGTTGCCATAATAGAACTACGAAAATTAGTTCTTACACAGAACAGGAGGTTGGCTTCTTTGTAGTAGTAACTGGACAGATTACGCAGCATGCCAGCTATTCTGGCATTGTTTGTTCCTGCACCTATCAATCCCAAAGAAATGATAGCAGCCTACATACAGCATTTAGATAAGCAGTTCAGATTTGAGAATTTCTTTTTCGTAGTAACACAAATATCTTCTTTCTGCTGTTCTTCAAACATACCATAGCTACTTCGGAGTCTGAATCATGACTAAGCCTGCTCAGAGTGTCCATCACATTGACCTGTCCGACACCAAGGAGCAAAGTTATGCTGGCACATGACCAAAGAAAAAAGAAGAGGAAAAAGCCTGGGCATCTACTGCTTATGAGTGAAATACCTAACCAGAATACTTAAAGTAACTCAACTCTAAAGAAGCAACAGAAAAAGGGTAAAAGGAGGAGGGTCAATGGTAAAGATATTTTCCAATTTACCTTTGGGTTTGAAATGCAGAACGAGAATACTTAAAGTAACTCAACTCTAAAGAAGCAACAGAAAAAGGGTAAAAGGAGGAGGGTCAATGGTAAAGATATTTTCCAATTTACCTTTGGGTTTGAAATGCAGAGGAGGGCAAGAGCCAAAGGAACTGCTCTTCTGATATTTTGCTCCCCATACTGCAAAAGGTGTTCTAGCGAGCGTATGGCCATTTCGAGTCCCAGTTCTTCAGCCATTGCTACCATTGCAATACCAAGGACGGCAGGTCCCTGGAAGGTTTCACCCTTCTCAAAATGTTGGGCACATTGACCAAGAAAATGTTGGACCTGAGACATTGAAACTTTCAGTTATTGCTGTTACCCTCCTGAAACGACTTAGAAGTTAGAAACACAATTCTCGTACTACCTTGAGCACATTGCCTGTCCCAGCATAGGCACAAGACTGCAGGGTCATATCGCAATGCTTTCTAATCTTTTCATTGAAAGTCTTTGAGACCTCAGCTGTAGCCTCAACACTTTCCTATATAAAAAAAAAAAAACAACAGATGGATCCAAAATCATTATGGCTAGAAAAAAAGATCCGCAGGATCTCACATTTCACTGCAAGAACATTGATCCGCAAATATCCAGGCTATTGGGATTCTAAAGTAAGAACTGAAGTTAATTATACTATCCCTCTCAAAGTTAATGCCAGCTATATGCAAAACATTCGGTTACCTGCTTTCCAAGATACAGAAGACCAAGACCAAGAGGCAACAGGCGGGCAAAGGGCTCTCCTAATTCTGACTCACTTCGTTCCATCAATGCAAATATGATCGCCTGAGCAATCTCTTCATTGCATGAACCCACAAATACCAATCCCAATGATATAGCAGTAAAGGCAAGCACATCAAGGGACACCTTACTATCTCCAAGTATTGGGGTCAATTTACTACGGATCTGAAAATAATTGGAGCCAATTAAATAGTCGTAAATCTGTAGAACCTTCCATTGTACCACATATAAAGTTTTTACACGGTAAACCTATTGCTAAACTACAAAAGAGAAAAGTAAGTTTCACGTCCCACACAAATCAAAAGACAACTAGGAACTCTACCTGCTCATTCTGAGAACCAGCATAAGCAAGACCAAGGCCCATTATAGCACCGATTCTAATTGAAGCATCCTCTTTGTCTATGTACTCAGCTAGAAGTGCCAATGCCTGCTCAAAACAATTAAATTAAGATCCAGGTCTACCAAGTTTTGCAGAAGAAAAATAGTAAAACACAACATCAAGGAGCTCACAGGATCACATTCATTCTTGATACCACAGTTCACAATCCCAACTCCTAACAGTGCACCGGCGATGACGTGGGTATCCGTACTATGGAAATACTTGTCAATTTGTGCAAGACCAGAATCAACATCCCAAAGTAGGATCATACCCTAAATGTTTAGGCAGGAACAATCATTAACACAAGATAGATAATGAAAAAAGAACAGTGACACCCAACCAGTAAAACTACGCACCAGACTTGCTGCTGCACTAGCTTTTCCATGTTCTTTATTTTTGAAAAGCCAGCTTGTGGACGCACCACCACTTGACGCCTCTGACGGTACTGTCATCAACTTATCCTGAAGCAGAAATATAATGTGAATTTAAAAAAAAAAAAATATATATATATATATATATGTATATAAAAAATAATCTAAACCAACAGAACCATTATATACCTGACCAAAGCCAGCATTGACAAAAGCATTGACAAATGTAGAGGCCAAATTTTGTCTTGCTGAATCTACACTTGCTCCCGCACTAGCCCGGCCATCGAGCAAATGTGGCTGATAAATTAAACCAGAGGGATTTAGCACAAATTTTGGTTACCAATGTTTTTCTGTTTGCACGGAGTGGTGATAGATAATAAACATAATTTGCCAAACAAGCTCTTCTTCACCAAGGATACTAGGAAATAACAAACAAGATATTTTGTTCGCTTATCATTATTTTTCTTTTCTTTCTTCTAGTAGTAATTCAAGGAGCAAAAGGAGTATTGAGATTGCCTTTCATTGGTAGTGGTAGCAACAGGATGAGTGAGAAAAAGTATGAAATTATGGGGGAAAGGTGAAAATTGGTCTGCACTTCATAGACCAAATATTGCAAAACGCTGCAAGGTGAATACTTTGCCCAACAGAAGGTTAACAACACACACCTTCCAGGCAATGTCAGGTTCATATTTTTCAGGGATACTAGGAAATAACAAACAAGATATTTTGTCCCGCTTATCATTATTTCTCTTTTCTTTCTTCTAGTAATAATTCAAGGAGCAACAGGAGTATTGAGATTGCCTTCTTTGAAAGTGATAGCAACAGGATGAGTGAGAAAAAGTATGAAATTATGGGGGGAAAGGTGAAAGATTGGTCTGCACTTCGTAAACCAAATATTGGCAAAACGAAGCAAGGTGAATACATTGCCCAACAAAAGGTTAAGAACATACACCTCCCAGGCAATGTCAGGTTCATATATTTCAATTAAGGAATAATATATTTCAATTAAGGAATAGAGAACCTATGCAACAGTAGATGCAAATCAAACGTGACGAAGAAAGGGTATATTAGAAAGTGCAGACCTTGTATATGTCGTCAGGGGTTTTTGCTTCCATGACCTCAATATCACGAGCAAGTGTGAGATAGCCTTCACTTAATTTAGCATTGTTAATAATCTCCTGTAATCCTTCTCTTTCTTCATCTTCTGCACACATCTCTTCATCAAGCTCAAATGTCTGACCCTGCATTTCCAGACATTAAATCAGCAATCTGAGATGAACCATCGATGACAAGACTGATTTATGTCACAAGCTATAAATCCTGTACAAATAGCTCTCTGGGGCAGGGAATGCGGGGTCAGGAGATGAGAGAATTATTTGGTAGTAAAGGGAATGGAGGACGTGGAAAAGAAAGAGAACCCAATGAAATTCAAGATGGACACAGGAAAATCCACACAGGGACATTGAAAAAAAATGACAAATAGAACAGAAAAATGGAGACTTACATGGCGAGCAAGAATGTAACAGAACTGCTTCTTCCGCAGAAGATCACCACACGATGTAAAAACTTGCTTTACATACTGCAAACCAAACCAAAAAAAAAGGTAAAATCAACTTATACCCTAATTTCAAATTTCAAATTTATAGATACACTAGACTCTCAACTTGCAAGAAAGCAGATCCATTACAGTATTACACTTTAGCAAATATCCCTACACTCTAACAAATGATGTTTCTTTTAAAGAATGGGAGGAGAATGAGAGTGGTATTAAAAAGTGCAGACCTGCATGTTATCCAGGTACAGTGCAGTCACTAGTGCACTTGGATACTCCTCAAATTTCATATAGATAGTGTATGCAATATCAAGAACCAACATGTCGTCAGGTCCAGGAAGGTATCTGTTAGACAGCAAAAATCATGAGTTCTAATGAGAGGTCACAGAGAATCTAATGCAGACATTAGATAATATGAGGACACGTGTAATCGCCAGCAGAAAACAAACAAAAGAAATGATGTATAGAACACATTTTTTTGGTTTGATAAGCAACACAGTATGTGTCTTTATATCTTGGAAAGAAGCCACAGGAATTTTACTCCTTGGCTTCCACCAGAGAGGAATTGACCCATCTAAAGCAAGCTGAGAATCGGAAAGAAGGGCTTCGGAAGCACTTTGTTGCTCAAGCTAGACTGAAAATTTGAATATACTACTAACCAGAACACAACCAGTAATTCAGACTTCACTTATCTACAAAGTTATCCACTCCCAAAGATAGGCTTGCAAGGGGTAATGAGAAAGGATCACAGTACTCACATGCCTTCACTTTATTCTCGTAGGAGAACCCAACAGACTATAATTACCATGCTTCAGACTCTCCCTGATATCCTTCTCAATTCCGAATTTCTTTTGTCCTTGATAAAACTATTGAAGGCGTCGTGTGAACCAGCTACTTTTAGAAAATAATTTTCAGGAAGTGGTAGGCCATCATCTCTAAAAGGTTAAAAGTAAGTAAAAATAATATAGTAAATTAAAAGGACGTCTAGCAATGCCTCAAGGGCCTTGAATCAGTTTAGCAGTATAACACGGAATGTCATGTAGACGCATATCACGAGTCTGAATCCGGGCTGATGAAGCAGGTTTGATCTTCTACAAGTAGAGAAGGCAAGAAAGGCGCACGTTATCCACCGAGTTTCGAAGCTTGATACAACGGATTTGTAGGTTATAAAAAAAAAGATCTTTTTCAAAGCAATTCATCAATTTTAATCACCCGATATAGCCGCAAATAAAACTATGTATATAAAAATGTCATAGCACTAGAGTGGTTTGGCACTCCTGGTCAGCTTTCCTTTTGGTCCGTCTTTCTTATTGTAATCCAATCGATCGACCCCATTTTTTACATAGTTTCATTATCAAGCGAACACCAAAACTTACAGGTTGGTCGCGAACTGCAGATAAGTAAGGATGATGAGAATAGCACACAAGGGTGTAGCCTAGTCAAGGAAGTGGGTTCAGAACCACGAGATTGAATTCTCAGGTTCAATTCCCAACGGAGGCAAAAACACTAGGTGATATCTTCCCATCGGTCCAAGCCTTGGTAGACAGAGTTACCCGGTGCCTATGTTGGTGGGAGGTATCAAGTACCCCATGCAATTAATCAATGTGCAAGCAAGTTGGACCGGAAACCACGGTTATCAGAAGAAATGTCAGGGCGATGAGAATAACTAAGAGCGGCGATGAGAATAACTAAGAGCGTACACACTACATAAAACTCCAGCAAATCCAAATTTGCCAAGAGAAAATTCGCAGGGTTCATGTACTCTGACAAAGAACTTCCAAAATTGTGTCATGAGCAAACTCACTTTGCTGAACTGGTGAGATAGGAGCATGTCCTTTTGTAATTTGTACCATCAACGTGCTCGACTAAGAGATCAAGATCTTCAACCTGAAATTATCAAAGAGATATCTCACCAGCTACACACATGGAAACAGTACATAAATTAGGTAAAGACATGGAGAGAGAAAAATACCTCCATTAAAAGATCAACAGCCTCAGGTTCAGCATTATGCTGCGTTGCAGAACAAGATATAAGTCAAAAATTGGTACCCTTAAAACAAAAGAAAGGAGATGAAAAGCAATCTACGCTCCCGCATCAGAATAGGATAAAAGGAAGAAACTTTTTTTTTTTTAATAAGGTTTTTTCAAAAAAAAAGGAAGGAATCTTTATACCTCTATCCTGCAACTCAACTAATATTAAATCTGAAGAATGATACCTTCATGTGAAAAGCAACAATTTGTTGCACAAGCTCCATTAGATCATCAATTGAGGCTTCTTCACTCTGAAATAGTTAATGCATCATAAGAATAGAAACGGAAAAACCGATTAAAACCTAGATTTAGACATTATTGCATGATGTAGATGTAAAAAAACATGTCGGAACAAGATAAATGTTAAAGAAGGCATGATGCTGTTTGCAAGTTTTTATTTATAAACAATAAAATTTAGGTAAATGTCACAACCTTCAAGCAAAAGATTGTAAATATAAAACCATGTCCAGGTAAGAGAAACAATGACTTGTAAAAAGATGATAATAGGTACTTATGTACAGTAGCCGTAAACTTAGCCTGAGTTGCAGATGCATAAAGTAACCAAACTCTGAATAAAGCATGAACAGCACAAACTTTAGAAAAACACATAGTAATATTCTTCTGAAACATTACACAGCAAAAAATGAAGGAGAACAAACCTGCCGTTTTCCATACTCTTGTGCAATTTCTCCAGCCAAGTTCCTGCAGAAAACAGTCAGTTAGCCAATACTTGAGGGGCAAAATCGATTGGGCAAGTTTTGGGAAATGAAACACAAGAATTCACACACAAAGAACGCGTATAGAGCTAGTATCCTAATATTGAAATGGAACACAATCAGAAAGCCATCTCATGCAGTACAATGAATAACTAGCATTAACATCACACCACCGTATCTTATTCAAAAAAAAAAAAAAAAAACACACATCACACAACCGTATAGATTTACATCTTCGGATGACAGTAACAGTGATGTCCATGTCAGTTTGCATCAATCCGACTAATTCATTGGACAGCACACTAAATCGGTAAAACCCTTAGGCAGAGGTGAAAGTTAATTCTGCCACTAAGGCTGGAGTAGATGGGCACGCATTGAATGTTGTAACAGGGATTCGGGCTTGGAATCTCCATGTAGTTACTCCTACAGCTCAACCCCCCACCCCACATTGGGGACAAGGGCATATATACACTTTACTACTGCTAAAAATTCCGTTCCCCTTAACATGAACCAGAACTCATACAAATCTATAGAGTTTATTTCCTGATCCTACATCAACTTAGCATGCAACTGTGCTAGGTACTTTGTTTCACAAATCAGCATATGCCAGTGATTTTATGCACATACTCCTGTGCACCACTGATGTCCGCCAAGACTGGGAATTAATATAAATACAAATATGAGCTTGTTAAGAGCCGCACAGCACATAGAAGATGCAGATTTTCTGAAGTAACTTTTTGGTTGGCTATTCCAGAGTAAGTTCTAAATAATCGTAAATAATATTAACATGTTTTTAAAGAATCATAAATAATATAAATGGGAAAAAAGAGAAAAGATTAGGATACTTGAATAGGAGTTTAATAAGACAAATGTTACTAGCTTTCAAGCTTACCTAACGTATTCATGTCCCCAGGAACCAATTTCACCTTGAGAACCCAACAGTCTATACTTCAAGCTCTCCTGTAAGAACAAATAGAATTAATAATAGCCATAAAATAGATGAAGAAATTGTTAAAATCACACCAGCACAAGTAACAGCATATCACACATGCACAATTATTAAATAGACCAAAAACAAAACATACCCTTTCTCCTTCAGCAGACATTGTCAAGGCCAAAACAGAAAGTACATCTGCCAGAAGTGTCTGCATGCAGTTGAAATTGCGTGAGTGGAATTTATTCAACTTCTACAACAGCTAATTGCAGTGCCAACTTATACCTTCAAATCCGAGTCTGGCATTTTCTCATAATATCCCTTCAGTGTTCCATAGTGGGGACGCAAGAACTTTAATGGTTTTGGAACTGATGTCATTGAGCTTGTTGATGTACGAATTTCCTGTCTATAACAAAGGAAAGATGAATAAGACAGAGAGACAAGAAAGAAATGTCCTTGCTTATGTAAAGGAAAGACCCTAAAAAGCTCAAGGATTGAAGATTTAAACTGGCATCTGATTTCTCATTCAAACTGAACTTTATAGCTTACAGACGGACTTTAGAAAAAAAGTGGTGTAGTGTAATCTTCTACAGTACTACTGAAACGTCCAGGATGCAACATTGAAATGTACACACTTCATATGCATGTAGTGCATGAAATTCTCCAAAGGGCTATCTTTTACACATCCATGTATTCACTATCCATCAGCTGTAATGCCCATTTAATGGATGTCTGAGGACTGTCAAAGGGCATCACTTTCTGTAAGAGTTCCCAAAAGAACATGACAGCTAGCGATATACTTGCAGCTATCACATCTAATGTTCAAGAACACTTGTTCTATTATAGGTGTATTGGCATATACACAACCAAATCATAGGGGAAAAGAGCAGGAAAAAAAGGGGAATGTGGGAGCATCTTCACGCTGCTATTACCAATAATGCAATAAAGCACCTTCTACCAGGCAGTTACCTGCCTTCCGGCATCCCAAAATATTCCCTCAAAACGTCAAAGCAACATGAGTTTGCAAAAGAAATGAATCCAGAAAAAACTACCAAAGCCCCAAATGATATTAAGGTCCCAAGTTCAGCTCAACAAAAGCTAGAACCTTTACACTATCTATAGCTGTAAATTTTATCCAACTTAAATGGGAACTCAGCAGCTCACCTCAACAACTACCCCTTCAACGGAATCCTCAATATCGGCATACCCGGTAAATACAAATTCCTAAAATACAAAAGAAATGCTGAAAACAATACCTCATACTCTCAAGTGCAACCTTCTGTAATCCTGGATCAGCATCTTGAACTCTCTCCACATACAGTTCCAATTGCTGCTTCAACGCCAAATCCTCCTCCGACTAATCCCAACAAAAAAATCAATTAAGAGACGATGAAAACATAATATAACCGATTAAATTTTATATTTTGATTCCATGATAACTCCCTCAGCACAATACCACTATTTCTATCAAAAATTGTAACAACTCATGAATCAAAACCTCCAAATTTTCATTTTGCTCGAGTTAACTACTCCTCTATTCCAATTTAAGTGACTCTTTTCACTTATCGAGAGTCAAATTGACTAATCTTCCGAGCTAAATTGAACTGGATCAACTCAATATTTTAAAACTAAAATTTACATATTCAAAAACTATATGATAAATACTACTCCCTCTCAATTTATGTGGCACGCAAAAAGAATGTCACCTTTCTATATTTAGAAATAATTTAACTATATGAGATGATTTACCGCCACACAAATATCTAAGGCTTGTTTTGGACTACAAATTTCAAAAGTCTTTCTTTCTTTCTTTCTTTCTTAAACTCAGTGCCAAGTCAAAATGATGCCACATAAATTGGGACGGAGGGAGTATAAGTTGCAATTTCTCTCCTATCAATATGATGAAATAATATATGAAAGAATGTTAGTCAAAGTTAACAAAGTTTGAATCTCGATAAGAGAAAACTATCACATAAGTTAGGACAGGGAGTAATAGATTTGATAGTTGATGATACTTACGAGATCTTCATCTTTCTTATCATCCTTCTTCTTTGAGTCCTTAGAAGGAACTTTAATGGCCGCTTCTTCTTTGTTGGACTTGTCACCGCTAGCACCTGTACTGTTTGGATCCGGTGTCTTTGACATTTTTTATTTTTTTTTTAGAGCTAAAACCCTAGCAGAGAAATTGCAAGTAATAAGTACAAGTTATTGAATTGGATTGTGTTAATGAAAATACAAGTGAACATACGTGAAATAAAGTGATGTTGAGTTCTGACAGTAGAAGAACAAAGGTTTTCGTCTTCACCAAGGTAAGGTTGTTGTTGTACTTTGGTTTTTGTTCTAAGACTGTTATATCTGCAGAGACAAATGAGGCAATAACCGGATGTGGGATTTGCCACTTTAATGGCTCATGTTGGATTAAGATGGTCATACTCTTTTAAGCCCAAAACAGTATTTTGTGCTGGTCTTTTATATTTGCCCTTCCAATGGGCTAATCGAGCTTATACTGCACCATAATATCTACAAGTTATGACAGTGCCCTTAAAAATTTATGCTCTTAAAGGCATAAGTTTGACTTTGAAGGGCAAAAATTAAAGACAAGCTCATTTGAACGACAACAGTGTGTAAGGATTAAATTGCCTGAATTGAACTTCAAATGGACTAGTCTTTAATTTTTGTCCTTTAACAATTGAACTTATGCCTAATGGGTATAAATTTCGTAAGGGAAAAATAAATATAACTTGTGGGATATTATAATGTAAAAATATAAATCTATACTCCGGAAAAAAATTGTTTGTTATGAAGGACAAAAATTAAAGACAAGCAAAAAATAGGAACAGAAGTGCAAATGACTACAAGAGCTGCACAAATTAGTGTGGGCTTGACACTGGATCCGGTAAGTAGAGAATCACTTGGTCCTGATAGGATTTATGGGCTTGCCACTTTAACAGCCCATCTTAGATTAAGACAGCACTGGATTCACTGGGCTCTTTCTCAGCCCTATTTTCGAAAAAGGGAAAAGGGTCAAATATACCTCTCTTTAGTTTATTGATTAACTCTCCGATTGTACAGTAGTCAAATATACCCCTCTCGTTACAAGTTGGGGCCACATATACCCCTACCGTTAGCAAAGTTTCAAAAATACCCCTCATTTCTAATATATTCTCACGTAAGCAAGCCTAGTCATTGGAATTGGGTGACATGGACGCCACATGACATTTAACTTATTCTATGCGGTGTCTACTTGGCAATTTTTTTAAAACAATATAGAAAATTAATTTTTTAAAACAAATCTGAAAAAGAATGGCTTTTATTAAAAATCTGAAACTTTTTTGCTTTAATAAAACCCTTTTTTTAAAAGTATATTCTCGAAAATTGGATATTTTAGTTAAAAAGTCTACAAAATGATTTTTTTAAATTTGGAAAACTGTAAAGTATTTTTTTTTAAAGTGTCCTAATTTTTTTTTTAAATCTGGATTAATTAAACAATCTAAAAAACTGATTTTAAAAAAATCATTTTCCAGATTTTTTTAATAAAAAATCCAATTTTCCAGAATATTTTTTTAAGAAGCGGGTTTTATAAAATAAAATAAAAAGATTTTTAATAAAAGCCATTTTTAACAAATTTGTTTTTAGAAAAATCAATTTTCCAGATTATTTTTTTCTTTTAAATTGCCAGGTAGGCACCACATAGAATAAGTGAAATACTATGTGGCGCCCATGTCACCCAATTCCAATGACTAGACTTGTTTATGTGGAAATATGTTAGAAATGAGGGCATTTTTGAAATTTTGCTAACAGTAGGGGTATTATTTGGCCCCAACTTGTAATGGGAGGGGTATATTTGATTACTTTGGCTAACGGAGGGCAAAGTTAGCCAATCAACTAAATTAGAGGGGTATATTTGACCCTTTTCCCTTTAAAACATAATCATTATCATGCAGTTTGAAATTTGATAGAAGCTTTATGACAATATATTGAAGCTTCACCGGTAAAATTTGATTTCATATCAATGGTTATATTTCAATTACATGAATTGTAAATGATTATTTGTGAGTTTAACTATTAAGACGATCCAATTCTTTTAAGCCCCAAAAGGTAATAGATTTGGTTCGTTACACCTACACAAATTAGCTGAATGAGCCACAATTATATTTGGGAACTTTACATAACTATGCAGACTCCAAATACATTACAGATTTTAGCAAATATTATTTGGGATTGGGCTCCTCTTCATTTTCTTTCTCTCCATTTTCTCCAAGTTAATGGCTAAGATTTAATTGACTAAAACAAGACTCTAACCATGATTTACATAATTAATAATTTATCCGTAAATATATTAAAATATTTTCTCTCTTCCTATTTAACTTTTCCTACCCAACAAAATATCTTTGCTCATCTATGACCCAACACAACATAAAACTCGTTTTAAATTAACCAGTTGAGCAATAAAATTATTTTTTCACCTTCTATTTTAAATTGATTTATAGTAAAAAAAAAAAAAAAAAAAAACGTGTTTTCTTTAATCAACAGGTGAAATGGATGGGAGTGTTGTACTCTGAATTCTCCACAATTGCCCGAGAACAAGCATTTGATATCTTGTCACGACGCACCCACCTAGGTCATGACCGGCGCTCAATTAGCCTAAGCCAACCGAGCAAGCTTGAATCATTTCTTGTTAGTAAAAATTTCTGCAGAGTTTCCTCTATACTGGGAGAAAATTCATAAATCAAAACCTGTCAACACCCGATGAAAGTAATCCAACAAGCTACAATACCAACATATGAAGTTTTATAGAGCATCAGCATCCCAAGTCATGGGCTTTCGCAAAACTTATAAGTCCTAAGTTGTACTATAGTAACACAAGCCAAAATAAGATATACAAGGCCGACTTAAGGAGCAAAACTCGGGTTTGAAAAAAAAAAAAAAAAAAAAAACTAATATACTATAGTAATCAGCAACATGATGGCCCACGCGAAACAAGTGTGGGGCTTACTAGATTCGTTGTCAGCTCTGTCTGAGTCAGAATGTCACACTCGGCTAAGTTATCTGCAGGAAATTAAAACAAGGGAGTGGGGTCAGTCACACCGACTGAGTGAGTAATAATATCAGTCATAGCGTTTTATTTGGGACAAGCATTTGTATAAGAAATCATGCAACATGTAAAATCCTCAAAAGATATCTCATTTAAACCAACAGAACAATACATCTATGAAAACTATGTTTAAACTAGTTAAATAATCATGTTCTTATTTATTGGGAGGTCCCTATGCCAAAAGATCGAAATATACGTTCTGACACTATGGATTTACCATAGCCGTCTGACTACCCCGTCAGCTAGGTTCCCTTCTAAAGGGCCTTTGTACAATACGAGTTCACTTACAAGGTGCACCAGGTCTAACGATCCCGACGTTAGATAACGGGACTCTGGCAAAGGTTCTTCCTAAAGTTCCTTTTTCATAGTACAAATATATTCTCTCTATGTCAAGAATTTAAATCCAGCAGTATATATGAACTCATCCTTATCAAAAAAAGAATATATAACAACTCATAAATGGCATAGTTCAAGAACATCCGGTGTGTAAAAGTGAATTGATGTGTTTTCATATATATGGTCATGTTGTTGCTTGTCCACGTGCAAATAATCTCTTTCGTTAGACAACCAATTCTATGCAAGAAAACGAATTTAAGACATGCTACAGTAAAAATAAAAATAAAAAAAATCAACTATGAAGGAATTATCACTCAATGTACTCTTGCCGAATAACTCCAATTCGCTTCCGACAATTGTCTCCTTGAAGTATCGCTATCTAAAATATATAAAGCAATATTCGAGTCACGTATGCGGGCTTATCAAATGCTAATTTCCCCCAATTAACCTATGCTCATCGTTACTAAATTTTTTATTTCTAGCTACCGCTATTCTCTGTCCGGCCCGAGCATACCAACGGCAGGTTTTTCGCTTTTATTCCCCAAATTTAGAACTCTGAAGAGAATTTTAATTTATTTGATTCTAAATCTTAGTTGTTATTGCGCCCCAACCCAACAAAAGGATGAATTTAGTGATGAAAGAACTTACTTGCAAAGTCAAGAATACGAAACTAGTTAGGTCTTGAATTTTTCTTATACGGTTCTAAGTTTCTAGCTTTTTTTCTTCACTTCTCTTCCCCGTAGCTCTTTTTTTCCCCCCCCGGAACTTTGCTTTGTGCCTTTTTATCTATGTTGTAACTCCGCCATTTTCTTTTCTTTTCTTTCTCACCGCCTCTTTTCTATTTTTTTTTTTTTCCAAGAAATTGATGTTGGGGAAGCTTCGTTTGAAACCGATGGTGTGCTTTGGTTTTTATGCTCTGCTTTAACCTCTTTCTATCAATTAATTACTTCTTTATTCTAATTATTATGTTATTAAATAGGTACTAAAGAGGTGGGTAAATAGCTTATGGCTGAAGTAGTCTAAAAAATAGGCCAAGACTTAATACCTAAGTAACTTAGATGGGCCAAGGCCCAATTTTTCAGGTTGTTATATTCTTCCCCCCTTATGAAAATTCGGTCCCCGAATTTTAAAGATATACGTACCTACGGATATGAACAAATGAGGATACTTGGCTCGCATCATTTCCTCATCTTCCCATGTCGCCTCTTCACTAGTATGATTTTTCCATACCACTTTCACTGTCGCGATCTCTTTCGACCGCAACTTTCTTATTTGTCTGTCGATTATAACCACTGATTCCTCTTCATAGGTTAGGTTCTCATCTAACCGAATATTTGATGCTTCGAGCACATGGGATGGGTACGGTATATACTTTCGTAACATAGATACATGAAATACTTTGAATGTACGGTCGATAATTCTGGTGGAAGTGCTAAACAATAAGCAACTACGCCTATTTTCTTAAGTATCTCGTATGGTCCAATGTACCCCGGGCTCAATTTCCCCTTCTTCCCAAATCTCAAAACGCCTTTCATTGGTGATACTCGTAAGAATATGTGATCTCCTACTGAAAATTCCAACTCTCGATGTCTATTATCAGCATAAGCCTTTTGCCAACTCTGGGCTGCCTAATTAGTTTAACCTTGTCCAGTGCTGCCTTTACCAAGTCTGGGCCTAATACCTTTGCCTCACCAGCCTCGAACCAACCAATGGGTGATCGACATCGTCTTCCGTACAAAGCCTCATAGGGTGCCATATGTGTACTTGCTTGAAAGCTATTATTATAAGCAAATTCGGCTAAAGGTAGATATTTATCCCAACTACCACCAAAATCAAGGACACTAGATCTCAACATATCTTCTATTGTTTGTATGGTTCGCTCGGATTGTCCATCCGTCCGCGGGTGAAATGCGGTACTTAGATTTACTCGCGTTCCCAACGCTTCGAATGCCTTCCCGTAAGTGTGAGGTGAACTCGGGAACCTCTATCCGATATGATAGACACCGGAACCCCATGTAGTCTAACAATTTCATCCATATAGATCCGTGCATAACGCACTCATTATGTAGTTTTCCGGAAAAAAGTGTGCCGATTTCGTCGGTCGATCCACAACCACCCATATAGTAATCATAACCCTTAAGAGTCCGTGTAATCCGATTACGAAATCCATAGTGATTCCGTCCATTTCTACCGGTATCTCAAGCCGTTACATTATGTCACGCCCCCGAACACACGGCCTGGCGAAACACGGCGCTCGGTGCCCATCTTGCGTATGCGACCGAGCGAACCACATGGCTCGCCGAATCATCATGAGGCATACGAGCGGAAATATAGCATGAACGTGAACTTTTTAAAACATGAGATGTCAAAAAATTTTAAAGAAACCTTGTTTAAATCTAAAGCAAATAAACACCAGCCAAAAACAAACACCCGGTTAACATAA